>NW_006284347.1:2679645-2691249 GCF_000327345.1 Myotis davidii | reverse complement strand
GGGGAGGGGAAGGGACAATCTCAGGTGCAGAGGCAGGTGAGAAGCTGAGTAACTGGTCCTGGGAACCCAGTGCCATAACCCTGTTCTCATCAGCTCAGCGGGCTGTTCCCTGGAGCAGGAGGAGGATGCTGAGCAGCACACGGATACCTTAGATGGGAAGAGAGGCAGGACTGGAATTGAGCAGACCACTGCTGTGACTGGGCCATACTTATTCCTTTAGAGGCTGGAAGGAAATCAGAGGGAGTCACCCTCTATCAGCCGGAAGGTGCATCCAGGTTCTATCCGTCCGCCTTGCCTCTGAGGTCTCATACTCATCGCCAGTTGCTTTGTGTTTAGGGAGGACTGACTGGGTGGAAGTCTTTGTTCTGAGTCTTCTCTGTATGAAGCGATTTCCCCAAGGTTCACCAATTAAGCATTGTTTTTTCCGTGTTGCAGTCCTTCTGCCAGGAGGGAGCCAGGTCACTGTGGGGGTGCTGTGCCCTGGGGAGGCATTTTGAGAAGATTTCCTTCTGCAGAAGCCACAGGGTCAACATAAAGCCCCTATAAAGTGTTTTAAATACAGGGGGCATTGAAGAAGAAGAGCTCATTCTGGCACTTTGCGCCTGGCTTTTGCTTTTTGCCCACTGAGGCGCTAACCACGCCAGCGGTGTGAGGGGTGTATTTAGTTTGAGGATAATGAAGCTTTACTATGATTTTGTGCTTATCTGGATTATCATTCTAAGGAAACCAGTACCTGCTGGTGGCCTTTAAGGGTTAGTGATGATACACTAGTGTCTATCATTGAACAGGGTGCTTAAAAATGTCTCATTGTTTGTGTGTGCAATAGTTTGTTTTATAAAAAAGAAGACCACAATTATGGCATTTTTATCACTTTACTTTTTTTATCACTAATTAGGATATCACAGCCTGATATAATAGCCATTGATTTGAATGCTGACGATATTATGTGGGTATGTAGGTGTCCTTGGGAATGGAAGGCATGTACAGCATGAAAATTCCCTGCCGAAATCCTCCTAGCTGTGACAGTTTGGGGAGGATTCTTCCTGCAGAGGACGGGGATGAACTCACTGACCGTATGTGAGCATCTCCCTTCTTCTCCCCCAGCAGTTGCCCTGTCTTTTCTTTTCCCCGCAGAAGTGTATGCCTAATATATGTGTATGCACTTTTTGTGAATTAAAACGTTTATTGTTAGATAATTGTAGCTTTAGGTGCAGTTTTAAGAAAAGAGAAAGAGATCTTAACCCAGTTTCTCCCAGTGCTAACATCTTGGAAAACTATAGTAAGTATCACAACCAGGATGTTGACATCGATAACAAGATACAGAACATTTCATCACCCCAGGGATCCCTCATGTTGCCTTTTTTTCCCCCACAACTGCACCCAACCCCTCCCCCATACCCATCCCTTACCCCTGGCAACCATTAATCTGTCCTTCATTTCTACAATTTTGTCATTTCAAGAACATTATATAAATGGAATCCTATAGGATGCAACCTTTATGGGCTGGCTTTTTTCCAGTTAGCATAACTCACTGATGATCCCTCCAAGTTGTGTGTATTAGTACTTCCTTCCTTTTGATTGCTGAGTAGTGTTCCATGGTATGGATGTACCGCAGTCTAACTGTCCACCAGTTAAAGGACATCAGGTTGTCCCCATTGTTTTTCTTTTACTAATAAAGATGTTATGAACATTCATGTGCAGGATTTTGCATGAACATAAGTTTTTATTTCTCTGAGAGGAATGATAAGAAGTGTGCAGTGCTGTGTTATATGGCAGTTGCATGCTGAGTTTTACAAGAAACTCCCAAGTTGTTTTCCAGAGCAGTTGGACCATTTTACACTCCCACCAGCAATGTAAGAGGGACCCAGTTTTTCTGAATCTTCACCAACATTCATTATTGTCACTACTTAAAAAAATGTTTTGATTGATTTTTTAGAGAGAGAGGAAGGGAGAGGGGAAGAGAGAGAGAAACATCAATGTGAGGGAAAGACATCAATTGATTGCCTTCCATATGGCATCCTGCCTGGGGATTTAACCTGCAACCTGGGCATGTGCCCTGACCAGGAATTGAACTGGCAACCATTCGGTGCATGGGACATCGCTCAACCAACTGCGCCACATTGGCCAGGACGCTTGTTACTACTTTTATTTTAGCCACTCTGATAGGTATGTTTTTAATTTTGGTTTTCCCCTGGTAATTGTTAATATGTAGAAATGCAATTGATATGTGTTATGTTGCTCTTGTATCTTGCAGCTTTGCTGAATACATTTACTAGTTCTGGGCTTTTCTGTGTAAATTCTTTAGTGTTCTCTACATGCATAGTTATGTCATCTGCAAAGAAGAGCAGTTTTATGATTTCCTTTCCAATTTTTATGCTTTTTGTTTATTCTTCTTGCCTTGTTATAGTGACGAGAACTCTAAGCACTGCTGAGTAAGAGGGTGAGAGCAGGTCTCCTTTCCTTGCTCCTGATCTTAAAGGAAAAGTATTCAGTCTTTCACCACTGGTATCTGTAGATTTTTTTTTTTGTAATTGCTCTTTATCAAGTTAAGAAAGTTCCCTGATATTTGGCATATACATTCTGAAACACAATTTTATATCTTTAAAGCAAAAGGGAACTAAACAGTGGAGAGTATTTTGTCATGTTCATTTTGTTTTATGTGAGCTCCAGGTGAGAATGCAGTCTGCCAATATCTTGATTTCAGTCTTGTGAGAACCTAGTCATATTGTGCTTCCTGCCTAGTCTTTCGACCTACAGAACCATGAGCTGCCAAATTTGTGGTAATGTGTTACATAGTAATAGAACATAATAGAAAATAGAAAAGTCAACTAAGATAGCTTGGAACGTTGCTGGAATCAAAGCACATAGTGAATTTTCTACTCCAGTGACTCAAATGGGACTCAAGGTTCATTCACTAAATATGTTCATTCATGCATTTGTGGGTGCTGGCTGTATGTTTGATGTTCTACTCAGGAGGGGGGACACTAGAAGAACGAGCCAATGTTGTTCCTTGCTGTTGAAGGAATCATGCCCCAGAGTTTCTTACTAGATTCTCTCAGTGAAGCCCTTCTAACAATTGTTTCATTATATTTGAACCCAACAATCAGACTCACAGTTCTTGGGTAAATACCTTACCTTTCTGACCCTGACTTATCCATCAATTAAAGCCCCCGTTTCTTTGGGAATATGTGAGGGTCCAGTGGGATCTAGGAAACCATATTAATGAAATCAGAGATAATGATTATCGTTCCCCGGTATAGCTCCTTCTCTTCTTTTCTCCCTCTGGGCACCCCTCCCACTATTATCTATGGACCAGCTACTGTGTGTTTGAGATGCTGGGCCCAGTGTAAAGACACAAAGATGTATTAGACTACATATTCAAGCCCCAAGATGGCACCAGGGAGGCCACTAACTGCTACTTAAGAAGAGAACTGTGATGCAAGGATCCTGAAGGACTCAGGAAAGGGATTGGAGCCAGGCTTGATTTGGGCTGATTAAAATGTGTCACCATCAACAGGTATCTCCTGCAGAATCAAAGAGGCCTCCTTCTGTCATGCCTCCTTGGGACTGCCTCAGAACGGATCTTTACACTGCAAAAACTTAGGTCTATTTGACAACACTGCCCTGACTTGTTGAATGGGAATGAATAGACCTTACTAATAGAGGTGGCCAAGTGCAGAGACAAATGGTTTTGATTTTCTAGGGCCTGACAACTTATTTTGTGTGCTGCAGAAACAAAATGATAACAACAATAAAACCAGGAAATGCTGAACAGGCACAAAACAAAACAAAACAAACAAACAACAAACCACAAGTATACAACCATGCTAAACTCCCCAAACCCATAGGAATGTTAGTAGGGAGCAAGGTGAAATGAGCCACATTCAAGCACATGGTGGGCAGGGTGGAGGTGGCAGGAGTGACTGTTGACAGCTCTGGAGTCACTAACACTCCAGCACTCCCTGGTGAACCCAGATTATAATCAGCATAAATCTAAGTGACTGTCAGGGGCAAAGCAGCCATGCCTGAAAGTGTAGCCTGAATTGAGGTCCTTTGGCTGAGGGTAGCTGCCTCATAACTGCCACCAGGGGGCCCTGTCCTGCTCTCAGTTCTGCTTTATTACCACTGGCCTTGGGAAGCCATGGTCCACCAGCAACTAATTTTTTTCATGGGAGGTGAAGTACTTTCTATGCAGATGTTCCTGAGTTGCAATTTTTTAAAAATTTACTTTTTTAAAACTGATAATTCATGTTTGCAGCAATAAGTACCAAGAAGAATATAATAGATTACCTGAAATCTATAAGCCTAGAAACAAACCCGCCATAAATATTTTAGCGCATTTCCTTCTCATCTTTCTTTCTATGAATATGCATTTAAAAGCTCACACATAGTTACATTGTATTGTATTTACTATCTACTTACCTGCTTTTCTCATTTAGGATTTCCTGAACATCTTTCCTTTACATTAAATCTTTCTACTTAGTGTTTAATGTCTGACCAACATAACAACTGGATGTCTGTGATTTAGTATCCAATTTCCTTGCAACATTTACACACACACACACACACACACACACACACTCATATGTACATATATACATACCCAATTTTATCCTGATTTTTATAAGAAATAAATATAACTTATAATGAACATGTTTATCCTAAGAATAAATTCCTCTGGGCACATCCCTTATTATGTTAATATAATTAATTCCTAAAGTGGAATTACATAGTCAAATAGTAATTCATGAATTTATTTGGTATAATTAATAAATTATACTGAATTTCATGTTTATCTCATATGTTCAAAAAAACATATAATTTCTACAAAGAGTGAAATGATTTCTAAACATCACCATTGGACAATGAACTGGTAAAACTTTGATGTCCTGGCTCTTTCTAATACAGTAATTACTAGACACATGGCTATTTACATTTAAATTCTAGTTCATTAAAATTAAAATGGAATTAGATTGAAAATTCCGTTTCTCATTTGCAGAGTCACATCTCCAGTGTTCTGCAGCCATGAGTAGTTAGTGGCATGTGTATTGACAGCTCCGACAAGAATCCCCCCATCATTGCAGGAAGTTCTGTGGGACGACACAGCTCTCATATCTTCATGGGTTCCTGCACGACTGTGTCTGGAATTTAGCTAAAACTAAAACATGAACACACATTTTGCATGTGATTAATTCGGTTTGTTATAAATAGATTTTGTAGTAAAAATTTCACAATTCCATTGAAGATGAAAAAATTGTGTCATTCTGAAAATGGAAGAAAATGTGACCCTCTGTCCTGCTTGCTTACCCTCCAACAGGCTGAAAACGAAACGCCAGCGTTTAAACTAACATCACTGTTGGTAACGATTGCAGGTTCCTGTGCGCTTACTAGGTGCCCAGCTCATAACTATTGTAACTGTTGTCACTTCACAAGGACGTTAGGAGGTACAGTTATTGACCACGTTTTACAGGAAGAAACTGATGTACATGGAGTGCAAGTATCTTTCCCAGGATCGCAGAGCCAGCACGCTGGCTGGTTCCTGCTTGGACATAAGCCCTCTGGCTTCAGAGTCCACATTCTTAACCAACCGCTCCCTCAACTGCTTTTCAAGAATGTTCAAGACTCTGTTAGAGAAAAGACCAGCTCTTTGCCGTGCTGCAGACTGGGCACCCATAAACAGAGTACCTCCCAGCCGCTCATGAAGTAGCTGCACCAAAGGGACACAGAAGCACGCCCCGCGCAGCCCTTTCCCCAGGGGCGTGCCACAGCGACGCCCTGAATGAGTGCCCCAGGCTTCCTGTAGACACCTTTCCTCTGCGGCTCAACCCTGTCCATCCAACCGCATCTGTGACATCAGGTGCACATATGTTGCACATCTCTCCTCTACCCTTTTTTATTATGGTGTGAAGTTTCCTTCATGAGCCTGGGGAGAGAAGGGGGGAAGGGGGAATTGAAAATGGAGTCAGAATCTAAGAGCTTGAGCTCGAACACTTGATGCGGTATTTGTTTGCAGCTGAAGGATCAGAGGTGACACAGCTAAGCAAAGCTCCCGCTGCATAAGCTTCAGTGAGGAGAACACAAAGCCGAAACACAGTCTTGAGGGTGGCGGTCAGGTCCCGGCAGAAAGCAGCCTGGGGATTTTCAGTTTCAACCTTTCCCAAAAGGTGTCACTCTAAGGCAGCCATGGGGAGGTGGGGAGGAGGCGGAGATAGAAGTCAGATAAGAGTAATTGGAAAAATAAGATTAGCGGTCCCTGTTTTAACAGATCCTCTGCCCACAGCCGCTGTCTGAGAAGTTGTTGCTGTCGAGGAGGGAGGGTCTTGGCGTTGACCTTCACCTTCTGATCTCGGGGTGACCTTCTCCGTGTCCAGAGCCGAACTGAGCCAAATCCCAGCTGTTCCCACAGGACCAATTCCCATTCCGGTTTTGCTGTGACCCGGGACGCGGGGATCTCATTGGCTCTGTGCAAACTGAGTTTGCATCCTCTTGAATGGAGCAAAGACAGAAAGCCAGGAGGGATGGTGATGGTGCGGCCCGGAGGGCCCATCTATTTTTAAAATAAAGCTTTAAAAGCTGTGTAAAAAGTCCAAATTATTAAGACAAAATAGATACTAACTCAATACTGACGTATAATTCAAGAAAAATAAATTTGTTTTATCAAAATATTTGAAGATCAGCTCTTGCCAAGCACGCCTCCGAAAAGCACTGGCCATTGCCACGTGTCGGGAAGAGACACACAGAACCCGGAGCGTGGCTCTTGGCAGATAACCGAGAGAGAAGCTGGTTTTCAAATATTTAGTTAAACAACACAAATGTATGTGTAAGTTTAAGTCGACACATGTTAATGATTTCAGGTCTTAAACAGGTTTTTTATTTTATTGTTTTAAGGCTCCGCTGCTCACTTTAAAAGTCCCGACAGTTTCTGCAGAGCTGGCTATAAGCACGAGGCTCCTTAAAAATTCACTTGATGGCTTCATTATTCTGAGAGGTTACAGAGCTATGCATTATTCAAACACAACGGGGTAGTCCTGGTAACTTAGCCGTTTTATAAGAGACTTTTATGATTTGCCACATAGAATGACTAATCAAAGCAGAAATGACATATAGTTATTTAAAGGTTTGCTTTTTTTTTCTTTTTAGTTGGTGAAACTAGACACCTAGCTTGAAGAAACCTTTAATTATTATGTTCTATAACCAATATATTTTAAAACGTAACCCCAGCTTTATAGATGTAGGATTAGAATACTAGTCTTGCCATATCTGGGGATCTTTTAGGAAATTATTATTATTATGAAATTATTTTAAATGGAATATCTTACATATATAGAAGACTTCTGAGGTTGCTGTGAATTCTGTCTTCATCGAGGTTGGTGTTTTAGGAATTAAACAGCCATTCTAAAAAAAAAAAAAAAATCCCCCACTCAGGAAGTACTGTCTGTTGAATTACCCAGAGATGTGCTTCTAAAAGAAGCAAATCCTGTGTCAAATGGACACAAATGGGTTGCTTTCCTGCTGGGCTCCTCCAAAGTGTCTTTTGGCTCATAATCATTTGGATTCTTCAGCAGCAGGTCCCTGTGAACCGGATCCCCCGTCCCCATGGGGATCACCAGCAGGTGTGTCTCCCTTCCCGCCTCCCGCCTACCCCTTTAGCAGGCCACTCCTTGTGCCTCCTTCAGGGAGGCTAGCCATGGGCCTAGGGTAGGGTTGGCTCCTGTTTTACTCGTGCTCATCACTCAGTACTTTAATGAATTTTTAAACCACAGCTGTGATTAAATTGTTGTTTGATTTAAGCTTGCCTGCCAAACCAGACAGCTTCTGAGGACAGGTCTGTCACTGTGCGGGCGGAGTGCCTGGCACACAGGGTACGCCCGCCGAGGCAGGGGTGAGGGGAGGAAGGAGCGCTTATCTCCCGGGCCCCATGGAGACACTGTGGAAAGCAGAGCAGGACGAAGAGCTACTTGCTTCTACTCCAGCTCAACCTGGGACTTTGTTATTGTGCCAACCTGCAACTTGTAGGTTCCTGGGGATGCTTGGCAGCTGCTGGGGCGGCAATGGGCGTAAGTCCTGAGGAGCTGAGTCACTGGGCCCTCTTATTGCCATGGAAAAGAGAAGGTACTTGAGGCAAACAGAGAGGATGGCAAGGGGACCACTGATTTATAGGGTAGGAAAGTCTCAAGTTCGAGCTTACACTTCATCCATCATTGCATTAAGTGGGTCAGAGGAGGGTGTTTCAGAGTCACGATTTTGCATTCCGCTTCCTGCCCTTCCTCGGGTATTACTGAGTGTGGACACTAGTGCTGTGGAGGTACTTATGGGGCTTCCAGAGAAGATACAGACATGGTCCGTGCCCACCAGGGGATTGCAATCTAGTTGTAGCAATTAAGCACACACATGAAATAGTTGAACAGAAGTGGGAAGTGGATTTGATTAGATGGTTGAAAGTCAGGTGCAGACAGGAAGAACTGAAGGCACTTGGGTTGGGCAGAGGTCGCCTGGTTAGCAACCATTCTAGGGACGATGGTCACTGTCATCACTGGGCACTTCCGGGGTGTCCTGCAGAGAGGGCTGGGTACTTTATGTATACCTGTAGGCTTTTGCCAATCCGGTATATGGCTCTGTTTCCTTCCCACTTTAGAGAGGTCAGTAATATCCAGGGTTCCCAGACTTGGCTGCACTTGGCAGTGACATCAGAATCATCAGTATCTTTAATAAAATACGGATGCCTAACTCCCACTCCCGTGCATTTTTATTTCATTGGTAGAGGTGTGACCATAGCATGAGGATTTTGCAAAGCTTTCCAATAGATTCTAATGTGCAACAACATTTGGGAAGCACTGGCTTAGGATTGGCTTAAGGCCACAGAGATTCTTTTGGTGGAGCCAGAACTTGACCCAGGTCTATCTGCTTTCAGAACTCTCACCTCTTCTAATCACCGCACCCAGTGAAACGGGCCGGGCTCCATGACAGAGCCTTCACCCATGCAGTTAGCACAGGGGTGTGTTTGCCTGTGTTTGTGGTTGGTTTAGGGTAGGTGACAGCAAGCACAAAATCCTGGATTCAGTCGTAAGCGAACGTAACCTGGGGTGAATACTTACCAGACATTGCATTAATAAAAGCTGACACCAGGTACTAGCCACCAAGTATCAGGCATTGTTCTCAGGGGGTCACACTTGTCAACCACTGAATCTTCCCCAAATCCCGTTGAACTAAGTTCTGCTCTTCCACTTTACAAGCCTCACTGAGGGTGACCCTGCAACTAAGGAGTGCAATAACCCCTGCGTTTGTCTGTGACCACTGTGCTATGCTGCCTCTTCTTTTAAAAAGGTATTGTTTTCATATTTTCCAGGCTTGGCACTAAGGGCTTTGCATTCATGGCTTCTGCTTCATTTAACACTTGCATTTACTAGTACTTATGCGAAGTGCTATTGTTTTAGACAGGAAACTGAGACAATTGATAAATGTGAAAGCAACCTCTTTGGTTTCAGGATCAGGGTAGTGCTGGCTTGTGGAATGAGTTGGGAAACTTTCCCTCCTCTTCAAGTTTTTGGAATAGTTTCAGAAGAAAAGGTATTAATTCTTCGTGAGTGTTTGGTAGAATTCACCTGTGAAGCCATCTGGTCCTATTTCTTGGGGGGGTGGAGGGGGAGTTTTTTGATTACTGATTCAATTTTGTTACTAGTAATTAGTGTGTTCAGATTTTCAGTTTCATTCTGATTAAGTCTTGGAAGATTATATGTTTCTAGAAATCTGTCTATTTCTTCTTCTAGGTTTTCCAGTTTGTTGGCGTATACCTAATCATAGTATTCTCTTATAATTCTTTATATTATTTTTGTGTTTTCAGTTCTCATCTCTCCTCTTCATTTCTGGTTGGATTTATTTGGGCCCACTCTTTTACTTTTTCTTGATGAGTCTGGCTATAGTTTTATCCATTTTGTCTTTATGAAGAACCAGATTTTAGTTTCATTTCTATTTTATACCTATTTTTATTCTCTATTTTATTTATTTCTGCCCTAATCTTTATTATTTTCTTCCACTCATGTTGGGCTTTATTTGTTCTTCTTATTCCTTTAGATGTAAAGTTAGACTGTTTATTTGATTGTTGAGGTAGGCCTGTATTACTGTGAATTAGAACTACTTTTGCTGTGTCCCATAGATTTTGTATCATTATATTTTCATTTTTTTCAAGAAATTTTATTTCTTCTTTCCTGCTTGATTCCTTCATTAACCATTGATTGTTTGGTAGCATGATACTTAGCCTCCCCGTGTTTGTATTTGTTAGGAGTTTTTTGGTAATCGATTTCTGGTTTCATACCATTGTGACTGGAGAAGATGCTTGATATGATTTCAGCCCTCAAATTTATTGAGATTTGTTTTGTGGCCTCCTGTGGTCTATCCTGAAGAATGTGCACTTGAAAAAGAAGTGTGTTTTCTGCTGTTTGGTGGTGGAATGTTCTATAAATATCTATTAAGGCCTTTGGATTGAATGTCATTCATTTAAGGCCATTGTTATCTTGTTAATTTTCTAGCTGGAAGATCTGTCCATTGATGTAAGTGGAGTATTGAAGCTGTCTAATATTATTGTAGTACTTCTGATCTCTCACTTATGTCTGTTAATATTTATTTCCTTATTTAGGTGCTCCTATATGCAGTGCATATATGTTGACATCTATATCCTCTTGTTGGCTTGATCCTTTTTTCATTATGTAATGCCCTTCTTTGTCTCTGTTGTTTCAGTCTTTTTTAATGTCTATTTTGTCTGATATATGTATAGCTACCCCATATTTCTTTTCATTTCAATTTTTATGAAATGTGTTTTTCTAGTCTTTACTTTCAGTCTGAGTGTGTCTTTCCATCTGAAGTGAGTCTCTTGTTGGCAGGATATGCTTATGTCTTTTTTTTTTAATCCAGCCATCATATAACTATTGGTTGGAATATTTAGTTCATTTGTATTTAAAGTGTTCATTGATAGGTATGTAGTTATATGTCTTTTATTAATTGTTTTGTAGTTCTTTTCTGTTCTTTTCATTTTCTCTCTTCTCTTGTAGACTGATGACTTTATTTAATAATTTGAGTTCCTTTCCCTTTATTTTTTGTGTATCTATTATAGGCTTTTGGTTTGTGGTTACCATGAGATTCATATATAACAAGATATATTTATGGCATTCTATTTTAAGTTGATGGTCACTTGAGATCAAAGACATTCTAAAAGTACTACATTTTTTTACCCTCCCTCACTTTTACATGTTTTGGTTGTAGTTCTTTTCTTGTGTGTGTGTGTGTGTGTGCGTGTGTGTGTGTGTATGTGTGTGTGTATCCTTTAATGTATTATTGTAGTCACACATGATCTTATTACTTTTCTCTTTTAAGTTTAATAGTAGCTTCATACTTGGCTAATCTACTACTTTCACTAAATGTTTGCCTTTATCAGTGAGATTTTTTATTTATTTATTTATTTTTATTTTTTTGGCCTTTTTTTCCACTTAAAAAAGTCCTGTTAACATTCCACATAGTGCCAGTTTAGTGGTGATGGACTCCTTTAGCTTTTGCTTGTCTCAGAAACTATTTTCCTTTAATTCTGAAAGATAGCCTTTCTGGGAAGAATAT
>NW_006284347.1:2678534-2679461 GCF_000327345.1 Myotis davidii | reverse complement strand
CCCGGGTCATGAAATTCATGCACAGGTAAGGTCTCCGGGCTTGGCTGGTGATCAGGGCTGATCTGCAGGGTGAACGGTGGGGCAATTGTGGGGCCCCCGCTGGCACCCATCTTGGCCGGCCTGGCACTGCCCACTCAACCAGCCCTGCCCCCCACCACCGCCACCGCTTGCCTCCCTCTGTGGAGCAACTGGGGAGGTGACTGGGATCCCCCGCTAGTGCCCGTCTTGGCTGGCTTAGGGCCTGAGGGTTAGGGGCAGCTCCTGTGTTGAGCGTCTGTCCCTTGTTGGTCAGTGCAGCTGGTCATTCTGCCATTTGGTCAATTTGCATATTAGGCTTTTATTAAATAGGATTTTAGAGAGACGGGGAGAGTGAGAGAGACATCAGTTTGTTGTTCCACTTATATATGCATTCATTGGTTGCTTCTTCTGTGTGTGTCCCAATGTTTGCCTTTATCAGTGAGATTTTTTATTTTTTATTTATTTTTTTATTTTTTAGCCTTTTTTTTCCACTTAAAAAAGTCCTGTTAACATTCCACATAGTGCCAGTTTAGTGGTGATGGACTCCTTTAGCTTTTGCTTGTCTCAGAAACTATTTTCCTTTAATTCTGAAAGATAGCCTTTCTGGGAAGAATATTCTTGGTTTTAGGTTTTTTCTTTCATTACTTTGAATATATTGTACCATTCCTTCTGTTCTGAAAAGTTTCTGCTGAAAAATTAGCTGATAGTCTTTATGGGTATCCTCTTTGTTTAACAAACTGATTTTCTCTTGCTTCTTTTAAGATTCTCTCTTTATCTTTATTGGCATTTTTAAAATTTTTATTTACTAGAGGCCCAGTGCATGAAATTCATGCACAGGTAGGGTCTCCGGTCTTGGCTGGTGATCAGGGCTGATCTGTAGGGTGAACGGCGGGGGCAGGTGGGGGACCC
>NW_006284347.1:2668593-2678355 GCF_000327345.1 Myotis davidii | reverse complement strand
TGGTCATTCTGCCATTTGGTCAATTTGCATATTAGGCTTTTATTAAATAGGATTTTAGAGAGACGGGGAGAGTGAGAGAGACATCAGTTTGTTGTTCCACTTATATATGCATTCATTGGTTGCTTCTTCTGTGTGTGTCCTGACCAGAGATTGAACCTGCAACCTTGGAGTATCAGAATAATGCTCTAACCAATGCAGCTACCCAGCCAGGGACACTTGGTATTTTAATTATGATATGTATTGGTGTGGGCCTTTCTGGGTTTAACACCTAGGGGACTCTCGGCACTTCCTGGACTTGGATGTCTGTTTCCTTCACCAGGTTAGAGAAGGTTTCAAACATTTTTCTTCAAATAGGTTCTCTGACCTTTTTTCTTCTCTCTTCTCTTTCTGGGACCACTATGATGCAAATGTTGGTATGGTTGATGTTGTTTCACAGGTTCCTTAAACTTACTATCATTTCTTTATTTATTTTTCTTTTTTTTTTAAATACTCATCCGAGGATATTTTTCCATTGCTTTTTAGGGAGATTGGAAGAGAGAGGGAAAGACAGAGAAACATTGATGTGGAGAAACACATCAATTGGTTGCCTCCTGTAGGAGCCCTAGCCAGGACCCAGGCGAGGTAAGAGCCTGCAACCAAAGCATGTGCCCTTGACTGGAATCGAACCCAGGACCCTTTGGTCCCAGGTCGATGCTCTATCCACTGAGCCAAATCAGCCAGGACCTCATTATTTCTCCTCCTCCTCCTCTCCCTCCTCCTCCTCTTCCTCCTCTTTCCTTTCCTTTTCTTTTTTCTTTCTTTTCTTTTCTTTGTTCCCATTCTGTGATTTCCACTACCTGTTTGTCAGGTTGTTGATTTGGCCTTCTGTATTATCTAATCTTTTGTTGATTTTCTCTAATATATTTTTCATTTTAGTTATTGTAGTCATCAGTTCTGGTTGGTTCTTTTTTTATATTTTCTGTCCCTTTCTTGAGGTTCTTGCTAAATTCATCTGCCCTTCTGAGTTTGTTGAGCATCTTTGTCACCAGTGTTTTGAATTTGTTATCTGGTAGATTACATTTAGGTTTGTAATCTTGTCTCTTTCATTTAGGTTTTTTTCTGGAATTTTGTTCTGTTCTTTTGTTAGGAACATATTCTTATGTCTCCCACTTCGGTCATTTCTCTGAGTTTTAATCTATGAAATCGGTGAAAATAGCAGCCTCTCTTGGACTTGAAGGATGGCCTTGTGTAGGAGCGTCCCCTTTCTAGAGTGAGTGTGCCAGGTGTCTGGCCAGATGGCTGGATCTGTAGCTGGTGTGGGCATGGGCCATGGTAATTCCTAGGACAAGCTGTGCCAGGGCCTGAAACTGTAGCTAGAACAGGTGAGCCCCAAGGGTTTCCAGGGATGAGCCATAACAGAGCCTGTCTTGGCAGGTGAGGTGGAAGCTGTAGTTGGGGCAGGCTGTGGAGAGTCCTGGAGGTCAGAGGCACTGGCCAGGAGCTGAAGATGAAGCTAGCATGGGCTGGGGGAGGGGACAGAAGCTATGGCTGGAGCCCAAGGGCAACTGGTATAGCCGGTGTGGGCCTGGGACCTGGAGCCTAGAGCCTGGGGTGCACTAGGGACTAGGGTGGCCTTGGCCAACTGGCTAGAGCTCCTGATTGACCTCCTGCCTGTGCACTCAAGGTGGTGGGGGAACACAGCAAACGTGCTGCCTGGATCCTCCAACCCAGAGAGAGTTCCCGCCTCCCCACCCCAAATTGGCAGATGCTCTAGAGCAGCGGTTCTCAACCTGTGGGTCGAGACCCCTTTGGGAGTCGAATGACCCTTTCACAGGGGTCGCCTAAGACCATCGGAAAACACACTGTTATGAAGCGCAATGTAAATATCTGAGATGCAGGATGGTCTTAGGCTACCCCTGTGAAAGAGTCGTTCAACTGCCAAAGGGGTCGCGGCATTAGGAAGGTTGAGAACCGCTGCTCTAGAGTTAAGCAGCTGATTGATTTCTTTCCCATTTAGGCTAGATGCCCTTTAAATGACTGCTTTTGTGCTATACCCTAGGGCCTGTGTGTCTGCAGGAGGCTCCTCAGTGCTGCACCCCTATTGCAGGTTGACTTGTGGGTGTGGGTTCCCACAGCTCTCCTGCCTGTTTCTATGTGGTCTCTCTGTCATTTCTCGTGCAGACACTGTTCAGCCAGCCCCCAGTTCTTCTTCAGGTGGAATTGCTCTGTCTGCAGGTCCATTCAATGTATTTGTTGGAGGAGGTGAGTTCAGCGTCTCCCTGAGCCGCTGTTTGGACGCCTCCTGATCTCTTTACACAGCCATTGAATGCATCAACACAGGAGGGAAGGAAGAAAAATAAAATCTCTGCTTCAGCCTCACCCAGTATTGCTTTGTAGAAGGGCTTCTGGTCATATGTATGGCATTCTCTGAATTTGTGTGAGAAACTAAACAATTTTGTGGTTGTTTCAATTTTTGTATATTTGTAAAGTTAAAGAATAATGCTTGTTATTCTCCAATTAAGCAGGTGTGGTTCTGAGACTTTAATAGGGTAACCTTTGTATTCGTTGCTTTTTAAACTGTTTTGGGTTTTGCTACGAGTTACATTACATGGTCATCAAGTTCCCTCATTTTATCAGGGCAAAATGGAGAGTTTGATAATCTTAAAAGCCTGTAATTTACCTTGGATGTAAGCTATAAGGCTCATTCTGAATAAATTCTATGTAAAGCAGCAGAAATTATGTAGAAAGTCTTATGAATTGGAACTTAACATGTCACTGACACATTCTGAAGTGTGTTCCTTTGCCTTTAGTGATGGATGGTCCCATTTTGCCAAGTTTAGCTGAAAGGGGTGGCTTAGAAACCCAAGCATCAGATCTGGAATCTAGAAATTTCCTGGAACGTCCATAGTTTTAAATCCCTTGCATCTGTGCAAGGGATGGCATGCCACCAGCTTCTCCACGGAAGTTCCCGGGCCAGAGCTATACACACCAGCCCTGTTTCCTGTGCATCGGCGTTTAAAAGCCCCCAGTGGTTTGGGAGGATGAGGCCTTATTTTGGGGCTTCTTGGTCCAGTTTTGGTGGGACCTGGCTGGAAACCCTGGCTATTAGATAGTCTGGCTTATTTCTATGGTGTATTAGCACCCTATAAAAGTTACATGTCATTTATTTCAAATTTAGAGCCCTCTCAGACTTCAGGGGCCAACCAAACTTGAACCTTTTGTGGCTGGAATTCTGTTTACCTTTGGCCAAATCTTGCTTCCTGACTGTGAGCCTGGGAGGTGAGGTGAGGCCCCTTGGACATCAGGTCAGTTTTGCCAAACAAGACTTTGATAGGTTCAAACATGAATGCATCTGAAACACGGAGATTAACTTGCTGTCAGAATCCTCTGGGGCCTACACACAGAAGTGTATTGTGCCAGGCACAGTGCATTTTGAATGTTGCCTTCCACCCACTGGGAGGCAATATCTGAGATTTTTGCCAGACACCGTTGAAATTGGGTCACTTCCACTTCCAATAAATGTATCAACGGGTTTCTATGAAGGTTGTTTGACACTCCAGTTGAATGAGGATCTTGGAGAAATTTGAACATGTCGGTGTTTGAAGCATTTGTGTTTAACCAGGGACAAAGGAAACAAGGTGCAGTGTCCCGTTCAAGGATGGCTCTGACTCCTTTGTGTCTGTTTCTGAACACAGGCTGGCAAGCAAGGCCTTGTGCTTGAATGAAGGAGCAGTAACAGCCCGTTGCATGTGCCTTTCAGATAGAGGAGCTGATGAACGCCCTGGAGAAGACCAGACAGGAGCTGGACGCCACCAAGGCACGCCTGGCCTCCACACAGCAGTCCCTGGCTGAAAAGGAAGCGCACTTGGCCAACCTCCGAATAGAGAGAAGGAAACAGCTGGAGGAGATCCTGGAGATGAAGTGAGTACCCATTTTTGTTTCCTGGTCTCTCTTTTCTGATCTCTCTTTAGGGATGGGGAAGGGAAGGCTGGAGGAGGTGAAGAAAGAGCTTGAAGAAAGAATAATTTAGCTAACACCTGACTAGTCATTTCCAGGACTACACTTCTTTTCTTTTTTTTTTTTTTTTTTTTAACTATAGCTTCCCATGATCCATTTTGCATATTTTTCACATCTGTGATTCGGAACAAAGCATTGAGCATTAGATTTTGTATTTCTGTTTCATGGATGGCATTCTTAGGTCTGTCACAAAGGTCTGAACTGGCCCAGAGACCAAGGCTCATTAAGCACAATAGTAATTTGAGCAGGGCACCGAGTTAAGTGGAAACTTCTCTGAGGAGGTATTTCCTAATTGTGACTATAACTTTGCTAATTATATTCTTTTCACTTGTGTACAATGCCTGGCTTGTGCTGGCTTTCATAGAGTCTCAAGGTTGGCACCTCTTTGTTTAGAAAGCAGGCCGCTGATTTGCTGAGCTGATAAAAACAGGCTTGGAAACCCTACCGCACCCCCACCCCTTCTGGGGAAGGTTAGGTAAGGGGGGAGACTGGATCCAATCTCTTTTCTTTGATTTAATCAGTAAAGTACGGCTGCATGCTGGGTAGTGGTCATTCCTGTGGGCCTGTAGCACATCCATTTCCACCTAGGTCTTATTTTGCCCTCACAATGAAATAATATCATTATGGAAGAACATAGCCCAGAAAATTACTCAAAGATATTAGAAATAATCAATTGCTATGGATCTGTTTCTAAAGAAGCAGATAAGAAGCAACATGTCTCTATATAAGTTTTAAAATGAAATAATCACGAGAAATAATTTCAATCCACCTTCCTTCCACAATCAGGGGAAATGTACGTAACAATGACATCTTAAGCCTGTAACATAGACTTTGAAATTGGTGGCTAGGTATGGAAGAATGACCTTCTCCTGACCCCACAAGCCTTACACATGGTTAGCATTAGACCTGAGAGCTTAGATCATGGAAAATGTGGAGTGAAACATTTTGAAAGATTTAATAATGAGGACAAAAATTTTATTTCTCATCAACTACCTCCGTTTCTCTAAGACCAAAGAATAAGTAGTTTTTTCTCACCTATAAACTCAAATGTTTCCTAATAAAAGATGATATAATGAAAACAGATATTTTTATCCTCCGTTTAGAGGTGGGGGAACTGAAACTCAGAAAGCTTTCAAGTAATTTGCTTAAGTCCATCTGGCCAGGATTAAAACCAAAACCTTCTATCTCAAGCTTTCTTTCTATAACCTCATTTTCTCAAGAAGTCATGTTAGCACCACCCAGAACTTCTGTTTGAGTCAGTGTGGTGATCACCCTGCCTAGAACTGTGCCTGGCATGTGGTAGGTGCCCAGTGCTTGTTTGTTGAATAAGTTAGTAGGTTGAATGCGGAGACTCGATTTTATGTAACTTAGAAGCATAGTGTTTCAAGCGCCTTGATCAATAATCTATTCACTACCAGCACATTGATTTCATCAGCCTTTATTCTTTTCCATTCATCTGTTCACTTCTGCCTCCTGGTGTGCAGCCTAGTTTCTCTTATTGCTTCCAAGTTAACTCTCTATCTCCTGGAGTGATTTATTATGCCATTTTATGGAAATTTCCATTCCTTCCTTTTCATAAAAAGAGCATATTCTTTCAACATTTTGAGAGAACAAATAATGGTGAAGCATGCTGGTTTGGGAGTCATCAGACCTAGAAATCCTATTGCTTCTGCCTGGTGGCTGGTGACTTAAGGGAAGTGACCTGACCGTCACTGATCCTGCAGTTCCCTCCTGTAACCACTTCCCTGGGGTGGTTCTGAGCAGGGGTCCTCAGAGGAGGGCTTGGCACATGGAACAGAATATATGAGTGTAAATGGTGCTACCAGCCAATGAAAATATATCATGCGTTTAGTATACTTTGTGAAGAGTATCATTTATCTAAAATTTGGATTTATTTTTCTAAAACATATAAACCTTTTCCATGTGTATGTTTTCCCACTTAATTTCATGATTTCAGATAGCACCTAACTAAGACCTCTTTTGGTGAATTGCCACATTATTTCTGAAGTGCTTAATCTGCTACCACTACAAAATAAATACAAAATTCCTCTGTTAATTCCTTTGGTAAAAGTAACAAAGCCCCGCTTCACTAAGCTCAATATGAACCCCATTGATTATTTAACCGGCCCAGAACCCCACTTACGGCTCCGTTCTGGGACTGTGGGGACAAAGGTACAGGGCAATTGTATTGACTGAGAACAGCAACTAGATTCATCAACCTCCTGGGCTGTTCGAGTCCTCCAACTGGTGTGATTGTTCTTGATTATTAAGCTGAGTTGCCATATTGGTTACTCGACATTAACCCAGTCAACCTAAGTATGTGGGAACAGTCATATGTGTATATCATTGGCAGAATTACTCTCACTCTGTGCCAGGCAATGTTGATTTTCTTTCAATTGGCAGGCAACATGCAGGCAACTTTCGGCCAAGTCCACCCAGTTTCCAATCCCTGGTGGGAAGGGAGTGGCTGTGTGGTGTTAGAGGAAAGAGCTGGAGCCCTAAGCCAAGAGTCGGGAGATATAATATCATCCCTCACCCCTAACAGGAGATTACTGTCTGGTTGCTTCTGTTTTCCCTTCAGCAACGTGAAGGTGATAATAGTGTCTACTCTATAGAATTGTTGTAGGGATTTTTTTTAAAAAAGTACTAAACTGAAATTAATATAAGCCAGCATATGTGAAAATGCTTTGAAATGTAAAAGGGGCTTTTGGAATGAAAGGTGGTGTCTGTTAAATCCATTGCAAAATAAAATGGCACCAAGTTTTAGAATTGGAAAGCAGCTGGTCCAGCATCCCAGTCTGCATAAGCCAGACTCCCATCCATTTAATTACAGATAGGGATTCCCAGGTCCTGGGAAACAGCATTCACAATGGAAGTCATGGGGTCATAATGTGAGGGTCATGCCCATGACTCTTGCAGGTAGCTCATTCATTCTCATGTGGAACTAGAATGGCTTTCCATGTAGCCTTTCTACTTGTCTTGGTTTTTGTTCTAGAGCTCCACAGACTCTATCTGAACCTCACCCAGAGGATAGAAAGCAGTTTAGATATTTGTTTGAGTAACAGTGTTTATTTTAGAAAAGAAAAAGAAATATGAAGAAGCAAAATTAAATGTCACACTGGTGACATTTTGGTATATACCTTTACAAATACTCTTTACTTTTTAACAAAAGTAGATCATATTTTTATAGTTTGTAAATCCTGCTTCTTTTGTTTACTGAATGGGGAATACTCTCCCTGTCACAAGCATAGAATTCCATTTGTAATTACTCAATATATTGTCATATAGGTTCGCTCCTTTATTGGAATCTTGGTGCCAATGTTTTGGTAATATAAAGAATGTTTTGATAAGCATTCTGCTCTTTAATTTCATTTCTTTTAAAATAATTATAGCTTGATATGCAGTTACAAGAAACAGTAGAAAGAGGGCTCTTGTACATCTCCAACATTTCCCTCAATGGTAACCTCTTGCATAATTATAGCACAGTGTCACAGCAGGAAATTGATATTGGTTCAGTCATCAACTTTAATTCAGATTTATTCAGTTTTACATGCACTCATTTATGTGTGAGTGGGTGTGAAATTGAGACATATCAATTTCAACTCATGTATAGATGTGTGTAACCACCATCATAGTCAAGACACAATATGGTTCCATCATTATAAAGACCCCTCATGCCACCTTTTGATAGCTACACCCACAACCGTTTCCTCTTATTTTTATTTTTTGTTAATTCTCACCCAAAGATAGTTCCCTCCATTGATTTTTAAGAGAGAATGAGAGGGTGAGTATGAGAGAGAGGGGGAGGGGAGAGAGAGACATCAATGTGAGAGAGACACATCTATTGGTTGTCTCTCCACACACCCTGGTCAGGGCTCAGGGAATCAAATCTGCCACCCAGGTATGTGTCCTTGACTGGGAATCGAACCTGTGACTCTTCAGTGTGTAGGCCAATGCTCTAACCACCAAGCAAACTGGCCAGGGCCCAGTTGTTTCATTTTTACCCAGAGTTTTGTGTTATATCATTTTGGGACAAGTGCCAGACAGTGTACATTTTCCCTGCCATTCTGCTTTGGCAGGGCAGGGAATTATCCTCTTCTTAGTTTAAATTTAGACTGAATTTAAAGTTAGGAAATATTACTGCATTCCTCTAATTTAAAGATTTCTCATGAGTTAGTTTTGTTTTATTTGCAGTGGAATTCCCTTTTAATATTGGATATCTAGAACTTGTTATGTGGTAAGGATCGAATAAGTGTTTGAGGAATAAAAGGACAAATTAGTTCAAAAACTCATAAATATTCATTGAGCTCTTACCATGTGGTAGGCATGGTTCTAAGTGAACAAAGAGACAAATCCATGACCTTATCCAGTTCACATTTTAGTAAAATGACTGAAGAAAATGAACAGACAAATACCTGAAAGAAATTAATAGATGAATAAAGTAGATTCTTGTATAACCAAAGAAGTTTGGAATCCCACTTAGCAAGCTATTTCCAAAGGTAAGGTGCCTCATGGTTATTTGGGGTAGAGAGGGACATGGAAAATGCAGTGTGCCCTCCTACGGCCTGAGAACCCTTTTGGGAACTGACGACGAGGGAGGGTCTTTGCCTGTGTTTCAACTAGGGTTCTTCCCCCAACACCTCTTTCTTCAGTTTGGTCTTTAGTGGTTGGCATTCTAATTGCTGGTCATTATTCTCACACTGGGAGGTACTAACAGTTTCCAGCCATAGAAGAACATAATATTGGCTTTCCCTTGTGTATAAGATTATTCTTCTACTTCAAAAATATCTAAAACCTACATAATATTCACTTTCCCTTGGGTATAAGATTATTCTTTTACTTCAAAAATATCTAAAACCTCTTCCTAAAACATTTCATAGTGGTTCAGCTTTGTTACATTTGCTCCTATTTAAAGGGGATTTTATTAAAATAATATTAAGAACATCATTCTCTATGTTTGGTTTTATTAATGCTGGTTAATAAGCTTACATTCCAGTAACCAAAGCTCGATTACTTAATTTCTGGCAGGTGAATTTGATATCTGTGGCTAAAAGGAGCTGAAGGCCATGAGATACAGTACTTACAATCTGTGTGCATTTGCTTGCACAGTTTAAACTTGCACAGTAATTTAATAGGCAGACAGGCAAGCTAACTGATATGTTCCATTTAGTAATAAATACTGAGTGAATAAGGGTTTTGAGAGATGGTTAATAGTTACATAATTCAAAGTGTGTATTTTAGATTTTTTGGTGGTTTCTTGTGTTTATGTTATAGAAAGGTTTTAAGGGGACCTCTACATTTTTGACTTATCTGATGATGTTGTGAGATTCATCTTAATATACTGGATATTGTTGCATTTTAGACATCTTCTCCAGATAGCCTCAAAAGCCTTTGTATACATTGAGCTATTTTAAGAAGTTTACAGTGAGGTAAGGCATGATCCTTTGGCTGCTTTGATCTAGGATCCTTTTTGAGAGACCCACTCATTAGGTAAGTACCCTTCAAAGGAGACACAGGGTGCAGAAAATAATATAATCAATTTATTCTTTACTTCATGCCAACATGAGAAAAGACAAATCACATTTCTTCAGGGAGGAATCCTAAGTGCCTGGCAATTTACACAGGATAAATGGAGCCTGGGAGAGGAGTTTTGAAGGCAACCATTACTTAAAATTGATAAACTTAGTTGCTAGAAGGATATACCAACTTACAGAGATATTATGGGGACTGAATGAAATTACACATATATGAGAAAGTTATTTTTAA
>NW_006284347.1:2647449-2668436 GCF_000327345.1 Myotis davidii | reverse complement strand
ATATATATATAAAACATGTTTATATATGTTAGATAAACCCAAAACAGTTAGCATACACTGATTCTGCAGTTAGCATACACTGATAATGCCTTCAAATTCCAATTGGCCTATACTTCCAGCAATTTTTTTTTTTTGGCTACAATACAATTTTTTCTCTAACCAATGGTTTATTTAGAAGAATTTCAACGTGTCCAGTTTTTAAACATATTAAGTACTATGGCAATGTGTCCTAGAAAGGCTCAGCCTGTCTGTCACTGTGTACCACCTGCTCAGTTCTAAAAGCGAACCGAGTCAGCTAGGACCCCGATAGGCTCGTGGCAGCTTTCTCAGTTGCCTGCAATGATGGAGCACAGGTGGCACAGAGACAGGGCATAGAGGTCATGAAGAACTGCTCATCCACATCGGCTGTGTGAGCTGCAGGCAGTCACATACGTGCACATGAGTTGCTTACCACTCGTGATTTTTGTTTCTCTCTTGGAACCCTGAAACTGGTGGTTTAGAGCCAGTCAAGCCAGCAGAAAGGCGGAAGGAGAAAGGAACCTCTCCTTCCTTTAGGTGGCACGTACCATCCGTGGACATCTGAATCACTGAACAGTTTACTCATTACATAGCTGTTGAGCATCCATGACCTGCAAGGACTGTTCTATGCCTTCGGCACTGACGTAAGCACTGTTCTGAGTGAACAGAAAGGACAAAAATCCCTTTATTCCTGGAGCTTACATTCTAAGTAGATGCAAGAACCAGGGTGGGGGAAGGGGCTCACTGGCTATCATTTAAGTCACCAAGTCACACTTAGCTGCAAGACTGGCAGGGAAATGCAGCCTTTAGCTGGGCGACTCTATGTCCAGTTAACATTCAGGGGACCCAGTACCAATGGAAGAGAAAGGGAGAAAGGGTGTTGGGAACAAGTAGCACTCTTGGCTGAAATAAAGTAAGAAAAGATACGTGCTGACTGTTATGATAGCTCACTAAGCATTTAAAAGCAACTTTGCAAACTACAACTTTAGAGATAGTATTTCTAACAGACATTTGCTCATATGCATGTGTGTTCAGTATACATTGAGTTCATCTATGGGTACCAGGGTTGGTACACTGTGGGCAAGTCATGTGGTGAATGAACAGGTTGAGTGATAACTGAACACCTTGCCGCACTTGGGATAGCTGATGGGCGAAGGGTTCTAGGTCTAGAGAAGGCAAAGAGGCAGATGCTTCCATCAACTATTAAAGGGCTGACATGTAAGAAAAGAACTGGACTTGATCTATGCTGGTTTGGAAGACTGCACTAGAGGTGGGATCTAGAATTTGGAGGGGAAGACCTCCTTTGATGCTTTGTGGAACTCTGCAGCCTTTTGAGGCAGCTCCTGAAGTTTTGTCAGCAAATCCCGTGGGGAGAAAATCACCCATTCTGGGTACCAGAGAGGTAATTCCCATATCTGGGAGGAGGTGGCGGTATGGTCTTTGCATTTCCTTCCAGTGTGGAATTCTATTCCTAACTCCATTAAATAAATGACCTGAAACATGGAAATCGTTAGGAGATGTTGGAATCTTCTTTTTCTTTCTCTTGAGGAACGCTATATGAAATCAGGAGCTTTTCCCAAAAGCCAAAAATGACTGCTTGGTTCAGTACACTGCCCTCTCTAATGAGACCATAATAAAATTTATCTTTTTTTGTACATTGCATTTATTTTTCACAAAACTCTTTAGATATAAAGAGTTTGTATGAGGCAAGCAGAGATGTGTTTCACCAAATGATAGGGAGGCAGTGGTTACATATCATGTCAGGTAGAATCAGGGGCCCTTCACTCTCCCTGCCTTAAGGAATGGATGATCTCTGATGAAAATGCCTGCAGAGAATTAAGCTAGCCCAGGCTTATATACTCTTCAGTGCATGAAGACTTTGGAGGATGGAGTTAATATTACCATTAATCAATGTTAATATTAATAACACTTGCTAAATGCTTATGACCTGTCAGGCAGAGGCTAAGTACTTCACCAGCATATTCCTGCCATTCTTGAGAGATGGCTAGTATTGTTACCCCCACTGTATAGATGCAGAAACTGAGGCCCAGTCAACTGAAACTCAAAAACACATCTGTTTGACATGATACTCCATGATCTTAACCATTGAGTACACTGTCGCTTGAAATTCTAAGTCTGGGAATGGCAGAGCCAGTTTTGATTAAAGAGTTGAAGGCAGCCCTAACTGGTTTTGGCTCAGTGGATAGAGCGTTGGCCTACGGACTCAAGGGTCCCAGGTTCAATTCCGGTCAAGGGCATGTACCTTGGTTGCAGGCACATCCCCAGTAGGGAGTGTGCAGGAGGCAGCTGATCGATGTTTCTCTCTCATCGATGTTTCTAACTCTCTATGCTTCTCCCTTCCTCTCTGTAAAAAAATAATAAAATATATTTTTTTTAAAAAAGAGTTGAAGGCAGTGAGCCCTTAGGTGGTTCTTCCAACTTGCCTGGGAGATCAGGACAACAGGCTGGCGTGGGGGCAGAGGGAGGGGGCAGGAGAGACTTAGCTGGAGGCAGCCTTTGAAGTCAACTTTCTTATCTTAAAACAAAATAAGGGCCACACTGTCTTCTGGCCAAAAGCATGCGCTGTATGTATAGTTTTAATAGTGAAAAATGTCAGTCAAAAGGGCCCTTGGCCTGGTGCTTTTTAATGGAAATACAAACATTTTCTGAGCTAGAGCGGTATAATCTTTCAGCTTAAATAATCATAATCAGTAGTTAAATAATCTAAATGCCTGTGAATCATAAAGCTTAAATAATTCCAAGTGCCATACTTCATGTTATCTCCACTCTCACAGCAGCTCCATGGGGTAGGGAAGGTCAACCACTAAAAAAGAGAAAGAGAAATGTATGGCCTTCCAACCTCCTCACACATAGCAAGGCAAAGCGGGCAGTTATGGTCCTTTCTTCTAATCCAAGAGCAACATCCTCTTGAGGAATTTTGTAAAGTACTTGCTCTTGTGCTGTGGGGGTGCTGTCAGGTTTCGCCCCAGGAGGCAAGGAATGGGGCAGCTCCATCACACAAAGAGAAACCAAGGAGCAGACAGCATCGCCAGGGTCATCCATCAAGTCCTGAAACAGGAATTCTCCGGTGCAGTGAGCAGGGCTCTCGGGACTGGAGTTCATAGCCTGAGTCTGGCAGCTGTGGCTGAGTGAGCCGCAGCCAGCCTGACCTGGAATTTCTAATTGTGAACAGGGCCCCGGACTCATATGACCGTATTAATAGTCTATGATTCTCTAAAGTTGTGGTTCTTACTCCAGAAAGGTGGGGCGGGGGGGGGGGGAAGGGGGGGACAAATGGCAAAGTCTAGAGACATTGTGGTTGTTATACTGGAGAGGAGATGCCACTGGTGTCTAAGGATAGAGGCCAGAGGTGCTGCTAAACATCCTTCAATGCACAGGACAGCCTCCCCAACAACAAAGAATTATCCAGCCCCAAATGCCAATGGTGGCAGGGTGAAAAAACCCATCATAAGTAGCCTCCCTTTTTAAAGATGTGTTTATTTAATTAGGAAAGAGAGAAAAGCTTTGTTGGATCTCATCTCTAATGTAACCTGACTTATTTTCAGAGAGAACTCACACAGGATGTGGTTTTCACATGCAGGATTGTGATCCCAGAGGGCCTGGTGGCCTGGGACTTGCCTTTTGTGTAGATGATTTTGACCTCTTCACTCTGGCTTGCTTTCTGGGGACTAGAGACCAGCTCCCCCCCCATGTAGCTCCCCAGTGGAATTGGCACTGGTCTCAGATCCCAATTCCCAGGAGCCTGTGCTCCCTTTAAGATACCAATCCTGGCTAAGATTCAGAAGACCTGATCCATTAATACCGACAGCTGAGCAGATCAGCAACCCTCTCCAGCTGCAGTATTCCATTACTCATTAACCCGCGGCTCTCTCTGGTCCTCGTTTGCCCAAATGTCAATGAAGGGAATGAAATTGGGATAGTCCTCAACGGGCCAGTCCTCTAGTCAGCCCTATAAATTTACTCTCTCTCTCCACCTTTGTCCCTCCCTTCCATTTGTTCCTCCCCTCACCACATCCCTCTGGGGAGATCAGTGTTGACTTAGGGAACCACTTCTTGCCATGGTTTGTAAGAGCAGAAAGGATAGAAGAAAAGCAAAGACATTGCAGAGGTGGGAGAATATATGCCAGAGCAGGGGCCGGGGGCATCAGAAGGAAGCAGACTATTGCCCAGATGCCAGCTGCCTGCCAGACCTGTGAAGGAGGGTGGGACTTGGGGCGAATCCCTGTGTGAGGGGGAGTGGTCTCTGTCTCCCCGTAATATCTCCTAAGCTTGGGTAAAATCCAGTGCATATACAATCAGGGGACACCTCCACCCTGAGAATGGAGAGAGTAAACATCAAGATCTGCGTCCTCATTGGAAGGGGACATCATAAAACCTCCATGTCAGTTAGACTTACAGGCTTTAGGATGAGGCATAGCGTAGAGGTGGGGAAGGCTCTGAGTGTTCTTGCTTCCTGGGAAGAATTAGTAAAAGTTTGTGGAAGGAGTGAATGAATGCTGATGAAAATAATACTCTTTCTCTTTTTAGCTGCCTCGTCCCCCTCCCTCTCTTCCACCCAATCTCCTCTTTCTTCTTCCTCCTCGTTTCCTCTTGCCCTTTACATTGCCTGACCTTCCTCGCCACTCTTCTTCCTTTCCTCCACCTTTCCGGTGGAGTTCAATATATTTCCTCAACATAATGGTTGTTTTGCTAGATTCTAATTTTGAGAATTGGGCAGGAGGCAGACCAAGCACTTGAAGAGGAGTGTGTGTGTGCACGTGTGCACATTCTCACTCATGTGTTTGGGGGCAGAGAAGGGGCTGGCTCTGGCAAGCTTGCCTGGAGAATGAGGTGTTGAAGGGGAGACCAGACCCTTCAGTTCCCAGGAGCAAAGCGATTGAGAACTATCATCCTAAGCCAAGCCGCCAGTCAAGTATGGCCAAGTCTTTTGTTTTCCAGTGATGGAATTTGGGAACCAAGGAATTGTGATCATTGCAATGCAGCGTTTGACTTGATCTTTGGGTTAAGCCAATATCCCTGGGATCTTAATCTGAACCCGCAGGAGGCCGTGGCCAACTTTGAGACTCTGTTATTCCTCACCCCCGGTGCTCTGCTTACTTGAAGAGATTTGCAGAGCTCACTGCGGCTAGTGCCAGCGTGCAGTGAGGATGAAAGTGAAACTGCTGTCTTTCTCTTCGGTTTTGAACGTGGTGTTGGTGTGTGCACTTCATCAGCCTGAGTTTGGGGCTTCTTTCTCCTCCTGGCTCTATCTCTGGAAGTTTTCTTGGAAAAATCTCCCTTTAATGCATTTCTAAGACTCCTGTCAGCTAAGGTTTTATTCTAAGGCAGGATGGGGCTGGGTAGGCCCCGCAGTTATTCTGGGCTCCCTCCTGCCCCTGCCATTCTTTGGGAAGAAAGCTGCCCCCATGTGCTGCATTCCTGGGCTTCCTTGCTGGCTGACACTGGTGGGTCCAGGGCCCATAGTAGGCACTGTCAGAGGTGGGAGGCTGGGATGTGAAAAAGGTTAGAGAATTTCCTCCCCGTTCCCTTCTTGCTTTGGGGAAGTAGGAACTTCTCTCCATGACCATAGCTCCTCTAGGCAGGGCCCCACCCGTGGCACCCACTGGCACTGACATTAACTCATGTTTCCTTTTGCCCCTGGGGCCTAAAATACGCTAGCAAATGCCCTCCGTTGCCACATTCTAGGTGCCTCCACCTGTCTGATTTGTTTCATGAGCCCTGGTCACCTCTGCTCGTGTAATCCCTTCACTGACATCTCCTCACTGGGCCTTTCTGTGCTGGACCCTGCTTCCTGCCAGCCCCAGACGGGAACAGCCAGAAGGCCATGATGCCAAGGCCACGTGCCTGAAAGTTAATAGGATTATTTGAGCAAGTGTTGTTAGAAAGTGTTTACATTTCCCATATTAAGTAAATTTGGAAAAATAAGCAGATTGCTTGATGCTAAAATCAAAACACTAAAACAAAACTGCCATTCTGTGGTTTTCTGAAAAACAGTTGGCTTCCAAATGACCCTTCAGCATGAATGACTGCTGTGGCCCAGACCCAGAACGTTGTGCAGCTGATGTTCCTAGAGTCAGCCTCAGCCCTAGGGTTAGGATGAGTGGAGACAGCCCCCTGCTCCCACCACATACAAGGAAAAATAACCCCTCCCTATCTGCAGGCGTGGAGGAGTTGGTTTGACTGAGTCAAGAAGAGGTTCATGAGATGGAAGGAAAGAGCATTTTCAGGGCCCCTGGCTATAGTGCACGTCAGCTCCTCCAGGCTGTGGGGCTCCCTTTCAGCCAACCTCAGAGCACTTGGGGTTTCCATGAAGTAGAGGCGCTGCAGCTTTCAGCAGCAACTGCTCTAATGCAGCATCCTCGACTGAGGTACAAGCTACGCACTCCTCATTGAGTCAGTCATTTGGGCAGTCACTGACTCATTCACTCACAAAACAAATCATTCTGGGCAGGCAAAGCTCTTTATTGACAGAATGAGTGAACAATCTGATGTCTGATCAAAGGATTAGAAATCTGAATGCAGAATTACAGCTGGGATAGGTGTGCACAAAAGGAAAGGCTTGAGCAGCAATGAGAACACCCGGAAGGTAGCAGAAGGGCTCCCTGGAGATGTGGTTATGAGCCATGATGTGTTGGGTGAGTGGAAGTTCATTAGGTGAAGAGGGGTCAGGTGGGGGGCCATATTTCAAGAGAAGGGGACTGCCTGTGCAAAGGTCCTGTGGCAGGAGGGAGTGGCATGCCTTCCATTAGCTCACAGGAGGCCTGTGTAGCTGGAGCACAGAGACCAAAGGGATTGGTTGAGGCTGGAGGGGTGGCCAGACCATCCAGGACTTGGGGGCCATGCTCAGTTTGTTGATATTTATTCTAAGCAGAACAGGAACCCATTGAAATGGAGTGACATGATAGACTTATGATTTGAAAGTAAATAATAAAAACCAATTACAGTATACATATCCTGTGTGAGAAACTTTTAAAGTACTTTGTAAATATTGACTTACTGAATCTTCACAATCTAAGTATTGTTATTATTCCCATTTTACATTTGAGGAAACAGGGGTAAAAAAAGGTTAAATAACTAGCCCAAGGTCACATAGCAAAGGTGAAATTTGAGCCTCTGGATTGTCATATAGTCCAGTCACAGGCCTGACCACTGTCCCACACTGTGGGATGTGGGCATACTGGTTAGGAAGCTGCTGCAGAGTTCCAGGCAAAGCTTGTCCTGGGATTTTCACAGTGGAGATGGAAAGGAGTGGAAGGTTTCAGGAGACCTGTAGGAAGCTGAATTTACAGGGATAGATTGGCCATGGGATCTTCTTGCCAGCTCTGTGTTTTGCTCTCCTGAGCACTTCCATTCCTCCATGCGTGGAGCCTGCGAGGAAATTGTGGCAACTATTCGCTCTAGTCTGGGGGTTCTCAACAGCAGCCCTCCTAACACTGAGATGGACAATTATTTGTTGTGGGGACTATCCTGTGCTTAGTAGCATACATAGTCTTTACCTACTAGATGCCAGTAGCAATTCCCTCCTCCAGCTGTAACCATCAAAAATGTCTCCAGATATTTGTCAGGAATACCTGAGAAGGCAAAATCAGCCCTGATTGTAAAGAGCTGGTCCAGACCTAGCTTGTGTATGCTTATAATTTCTTATCTTGGCCCAGCAGCCCAGCTCCTTCCTGGGATCCTATGGGTCTTGAGTCAGTGTGTTAGTGGCACTAGTAGAAGTTGCACACTGGCTCATGCCTAGCACATAGGCCTTCTCTAGTCTGGAGGCAGATGACCTCAGACCAGAAAGCTTAGAAAGAAGTCTCTTCTGCATTCAACAATGTCATCCATATAACAGTCTTTAGTGGGGTACCATAGACACTTGGCCATCATGTAGACCCATTTTCTTTGGCTCATAGACATAGACACCTAATTTCTATACAAGTGATTTCAACATGAACTTTCTGAAATCTATTCTTACATTTGAGCATTTCTTGTACCTCATGTTTCTGGAGCAACTATTTCTTATATAGTTCCAAAGTTTTTCCATGTGGACTTTTATTTGTTTAGAAGGCCTTTCAATGAAAAATATATTAAGGTTAGATAAGTTTCACACTTGGAAAGGTGAATTTATCAAATGCCCATATTAAGAGGAGAAGAAAATTTTAAAGAATTTTGGTCAATTGAAAATTCCCTTCTAGGGCATTTTTTAAATAAAATACCTTGAAAAACCTGCCCTGGCTTCCATGCAGATATCTAGGGAGAAACGCACAAGCAAGTACGATGTGACTATAAGTCTGGTATTGATGAGTGGTGGTTTCTCTTCCTTCAAAAGCCTGGGTGCCTTCATGGGACAGAGCGGAGAATTCCTATGAGGATCATCTCTTTCCTAATTGCTGCCCAATGGGCTTGGATAAATTACAGTTAAATGTTGTTGTTGTTGTTTTTTTTTAATATATTTTATTGATTTTTTACAGAGAGGAAGGGAGAGAGATAGAGAGTTAGAAACATCGATGAGAGAGAAACATCGATCACCTGCCTCCTGCACATCTCCCACTGGGGATGTGTCCGCAACCGAGGTACATGCCCTTGACCGGAATCGAACTTGGGACCTTTCAGTCTGCAGGCCGACGCTCTATCCACTGAGCCAAACCGGTCTCGGCAAATGTTGTTGTTTTTTATGTCAAGTATATACAAAAGTGAAGTGAACCCCCACATACCCTTCACCCAACTTTAGTAATTAGTCAACTTATTGCCAACCCTGTTTCCTTCCTATCCTACACTTGCCTATTCCTATCCCTAGGATATTTTGAAGTGAATCCCAGTCATTATATCATTTATCCATAAATATTTCAATATAAACATTTTTTTCCAGATAAACATTTTGACAAGAAATTGCAAATCCTTTAAAGTGGAGGAAAATTCTAATGACGGTCTTTCCTCATAAAGTTGAAACTCCCTGGGAGAGGCTTAGATTTTTAATTTTTTAAAAAAATCTTGTTATAAAACGAGCATTCAGCAGTATTATACAAAGAAATCAGAAGGATTAACACCACTAGACACATTCCTTCATTGATATTCAGCTCTATTCTCTGTTGCTTACACTTACGTGTCAATGTTCCTAGGACTGACATAATTACATCTTGGGTAGAGTTTTCATTATCTCTTAGGGATCCTTGACATTTCTACGCAAAACTAGAAGGGAAAGCCTTTTCTTAATGGGTCTCTTTTCTACTTCTTGACTGAATGGTAATTCTTTAGGATTTTGAAGAAATAAAGCACACAACCGCTTTCAACATGTGACCATGAATGGTGACCCTGTCACATCTTCTACTCCTAAGAATTTGGAAGCTTGACTAATGATAGCTTTTCTGCACAGAATGAAGCTGAGATTAAGCTCTCTTTGTAATGAGATTAGACGCCTGAATCTCTGTGAAGCTGGAACATAGCCACTCAGTTTTTTGCACTATTTTTGTTAATAATCATATCTGCTGTCCCCAGCAACTCCCATTTCATTTGGAAAATAAAATTAATTTATGCAGCGTTACTATAGAGCCATGGCCGGCAAACTGCGGCTCGCGAGCCACATGCGGCTCTTTGGCCCCTTGAGTGTGGTTCTTCCTAAGCCTTAGGAGTACCGTAATTAGTTAATAACAATGTACCTACCTGTAGAGTTTAAGTTTAAAAATTTGGCTCTCAAAAGAAAGTTCAATCATTGTACTGTTGATATTTGGCTCTGTTGACTAATGAGTTTGCCGACCACTGACCTGGACCATTTGCCCATTAATTAATTCAACCATTGTTTAATTGAGCAATAATTGGGGTTCTCCCATTGCACTAGATGCTGATATAGTCATGGCTCAGACATCGTTCCTGCTTTCCCAAAGCTCACTGTAGTCTTGATTGTTCATTGTACATACAACCTTGGTGAATTGGGGGAGCAGTGGGATGGTTTCCGTATCCAAATATCCTCTGTGTCTTTCTCTCCTTCAGCTAGGTAACCATGGGATTTAGTTGCGTTGAGCCAGATTACTGCCTTGAGCTTGGCTTTCAGATCTAGTTGTTCTAGAGGAGAATGACTCAAAAATCTGTAGTAGCTGGGCCAGGAACGTGGGCAGCATTCTCGCCCTAACTGCAGTAGAAGATGGGGAGAGAAGGTACCTCAGAAGGGTAGGGAAATATGAAAGCCAGAGTTCCACACCAAAACAGACTTTATGTCTGTTATATTTCAGTTGACAGTTGCCCGTGAGCCACGCAAGATTGAGTGTCACCTTGGAAACTTAGTTTTTCATATCATCTAGCCTGTCCTCTCATTTGGTGCTACTCCCTAACTCCTTGACAGCTTCTCTGGGAAGGGTCCTTTACCTCTGTCTGGCACTGAGGGTGTTGAGAAGTGTGTTAGCACAAGGGTCAAGCACCTGGGCTTTGAGGGGTCAGATAACTTGGGTTTGAATCTCAGCCCTACCACTTATTTTACTTGCATCGTGACCTTGGCCAAGTGTGTAAATGACATACCCTTCCTTATGGGGATTCTCTGAGAATTAAATGAGTTAATACATATAAAACACTTAGCCCAGATCTGCTACTTAGTAAGTCTTAGTAAATGTACTCATCAGCATTCTGGGCAAGCTCATTTTCTTTTCAGAGAACCCTCTCTTAAAATGTTTGCCTTTTGTTATACTATCACTAGGGTCCCAGTGCACCAATGTGTGTACCTTGAAAGGAACTGTGGACCACTAGGCTGTGGTGGGCACAGGGGTGGGTCTTGGCCCATCCTCCACACCCCTGCCTGGCCCCTCCCACCATGGCCCCTGGTCCCCTGTCTGCTGGCAGCCATGCTCCTGCTTCCACCACTCCCATGTGCTGACAGCACTAGTCCTGCTCACACCCACTGATGGTGTGGAGCTATTGGAGCTGGTGCCAACAGTGGGTGCGAGTGGCTTCAGTGCTGGCAGCAGGTGCAAGAGGCAACTGCCAGCTCCGATCACCTCTCAGGAGCAGGGGGAGGTGGAGAAGCCCTGAGGGGCAATCAAGGCCATCACCAGCAGTGGGTGCGAGAGGTGGCTACTGGTCCCAATCACCTCTCAGGAGCAAGGGAAGGTGGAGAAGCGCTGAGGGATAATCAGGGCCGGCAGCCACCGCTCGCACCCGCTGACAGAGTCGAGTTATCAGGGCCACTGCCAGGAGCCTGCAGCAGGTGAGAGCGCTGGGCAGGACCTGGGCGCATGGGAGCAAAGAATTTACAGTAACCACCATAGGCTAGCCCCAATGATAGTGACCAGAGTCCTGCCTTGATCTGGCACCCCTGCTCATCTGCTCCACCAACCCTGCGTGGCCGATGCCTGCCATGTTCCACACACGCCCCCTGGTGGTCAGCGCATGTCATAGCGATCAGTTGTTCAGTTGTTTGGTTGTTCTGCTGTTTAGTCTATTTGTATATTAGCCTTTTATTACATAGGATACTTCTCTTTATCATTTCACCCTCTCATTCTTCAGTTCTTTTACTTTTGCTATTTGAGGCCCCGTAAGCATTTAGTCCTTCTTATGACCTTTCAGTATTTAAGACTTTTCTGTCCTGTCTTCTCCCCATACTGTCCACATGCAAAGCTTTCTCATCTTAATTTGAAAGTAGCCTCTTGTGTCTTATCTTCTTGTGACATGGTTAGAGGACTCCCCCTATTTTAACCATCTCCTTTGGATACGTGTGCATCTTTTCTGCACAAATAGTCACTGGGCATTTTGATGAGCAGGACACTGTGACGTGGTTCCTGCCTAGTGGAGCTCAGGCACTAATGAGGAAGATGGGGTAAGAACTCTGATAAGGGAGGTCTTGGGGTATTAGGGCATCTGATCCAGAGGGGAAGGAAGCATGGGGGTTGAGGGGTGCTTCCAGGAGGAAGGGACAGCTCATGTGAGACCTAAGGGATGAGAGAAGTGGGCCAAGTATAAAAGGGAGAAAGGAGGAGTGTTCATATGGGACTCAATCAAGTATAGTATTCAAATGGCCAATAAAATAATTCAATGATTCAACAAATTGAGCCCTGCTGAAAGGCCAAAACCAGCTCTGGAAGATTCTGCTAAAAGTGGCCATTTATTTGGGGCAAGGGTTCAAAAATGTCACCCCCATAATTATGCAGTAGTAGCTAATCAACCACAATGTACTTGACTCCTAACCTTGTCTTTGCCCTGAAACAAATAATTTTCTTCCAAATAGGAATAGGACCCCCATTTTACTCCATTGTCATACTCTTCTTGACACGTGGCCATTGAAAGTTGGCTACATGCCGAAACCGGTTTGGCTCAGTGGATAGAGCGTCGGCCTGCGGACTGAAGGGTCCCAGGTTCGATTCCTGTCAAGGGCATGTACCTGGGTTGTGGGCACATCCCCAGTGGGGAGTGTGCAGGAGGCAGCTAATTGATGTTTCTAACTCTCTATCTCTCTCCCTTCCTCTCTGTTAAAAAATCAATAAAATATATTTTAAAAAAAAAAAGAAAAGAAAGTTGGCTACTAACCCAAGTCCTTTTCCCCAAGCTGCCATTAGATGCTATCTCCACAATGTTTAGTAACACTGTTTACGTTCATATTGGTCAACTGTAACTGGATATGAAATTTCCAGCATCACCTGTCCTTCATGATGGTATTAGAAATAATTTATATGTTTATAATAAGAAAGGACTAAAAAAAAAATAAGGTACACAACGAAAGAGGCTCCCAGAAGTGGGCTGGAATTATTCAGAGAGATACTGAGCTTGGAAAATATTTAAAACTCCAGCTTGGAGTTTAGCTTTTTAATGCAACTGAAAGTACACACAAGAAAATCTGTGGCGGCAAACTTGAACCACTTTCCATTGCATAACCTAATGTTTTATTATTTTAATTTTTGAAATAATACAACAATTTTACCAAAAGAATAGAAAACCTTAGGAAAAAAGTATTGACTCCTGCCAAGGCTTACCTCAGCCAAAACGGGCCTCTGCCCCTTAGCATCCCTGAAAACATGCTTTCTTTGAGTTTTATTAACTGAGGAAATAATCATGATGAAAACGATGGAACGGGATGGTGTTTTTATTGAGCAGCAGCCAGTGGAAGAGCAGGAGAGCCTTGGCCTCTGATGTTGAAGTCCGCAGAACAGGGGCCCTCCAAAATCACTCGGGAAAGAGCTGATTTCTGTTGCCAGGGATTGCTTGCCTGCCCTTTTTTACAAGCTGACTGAATTATGCCCTTGTCTCCTGACAGTCTCTTAGCATCATTCTCTTGGGCCACAGTGGTACCCAAAGCAAAAGTGATTAAATACTGGCTCCAGGGTTCTTAAATCCAGCCAACAGACTGATTACAGGAATCCAGCAGATGTCCCTAGAAACAGGTTATATCCTGAGCAGTTGCCCCACCTGAGGAGCAGAGCCTGCCTGGTGGAGAGGCAGGCCTTACCTGTGCACTGTGTTTGTGCACACGCTTCCTGATGACCCCAGAGGTATAGAGGTTACTTCATGTAGAGATTAAGGGACCAGTGAATTCATCTTTAATATGTAGAAATGTATGTTTAATACATACTGACACATGAACAGTAAGGCAGGAGAGAAGAGGAAGAGCTATGTATCATCATGACAGGGCCAAATGAATATAGAAAATTATCTGCATTTGGGTGCTCAGAATTTCTGAGTGCTAGATATTTTCATAGTATTTAGACTGGATGATAATTGATTCATTGTGTTATTGTTATTCAAAATAAGAGTTGTGAGCCATATTTGTATAGGAAAGAAGAGAGAATTTGCCCAAGAAAAAGACTTGACATTTTGAGTTCTTTTCGTTTTAATCTCTTTTCCCATACATAGTACATTTTACATAGTCGTGATTGCACTGTTTCTGTTTTTTCTCTTGATATTTTTCATTTACATAGAGTAATGCTTCTTGTTCCCCAGTTACTATATAACAAATGTTTTTAGTTGAATATGGATAGAATAGTGCCTGTACAGTCACTGTGGGAGAAGGGAATCCTTATTTTTAGGTTTGGAACTCATAAAGTTTGCTCACATTAAATTCTAAAACATGTATTGAGCACCTACCATATACCAGGCCCTATTCTAGGCACAGTGTGTAGGCAGTGGTGGGGAGTGGTTTCCAAGATGACCAAGACCTATAGAGGATGCCTTCAGTGAGCTTACACTTTAGTTGGGAGGAGAATTGGAAAAAGAAATTAAGAAGTAAATAAGGGAGGAAGGAAAGGAAGGAACATAGGAAGAAAGGCAAGAAGAGAGTTGAACAGCGGGAAGGGAGGGAGGAAGGAAGAGAGGATGCAAGGAAGGAAGGGAGGAAAGAAAAAAGGAAGAGGGAATGCAAGGAAGGAAGAGAGGATGGAAGAAAAGAAGGAAGAAAGGGGAAGGAAAGAAGTAAGGAGGAAAGAAGGATGGGAAGAAGGGAGGAACTGAGGGAGGGATAGAGGAAAGGAGGGAAGAAGAAATTACACAAAAACCTAAGAAACCATAAACACCTATTGAATTTTCAATATTTAGAATATAGAAATCATTCAAGACAATGAAAGATATCACAAAAAACATAAAGTCAAATTTTGAGAAATTTTGCCAATATTAACAATGTCGATGAGGAACAGTCTTTTTAGCTTTCCTAGATTCTCCCTGTATAAAATTCTCAGGACAGGAATACTAGGTCTCTCTCTAAATTGCTCATGAGATAGCATACTTTGTGTATTGTTGCCATTGAAGAAGAAACTATTGGTAACGTGTATATGAGTCACACAAAAATGTGTGGACTACTTAGTTCTGAAAACTCTAAGCTATGTAAAGGACTATCTCACACTATATACAAAAATTAAATAAAAATGTATCATAGGCCAAAATGTGAGAGTTAAAACTATAATACCCTGACAATATAGCAGGTATAAATCTTTATGATGTTGTGTTGGACAAAGCCTTTTAAGATATAAAACCAAAAGCACAAGCAATTAAAGAAAAAAGTTGGACTTCATCAAAATTAAAAACTTTTATGCTTCAGGGTATACCATCAAGAAAAGACAATCCACAAAATCGGAGAAAATATTATTTGCAGTCATATCTGGTAAGGGAATTGTATCCAGAATATATAAAGTAATCTTATAGCTCAATAATAAAATTTTTAAAACCCAATTATAAAAGGACAAATGATTTGAATAGACATCTCTCCAAAGAAGATGTACAAGTGGCCAGTAAGTGCATGAAAAGATGTTTGGCATCAGTAGGGAAATATAAATCAAAACCACAATGAGATACCACTTTACACCCACTAGGATGGCTATAACCAGAAAGACAGACATAACAAGGCAAGTATGTGGAGAAATTGGAACCCTCACACATTGCTGATGGGAATATAATATAATACAGCCACTTTGGCAAACAGTTTGGTAGTTCTTCAAAATGTGAAACACAGAGTTCCCATATGATATAGCAATTCTACTCCTAGGTACATACCCAAAAGAAATGAAAACATATATCTACCTAAAAATTTATTCATGAATGTTCACAGATATACTATGATTAATAACCCAAAGTGGGAACAACTCAAATGGATGAATTGATGATGAATGGATACATATAACAAGACCTATTCATACATGGAATGTTATTTGACATTAAAAAGAAATGAAGTACTGATAGATAGTACAACATGGAAAACCCCAAAAACATCATGCTAAGTAAAAGAAGCCAGTCATAAAAGACCACATATTATAGGATCCAGTTCATATGCAAATAGACCAGTGGTTCTCAACCTTCTGGCCCTTTAAATAACAGTTCCTCATGTTGTGACCCAACCATAAAATTATTTTCGTTGCTACTTCATAACTGTAATGTTGCTACTATTATGAATTGTAATGTAAATAGCTGGTATGCAGGATGGTCTTAGGCGACCCCTGTGAAAGGGTCATTTGACCGCCAAAGGGGTCGCGACCCACAGGTTGAGAACCGCTGAAATAGACACATATAAAGAGACAGAAAATAGATTAATCTTTGCCTAGGGCTAGGGGGAGAAGGAGGGGAAAGATGACTGGTAATGGTTTAGGGTTTTGCTGGGGCAATTAACATTTTCTAAAATTCAATTGGAGTGATGATTTTAAAACTGAACATACAAAACCCCATTTAATTGTACTCTTTAAATGGGCAAATTGTATGGTATGGTAATTTTATCTCTATAAAGCTATTAAAGGGGGTCTGCATAGTGCTGGGTAATTTACAAAAATATACACGTTATAGTCTATGTTTGTATTTATTTAGAACCTGTTTGAAAGCACAATATATATATATAAAACTGATTAGAAATATCAGATATCCTCAAAATAATTTTTTTATCTCAGCATACAAGGAATGTACTAGCCAGTGAATGCATTTGAAATGAAACCTATGCATTTGAATTAAACTGATATTTATTTTGAGTCCTTCGATAGTTGCCTGACTGAGTGCTAGGAGCTGAAAGCAGGGAGAGAAGATTGCATAATTGGGTCATCATGTTATAACCTAGACATGTACAAAGGACTTTTACAGTGGTTCCTCAGAAGTGAGATAGCCCTTCATTTGGTCTGTGAGAAGTTTGAAAGGTGATATTTAAACTAGGTCTTAATGATTGCATAGGAGTTCAATGGATGAAGGAATGAAAATGTCTTAGTAAGAACTTATTAAATAGAAGTATGGTAGGAAGTATGGTGATGATGGTGATACTGGTGTTGGTAGTGATCACAGTGACAATGATGACAACAGTGATGATGATAATGGTGGTGATGGTGATGATCCAATGATGAAGGTCATGGTAAAGACAGGAGTCATGGTAAATACAATGATGGCACCAATGAGGGTGATAATACTTATGATGATGGTGGTGGTAATAGAGGTTTTGGAGGTGATGTATTTGCAAAGACTGAGTCTGAGGAGCTTTTGAGGCTTCTAAGTGCTGAGCTTCTAGGCATCTGCAACCTTGAGCTGCAAGCATACAATGGCCTGGAGCACCTGTCATTGCCAGTGGCTTGCTTTCTGATCAAATATATATCTTTCAGCCAGGCGTGTAGAAACAGTGTATTGGCCTATAAAAGAGAAGCTAAACACTTTAGCAGTTATTGAATTGCTGCTCTTGGACTGGAACTGTAGTGGTCCATACTCTTGCAGTCAGCAACTACTCATATCAGTGATTTTTTTGGGGGGGAAGCCGACTGTGGGCCTAAGTTCTGGATCTTGTCGTTCTGCCTCTCATAAAAACTTTAAATTAAAATATTAGATTGAACCACATGAAATTGCCATTTTCGTAGGTCAAAAATAGTTGGCTATCAGCAGTTTTATCTAGATTAAGCTATAAGATACCTGATGCTGATTTATAAAACCACCACTTCAATAAGTGTGTGGGATGGGTAGAAGGGATCAAAAAACATGCATGTTATTCTGCTGTTGACAGCCTTTGTGCCATTGACTCTCTGTGAGTGTGTGTGTATGTGCAGGATTGGTATGGACCAGTGCCATGCAGTACAGTAGCTATGAACTTTATGTGGTTACTGAGCATTTGAAATGGGGCTAGTCCAAACTAAGATGAACTGTGAGTATAAAACACATGCCTGATTTAAAAAACGTAGTATAAAAAAATATATAAATTATGTTAGTATGAAAAAAATATAAAAAAAATTAGTATAAAATAATTTTATTTTAACTATATATTAAAATATTTTGGATATATTGGGCTAAATAAAAATATTAATTTCACTTATTACTTTCTACATTTTTAATGTGGCTATTAGAAAATTTAGATGGATTATACTTTTGTTTGACAACGTTGCAACAGACAGGGTTTTAAAGTCCTTTTCAGTGTACTTTTTGGCAAATTCAAAAGGAAGACGATTCAAAGTGGCTTTTAGAAATTGCCCTTGAATATTCTGAATCCAAATCTGCTTCACTTTCCTCAAAAAAAGGAAGAAAAACCAATCTGGCTTCCAAAATCTACATTTTTAAAATTGCATTATGGACATACATTCGCTCTCTAATATATAAAATAAATTCCAGCAGCTCCTATTTTTTCCATGTACTTATAGTATTTTTGTTGCTCTTACTTTTTGTTCTCTGTGTTCTTCTTGTCATCACTTTATCAAAATATTGAGGCCCTGGCATCAAGCAAGTAGAGATATTCAAGATCCATAAATGCCTCACTTACTCAGTACTGAGTTTATCTGAAGCACTTGGGGATTGGCTAAGTGCATAAGCATTTGGATTTCTTCGAAATTGAGACCATGCCACGCAGCGCGGGATTAGTGGGGAGAAAAGTGTCAGTCTCCTGGCGCTGACAATTTGAACTGTCAGGGTCAAGGCCCTGTGGTCTCCTTTTGCTCCCCTAATCCCAACTAAGAAGGTAATTTAAGTAGAATCCTGGGGTGCTAAATTAAGGAGGCTCTAATGGGAAAATGGGAAGTGGAGGGTTTAAAGGACACCCATTAATGTGCTCACTTCAAGATGTACTCTTGTCAGTGCTTCTTAGGAAGGCACATGCGCGCCAGTAATGTCTTTTCTTTTTGGAACACAACCAAGGGCAAGTATGGAGATTTTTAAACATAATATTTTGGAACCCAAGGGAAGCCAAAATATCATAGACAGTGATAAAACCACGATTTAGTAATTGTGCTGTGTGATCCTGCAGCGTGTGGTGAGGCTGTGGCGGGGAAGTGTGACGGGTTTGGGCAGCAGACATTGTGCATCTCAAGTTGCCATCCAGTCCTTCCTTAAATAGGCCCAGGCAGACCTGCAGGGCGTCCAGAAATGCTCTCTTCCCTGTAGCCATCTCTTCTGGGCGACAGAGAGGTCAGGGGAGGGATCAGCGAGGGATACACTTGCCTGTCCTAACTGGAAACCCCCACATTGAATAGTATGTTTTGTTACATAACAATAAGTCTGGAGGTGGACAGTCCTAGTGTGTAGGGTATTTTACTCTTGCCACCCTATTTTGTCCTTTGTCATGGCCAGCTTTTGTCTTTATTTTGCAAAATTGCTGCTGCAGTTTTCAGTAACCACCTCTGCGTTCTAGCAGAAGAAAGGGTAAGCACCAAACCACGTTACTTGAGGGGAGAGGCATCTTTTTTTTTTAATTGATGAGAGAGGGAGAGTGAAACATTGATTTATTGTTCCACTTATTTATGTATTCATTGATTGATTCTTGTATGTGCCCTAACCTGGGGATCAAACTCACAACTTTGATGATACTTTAACCAACTGAGCTACCCAGCCAGGCCTGGGACATCGTATTTTAATGGGAAGGGACAGCTTCTTCCAGGGACTTTTGCCTACTCATTTGCCTGATATGGGTTGCACGATTTCTCCCACACATGTGCCAGGGACTCTGAGTGGGTGAAGAAGCAGCTAGAATGTGGAGCCAACAGAGCTTGCTCCTCTGATGAAGGAAAATATCGTTGACGTAAATAGCTCCTAGTTCAGTTCTAGGCACACGGTGTATCATACGAAAATGGATCTTAGAACAATGTCACCTTTGTAGTGAAAAGCCAGAGCAGGCAGCACTACAACTATGTCCTCTAGAAGTGGCCGTGGTTCCTTGGCTTAGAGGAGCGTGTCCAGCAGCTCCTTCAGGCACGGTCGGCCTGGAGGACACGGCACAGGCTCGGTGCCTTCCATCTTACTCCCGATGAGGGAGCAGTTCTTCCCAGGTTGCAGAGATGGAAACTGAGGCTGAGAGCAGCTAAGCAAACTGGCCTAAAGCACACAGCTAATGTGGAGCAGGCCCGGGTGCTCACCCTTGCCTTCTGCCTGTGCCTTTATGATCTCCGAGCCCTCCTGTGAGTAGAAAGCTCTCCCCGTGGATAGTGGACTTGCCCAGTCGTTTGCTAACCCGGTTCTCAGCTTAGAACTTACGACCTTAGGATGAATTTTAAAAGGCCAAAAAAGTTAGGATAACTTTGGAGTAGTTGAAGTAGCCATGGACTTTAATAAAGGCCTAAAGGATGCTAGGTTCTGGAATCTCTCAATCCTAGCATATACAGGCTGGGGTCAAAGGAGGTTGACAGTTGTGAGTATGTGAAACAGTTTGTTCTTGTATTATTGTTTCTTAATTATTGTATTATTTTCCATATGAACAACTGCAAACCGCCTTTTTCCCCACCCTGTGTTTCCCGGGGTCTGTGTGTTGGGGGACTCGTCATGATTGCACATGGCAATGGTTTGTTTTGGGTTGTCTAGGGACATCTCAGGAACAGTCAGGTCACTGGCGCTGGGTGCTGTTCCGAGTGAGAAGGAGCTCTGTGCTTGTCTGGGAGTGCAACACCCACCCACTCCGATTTGATATATACTAATCCCACCCCCACCCCCACCCCCAGACTCACCAGAGTGGCCCCTGGCTGCCTGGAGGTCCGGTAGCGTGGAAGGAGAGGTGGATGGGAATTGCCTCCAAGGAGAGGAGGTTCCCCAAGAATGATGGATCTGCCTTTGATGTCTAGCAGCTTCCAAACAGCACAGAAATGATACAGATACATGCCAAAAGGGGGGAAAACAACTTTTGATCTAGTTAGAACTAATTAAATTTTCAATGTGCATGAAAGAAACTTGAATGCCGGCCAGTTGTTTGCTATGGATGGATTTTGTCAAAGAGCATAGTTGAAAATAATGTAACTAAAGCAAACCCCGGCCTGGCTTTCTACTTGGGGGCAATTAATTTTTTGATTTTTGCTTCTAAAATGTTAGGGATTTCCCCTTTTGCAGGCTGAAATTACCTGCAGCCTTTTTTTTTTTTTTTTTTGGCCTTTATACAGTGATATCAAGAGTGATGTTTTTCTTTAATGCTTTCTCAGAAGGCTCTCTCTCCAACCCTTCCTTGTTGTCATATCTTGTTTAGTCTAATGCATGTTTTTTGTTAGTGTGTGGATGGAAAAAGGTAATCTAATTAACAGTAGAAGGTAAGAAGCCCTGCAGGATTTTGGCAACAGAGAAAAACGTGGGCTCTGGTATTT
>NW_006284347.1:2644033-2647413 GCF_000327345.1 Myotis davidii | reverse complement strand
TCTTTCCTCGTTAGCAGGGAGTTTCTAAGCAGGCATCAACGGAATAGGAAGTGCGGGTTTGACAGGACAACAGTCAGGTCTAAGAGTGGCTTTCAGAATCTCAGCTGCCTTTATTCAGAGCGACTGGCTTGGTAAATGTTTAGAGGCCCTAATTGTGCTTGGGGGTGATTAAAACATTGTGGATTTATGCTGTTCCACTAAGGAGAATGGCCTATTCCACATACCAAGAAAGAGGGGGAAAAACTAAAAGGGAGGGAAGAAAAGAAAGGGGGGCGGCATTGCATTGGGGGGCGGGGAGAGCACACCACCCCAGTTTAGAGAGAGGCGGCCTCTTGGTAGAGCATATGAATCCACTTACATGTAAATTGCTTGTCGCTATGAATTAAGGGAAGGCTATGAAAGAACTGCTTTGCCGTGTTTACTATAGGATTTTTGACAGACTCTTTCCTCTTTCAAGTAAATTTGGCTTAAGTCCATAGTCAGTCCAGTTTTAAGTAAACTCCTCTTTTGTTACATTAACAAGGTTATAACATCACTGGGGCAGATTTCCAGCTGCAGGAACCGAGCCTAAGTATGGGGCTGAGGGTATAATTAAAACCTTCGGGTGGGAGAATTAAATTCTCAAGTAAAATTGGATAAAAGGCTAATTGTCCATAGCAACATAATACATGCTTTAAATATCTGTGAAATGAAGATGAATAGTAGGAGGCTTGGAAAGAAAACCTTTTCTACTCCGTGAATCAAGATCTGATTTTTTAAGTTCTCCTATAAAGGGCAACCCCCCTCCCCCCCTCCCCCAAATCAATGTTGAAGGCACAGTGCCATCCCCTGTGGCCCCCTGGTGACTTGTCTTTGCTATGTGCTGGAGAACGAGCATCTTTTGCAGAATTTCTTTTACACAACGGGGAGCATGTACAGCTGCTCAGCAAGAGTGGATCCTAGAGGTTCTGGTTCCCTAGGTTCAAACAAAGGTGTTGAGTACTTGATCCCTGTTTGCTACACCTTCCTTCAAGGGAGGGGTGGACATGGGGTATGGGCGGGTGGGAGGGGAGCCTAGGGGAAGGGCGCACATACCTTTGGTGACCTTCTCAGAGATGACATCCAGCTAAGCAAGATGATACATTACCACAACCCTAAAAAAACAAAACGGCTTGTAATGGCAGCTTGTCCTGAGCAAATGCATCGGGAAGGCCCATTTGTTATTCATTAGGAGCAGCCCGGCTGGGCTGGCGTGGTAGGGAGCCTGGAGACTTAAGGTCATTCTACACCCCTGCCCCAGTGGCGGGGACAGGGGCGAAGACAGCTTCAGCAGCCCCCGCACTTCCAGACTCCACCGCACTGCTGTGTGCTGCCCTGCAGGAGCGGAGGTGTTCTAAAGAGTCTAGAGTTACGCCGAGGGTGGGATGAGAGGAAGAAAAAGAAGAGGGGAAAATGGAGAAAAAGAATGATTTCATGGGCAAAGTGATTCCAAGGAGCTAAGTACAGTGAACCCCAGCTGAGAAGTCCCACAAACTCCTTCCAGCAGCCCAACAAGTGTACCCCCAAAGAAAGAGGGGCAGTCAGAAGAGGGTGTGTGTGAGGAGCCCAAGAGTGAGTGGTCAGTGGTCAGTGTTTGAGGGCTTGCTGAGACAAGTGCATGGCTGTGCCCCATTCAAAGAGTTGCTTGGTGCAACGTGACAGGCACTGGGGGTACGTGGAGCTGCAAGAGGAGCAGGCCAGTGTCTTGAGGAGTGGAGCTGGGCTGGGCAGAGGGAAGCAAGGGCGCTGGGGAGGTCGGCTGCTTGGACCTCAGCAAGTGGGCAGATTGAGAATGTAGGGCCTGCATGCCAGGAAAACAGGATCCAGCTCCGTCTCTGAAGCCCAGAGAGGTGGCCCAAAGTCTACCTGCCCGTTCAGCTCTACGGTGTTATTGGTTTCAAGGAGAACATGCAGGAATTGCATTTTTGGTATGTTTGCTAGTAGCCTAGTTTTGTTGCAGAGTATTTTTGTCTTGCTGCTTAGCATGGAGACGTCTGTTTTGAATCAAAAAATTCCTTCTCACCTTGGCATCAGAATACTTTCAGGTCGGACACACCTACCGCTGGAGCTGGGATGCCTTTCAGCAGGGCCCCAACTCCTACTTTCAGTTTCATGTGAGCATCAGGGTGCCTCTAGGGCATGCATCAGAACCTCTTTTCAGCACTTTTTTTTAAAGCCTCACCCAAGGATATTTTTCCCTTGCTTTTCCAGAGAATGGAAGGGAGGTCGAGGAGAGAGAAACAGCGAGGTTAGAGAAACACGATTGGTTGCCTCCTGCATGCACCCTAACCAGAGCCTGGGCTGGGCCAGGGAGAAGCCTGCAACGGAGGGACTGGAATCAAACCCGGGACCCTTTGGTCCACAGGACAACGCTCTAGCCACTGAGCCAAACTGGGGAGGGCTCTTTTCAATATTTTTGCTCAAATAGTTGCTTAGATCACACATTTGCCTGGTGGCAGCTTCCTATCAGTAGTGGTTTAAGTATGTTTAAGTATGTTGAATAAAGGCTTACGTCTTAGAGTGTATAAATCTTTTTCTCTTGCCAGCATTATAAATTTAAAGTCATTCTTACAAATACCAAAGACATGTAATATATAAACCAGGTTGTAGCCAGAATAAGAATCACATTATGAAAAAATAAAGCTGAGAACACTGTGTTTAATAGGAACCAAATCTGATTATTTCAAACCAGTAAATTTTAGCCATCTTGGCATTTCTTTGTCTTTAAGTGGAGTACGTTTCCTTTTTAAAGCAGAGGTTTAGTTATCCTGTGTGTGTATCCATACATACATTACAAGTTAAAGTGAAAAAAAGCCCTACTCTTTCTGTGAATTATTAAGGTTTGATATCAAGATATGAAAAAATACCTCTGTTTTGAAGTTTTGTACTCTTCACGGCACAGAAGTTGGGATTTTTAGATCCAGATTTGGTTGGATAGCTGTTCATTCTGTAGAATACAAGGATGGAGGAGGTCCTAGTCATTTCTCACTCTCCCCAGGAGTCAAAAACTATTTGAAAAACAAATGCTTCATGATGAGGGAAGGACTTTGCTCACAAAAGGCTAATCTTGCCAGACACCTCTTTCTCCCTACCTGGGCCTCCCCACTCCCCACTGTCTGCGGACACAGGGGCTGAGTAGCCTGTGTAACACAGTCATTGCCATTGTCATCTTCTGCCTTTTATTGAACAGGAGAGAAACAAACAGTGATATAAGTACACTCCCCAGTCACCTTTTCTTTTATAAATTGCCTTTTCTTTTTCTTGCTTTGTCTTCTGTATTAATGAACTAATTATAGCATTAAAAGAGGGATGGAAGTTTTCTATTAAAGGCAATGAAAATGTTTTTTAATAGATGGTGGTGA
>NW_006284347.1:2643256-2643884 GCF_000327345.1 Myotis davidii | reverse complement strand
AATTTGCATACTGCAGGCAGGGCAGGACAGCCCAGCTGCCAGTGCAAGCCGCCATCATGGGCCGCAGGCTGGCCCCAGAAGCAGCCCAGAAGCTGGTGATCGGGGGGAGATAGGGGTCCCCTGCCCAGGCCTGACACCTCTGGTGGAGGCGTCAGGTCTGGGTGGGGAGTGGAGCTGGCAATCGGAGGTGTCTGGGGGTCCCCTGCCCAGGCCTGATGCCTCTAGCAGAGGTGTCAGGCCTGGGCAAGGGGCCGATCCTGCAATCGGAGAGTGATGGGGGTCGACTCCTCTGGCTGAGGTGTCAGGCCTGGGCAGGGGCTGAGCCGGCAATCTGAGGGGTCTAATGCCTCTGGCTGAGGCGTCAGGACAGGTCGAGGGGCCGATCTAGCGATGGGAGGGAGATGGGGGTCCCCTGCCTAGGCCTGACACTTCTGGCAGAGGCCTCAGGCCTGGGCAAGGGGCCGATCTGGCGTTCAGAGGGTGATGGGGGTTGACGCCTCTGGGCGAGGGTGGGGCCGGGGATCAGGGGGAGATGGGCTTCCCCTGCCCAGGCCTGAAACCTGGGCCAGAGGCTTCAGGCCTGGGGCGGGGGGTGGGAGGAGAGGAGGAGAGCCAAGCCTGCGATTGG
>NW_006284347.1:2641922-2642575 GCF_000327345.1 Myotis davidii | reverse complement strand
GAGAGAGAACAGCTGTTTGGTTGTTCAGGTTTGTACATCAGTGTTGCCCTATCTGAGAGGACATTCTGATCACATTAACTAAAATAGAACCTCCCCTGCCACTCTCTGTCCTCTTACCCTAATATAATATTTTTTAAAAAATATTTTAAAAACAAATAAAATTAACACAGAATATTTGCAACCTGGTACATACTCTGGCCAGTAATGGAACCTGCAACCTTTGGTGTACAGGGAGACACTCCAACCAACTGAACCACCTGGCCAGGGCCCCATGCTTATTAAGCAGTCATTCTCTCTTTCCTCTTTTCCCAGCCCAAGGCAACCACTCATCGACTTTCTGTCTTGGACGATTTGCCGACTTTGGGTCTCTCGTAAACAAAATCTGTTTGTGAACTTTTGTGTTTTGCTTCTATCATGCAGCATAGTGTTTTTAAGATTCCTGCATTTTACAACATGTATCCCCGCCTGCATTTCTTTTTATTGCCAAATACTATTCTATTGCGTTGATAGACCACATTTTGTTTATTCATTCATCAGTTGAAGGACATTCTGGCTGTTTCCATTCTTTGGCTGCTATGAGTAATGCTGCTATGAATATATGTGTACATGTTTTTATGTGGATATAGATTTACATTTCTCTAGGGTATAGCTCC
>NW_006284347.1:2638190-2641910 GCF_000327345.1 Myotis davidii | reverse complement strand
GCCCCCACCACCACCGTGTGTGTGTGTGTGTGTGTGTGTGTGTGTGTGTGTGTGTAATGAATTAGTGGATGAAGAATGAATGATGGGCCACAGAGTTCTCTCTGAGCCCCAGAGTATCTCCTTTGGTCTTTCTTTTAAGCCATCCTTTGGGTGGAATATGACAGGGAGCTGTCCCTCACTGTCCCAGGAGCATTGGTAGACCCAAACAACCTCCTGCATGCCAGGCAGAGTCCAAAGAAACCAACCTGGAATCTCATAACCAACCCTAAGCCCAAGGTTAGTTTTGGTGCCGGTAGCTAATATCAGGAGACTCCATTCTGCCTGTGACAGACATCCTCTTGGATCTGTAATAAAAGCAAAGATAAAGTCCTTTTTCAGTCATGCCAGGAAGAACATGATCTTCATCTTCCTCAGAGGCTGGGTGCTCATTTCCTCTTCGACAGACATGCTGGAGAGGAAAGAACAGGACCTGGGGGGTAATGGCCAAGTTTAATACCATTCAGCAGTTGCATTTAAGGAGCCAGAGATATCCCTTTACACAAAGCCAAAGCAACATTTAAATGACTGCAGAACCTTTGGATACTTTAATAAGGAAAGTGTCAGTCCCAAGGGAAGGGAAATGAAGTGTTCTATCATTTGCCTTCACCTCCCCAGTGAATCCTGGTTGGTATTATTTGGGCTTTTAGGAATTCTGCTGGCTTCACTTTTGTTCTAATTAATTATATGGTTCCTTTAAAAATACTCTTCATGGATTCTATAGGACTTTGATTCTGTTTGATTCACATTTTCTTTATAGTTAATCTGCCTTTAGCATTTGGAGGAAATAGTTCCACTTTTAAAAACCTTCCACAGGATGTGATATGTACAGTTTAAATGATAAATCTTCTCCCCTAAAGAAATGTCACAGCACGAAAGCAGACATAGTTATCACACTGTTTATTATTTGACTTGGCCAAAGGCCTAGATTTGTGTTCTAGTTTTAATATTTGAGGATGTACTGTTCTTGAAGGTTTGCATATAAATACTGTCTGTTTGCTGAATAGGAGATCGGCAGAGTAGTTGCAATTATACTTAACTGAATTAGTTTCCGTATGTTTGATAGTTATTTCTTCCATCAGTGAATTGCTTTCTCAGCTTATGTGTGATAGGTGAGTACATTTCCATCCATGATGGTCTTGTGAGAAGGACAACAGATTCTGGTTTTATTGGGGGTCGTTTACGTCTCCAAGATGCCTTTCAGTCTCCAAGATGCCTTTCAGTCATGGTAGACAGATCATCTGCTCTTGCAATTTGGTGGAAATGGGGCAGTCATCTTCCTCTGGGGTATTTCCTTGGCTCAATTCTTACTCTTTTTTTTTTAAAGTGGAAATAAAAATTATTAAGAGAGAATCTTAAAGAAATTCAAGGTTCTGGCCTCTCATGGATAATGTGGCTCATGCTTTGGGCACTTGAAGAAAACAATAAGACCCACATCAAACAAGGAAGAGAAGGCCCCATTGTCAGCTGAGCTTCGGAGAGGGGCCCTCTGTTAGAACAAGGGTGGACGAGCCAGCCCACCACCCCACCAGCCTCCCCCTGCAGTTTACAGTACGCCAGCCCATAGGAATGCGAATCCCACTTTGGAGCCCATTGCGAATGTGTTTCTGAGTTGTTTAACGTGTTTCTCACAAACAGGACATGACATGTATGGTTTAAATGAAAATAATGGCCTTGCCGCTCAGTGCCAGACCGTCTTTTGTCAAGAGCATCCTGGCAATTGGAAGGGCTCTGGGCCGACGTGGCCCACAGGCCGGGTCCTTGGGGGATCTGGACTTGCTATGTTTCACACAGAGAAGACTCTTAAATCAGGGGGCCTCCCCAAGGGCCTGCACCCTGGTGTGTGTGTGCATGCCGCTCTGCAGACCACCTCAGCCCTCTCAATGCTGCTGCTGCTGCTGCCGCCGCCCACGAACGCCTGGCCAGGAATTAAGAGGGAGATTTTCTTAGTCTTTGGATTCCTCAGCTATGGAGTTTATTTTCAAAACAAAGCAAACCAAAATAAATAAATAAAACAGCAACAGAAAACCCTGGGTTCTTTGTATGAGAGTTTAAAAGCATATGAAGGTACTTTAGCTTTATGGAATTAGGCATTGCTTGCAATGACAAAAAAAAATAAACATTTAAAAAAATTGTGGTAAGATATATCCGTAGCATAAAAGGTATCACTGTAAGCATTTTAAGTGTGCAGTCTGTGGCATCAAGTACATTCCTATTGTCGTGTACTCGTCACCACCACCCATCTTCAGAAATCTTTCATCTTCCCCAGCTGAAACTCTGTAGTCATTAAACAGTATTCCCCATTTCCTCTTCCCCAGCCCCTGGCAAACAGCATTCTGCTCTCTGTCTCTGAATTTGCATACTTAGGTACCTCATGTGAGTGGAACTCTGCAGTATTTGCCCTTTTGTGATGAGCTTATTTCACTTAGCATAGTGTCTTCAGGAGAGAGTTTGTTTAAATGTCACCAGATTAAAGTATCATCAAGCCAATTTGTATTGCCCGAGCACTTTCTTTATGTATCTGTTAATGTGCAGCTGGTTGAGTCATCAAACTTTTGTGTCTCATGAACAGCACGGGGGGTTTGCTGTATCCGTAGATCAGTTGTCCTCCATCAGGGACTACTGGGCACCCCAAGGAGCATTTGACAATAACTGGAGACATTATTTTTGGTTCTTCCAACTGAGGCAGGGGGTGGGAGGAGAAAGGAGGGATTGCCACTGGCATCTATAATTCACAAGCAGTCATGCTCTGAACACCCTACAATGCCCAGGGAAGCCCCCACAAAGAGGAATCATCAGGCCCAAATGTCAAAAGTGCCATGTTTGAGAAATCTTGTCAAGGTTAATGAATTTTCCAGTCACTTATGGAAAAAAAATTTTGGAGAAAAATGCAAGACATATTTTATTGAGTAGTTTTGAAATAAAATTCTATGCTGTCATCCATTTATTCTCATTTAGTGAGACATTAAACACTGGGGCTTCAACACAAGCAAATGCAGAGTGAGATCTGGTTTTTGTGGAGCAACTTGGGTCATGAAAGTGGGAGGGTTCAAAAGCATCCATAGGCCTTTCTCTTCGCTAATTCTGCTATCGGTCCTTGCAGAACTTTTTACATTTCTGTGCAGGCCATCTGGTAACGACACTGGGTGGCTGCACGGAGGTCATGAGGGATAGAGCTGGAGCTGGGAGACCTTGTTCTCGTCCCTGTTCTGTCACTAAGTAGCTGTGTGACATTTAACAGTTCTGATGATCTCCCTGGGCCATCTTTCCCTCATCTGTAAAATGAAGGGATTGAATTACCTTGAAAAAATCCACGTGTTGGGCATTAGTAAAATAGAAAATTCTTAGCAAGTGACTTTTTCTTATGCTGTAATTATTTTAAAGCACATCCTGCACCATCACTGATTTGTAAATGAGGACTAAACATTGCTTTTGTAATAAAAGAGCAGGTTAAGCCTGAAGATGATTGCCAGTAAAGGCACTGTGTTCTCTTCAAGGGGCCTGAGACCCTGGCTGTTTGTGCTGTTATGTCCTCTTTTAATAGGACAGACTTCCACGGCCAACACTGGTGTGATACCTGTGTGATCCAATGGAGTCATTTTTTAAAATGCAGTTTGGTTGTGGTCTATTTCTATGAGAGCAGATGGCTTACCTAGAGTTTTAGAAAGTTAGGTTGGCAGGAAA
>NW_006284347.1:2635381-2638115 GCF_000327345.1 Myotis davidii | reverse complement strand
TATATATATTCATAAAAGCTATTTTAAAGCCTCTAAACAAGAGAGATAAGGAACAAGTATCTGAAAGCTAAAGCTCTGGAGTCCAATTATTAATATGCCTTGAATAATAACAGTGTGAACCAAACTAAATAGAACTCAGATGAACCTCAAGTTTCTGGGTTGCACAGAACCCAGGAAAACTTTGTTATTTCCTTGGAATGTGTTATATGTCTTTTTACAGTATATTTCCTCTAATCGTGTGTGTGTGTATATATATATGTGCATTTGCCACTTAAACATTCATGTCTTCATATCTACCAATCATTTCTTCATGGTTTCTGGCTTTTAGCTCATGCCTAAAAAGAGCTTCTATTACCTCCAAAAGAGCAGATAGGTGTCCGAATCGGTGGGTCTGGAACTTGCTTAATTGCTTTGCCATTTACCCTACAGATGCACAAGCCTTCTGCTAAGTGTCCTAGTGGCAGGACAGGTGATGATGTCTTTATGAGCTCTGACTGTCTTGGAAGTGGAAGCCTTCCATCTCTCTGAAATCTCTTCTCCTAACAAAACACATCATATAAACATAATCCCAAATCAAAATCAATGCTGAGATAGGTAGGTAGGTAGGTAGGTAGGTGGATGGATAGATAGAACTTAAATCTGTACAAAAATCAATTCCCATTCAGAGACTGCCCTATTCCCTGAGACATTCCCTCAGCCCTTTCTATTCACAATGGTGGTTGCTATTAGCTGACATTTCTGTGCCAAATTTACGTGTGTTTAAGAGGCAGCCTGAACTTCATAGGCTGCTTGCTCTATTTGCACAACTTCTAGGGCAGGTGGCTGCTGTATTGAAAAATTAAGTTGGACACCTAGAGGCTGAGTTACCCTCACTCCTTTACATACAACAAGCTTCTTGAACCCAGTGATTTGGACATCATAAGCCTAATACACTCGAGTTTTCTATGTATAATCTAGATTTTAAATATTCTGAAGTGATCTTCTTTTGATTTCCAGTGTAAAAGACAGATTCTAAATAATTTTAATGGTGAGGTGGAAGAGTGAAAATTGCTATGAGTAAGTAAAACTATTGATATTGAAGTTATGTTTTGTTAGCATCAAACCAAGTATTGTTAGCAGATATTTCTACAAGGTGGTCCTTTATGCTTCTCAATTTTTGTCTATTCTCTATAGTGTGTTTTTTGTCCTTTGATGTAATATCCACTTTTATAGATATGTTCACAGTATTCTTTAGTGTTATTGTTTTAGATGGAGAGTAGCAACAACCTTTTCACTTTCCTTTCCTTTTGGTATTATAACAATCTGATATTTTGGATTCATGTAGTCCTTTAAAAGTTGTTTTAAAATTGATACACAGCATGCATGCGTGAAAGTGAACAAGTCAAATGATTTCAGCTTGGTAAATTTTCACCAAGTGAACACACATGTAACCAGCACCTAGCTGACAACACAGAACACCTGTGCCCTCTAGAAGGGTTCATACCCTCCCAGTCATTGTTTCTCCCCAGAATATCTTCTGATTTCTACCACTGTAGACTATGCTTGGTTATGAAATGTATGCTTTTAGAATCATAATGTATGCTTCTTCCAGGATTCTTTTGAATAGCATTTCATTTGTGAGATTCACTCATATGGTTGTGTGCACTTGTAGTCAATTCATTGTCATTCCAGTTGAGTAGACCCTTGCTCGAGTATACCATGTCTGTTTGCTTTTTAAATGCATCCTTTTTTTCATGGATGTTTGGGCTGTTTTCATTTTGGAACTACCATGAATAGGGCTGCTGTGACATTCTACTAGTGGTGTTTGAGTGGGCATTTGTGTACATTTCTGTTGCTTATGTACTCAGGAGTAGAAATTCTGGGAGGAGACATACACAAAATGCATATGGTCAGCCTTTCAAAAGTGGTGGTAGAGAGTGTGTGTACTGCATTTTGCATGAAAATGGACTGTGCTGCTGTATATTTTTATATTTCTGGAGGAATATATCAGTATTTAATATTTGAAAGGAATTGAAAAATGTTCATTTACTTTGGCCTGGTTTCCATTATTTGCTTTTATCTGAGCACTCACAAGTTATTCTATAGGTAATATGGTCTGAAGTAAATTGGGTGTAAATGCACAATCCTTGCCCCATTCCAATTTACCAAGCCCAGAGGAAAACATTTGTTACCCTATATTTTTACAATACTTCATTGTGATATTATGGAGGCTTCAAGTTTTCAGGAAGGGAAATTGGGAGGAGAGAACTAATATGATCCAGTGTGATTTTAAGGTAACAACTAGAGTCTTTGCAAAGGAAGGAGCCAACAGGTATGGCATAAAGCATTGGGGCCACACATTTTTGCAGTGGGATTAAGGGAACAGAAGAATTGTGCTTTTCAGCATCAAGAGTCCTCCCCCAAATAATCCACACTGAACGTGTACTATTCCAAGCCCTCAGAAAGAAGCTGCAAGAGAAAACTGAGCTGCCTTTATGTCTTGACTACACTTTTTAGATTTTTTGTTTATGATCACAAATCACACTTTTGATCTCTTTTTGAACTGGTGGTTGGAGATGTGAGTCCAGAAGAATTTGTTGCAGTAAAATTAAATCCTCCTTTCCATCAGAATAATTTGATATCATTATCCTAATTATCAGTCTTGTATGATCTGGTGTATTAATTAGGAGTCAGGTTAGGCTGCTATACCAAAAGGATCCTCAAATCCAGTCAGTGATATAAGAGAAGTTTACTT
>NW_006284347.1:2632321-2635054 GCF_000327345.1 Myotis davidii | reverse complement strand
TGTTGATATTTGACTCTGTTGACTGAGTTTGCCTACCACTAGTCTAGGTCATCTAGGATTGTCTTGGTGGAATGACAGTGAAAGGGACCCAGGCCCCTTTGATTGTATTGCTCTGCCATCCTCAACACATGACAGTTTCCAGCTCCTGGTTTAAGGTGGCTTCTTTAGCTCCCTCTCTCCAGTCTGGGCTCTAACCACCAGAGGAGGAATAAGTGACTCTTATACGCCCAGTCGTCTTATACGCCGGCAAATACGGTACATCACTACTACACTCATCCCTTGGCCAAAACTTAGTCCCATGGCCACAGCCCATGATAGGGAAGCTGGAAAATGTAGTCCTTAGATGAGGGCTACAGACCAGCTACAATTTCATAGCTATAGAAAAGGGTAATTTACCTGGCTGGTTTGGCTAGAGCATTGGCCTGTGGACTGAAGGGTCCCAGGTTCCATTCTCGTCAAAGGTACATGCCTGGGATGTGGGTTCAATCCTCGGTGGGAGGCATGCAGGAGGCACCCGATCCATGATTCTTTCTTATCATTGATGTTCCTATCTCTCTCTCCCCTCTCCCTTCCTCTCTGAAATCAATAAAAATATGTTTATTTTTCTAAAGAGGGTAATGGGTAGTAGAAAACTACTATCAGTCCTATGTGGTTTTGGAGCCTTATAACTATGTCATATATTTTTATTCATGGGCTCTGATCTCTCCTTCTGTCTCTCACTACTTGCCTTTCTTACATGTTTTTCTTTCTGAATGGAACTCATCTCTTTAAGCTCCTCAACTGACTTCTGTTCTCTGGAAGTTCCCCACTAACCAGGGAAAAGGCCAGCAAACTCTGTGATCCTACCTGTCCTTTCCCAGATCTTAACCTGAGAAAATAGAAAATTATCCTTGTATTACTCGGTTCACATGTTAATTTCTCTGAGGTAATTGGGGTAGTTCTAGAATTCTGAGTCCAAATGCCCTTGGTAAAGTTGAGCTAAAAAAAAAATGTTGATCCCAATACCTAGCAACCTATATTTAACCAAAGCACTTGTAAGTATGTGTTAGACAGGGAAATAATAGTTATCAGTCTCCAGTGAATTATAAAGGCAAATAATTAGTTAACCTTGAGATAACAAGGGTGCTGGACAGCTGAACAGTAGAGGCCTTCCCCTCTTCAAGAGGACTGGGCGCTTGGAATGCATTGTCTTCAGAGACCAGGAGACCTGAGCATTCATGGTGTGTCCCTGGAACAGGACAGCCACATTCCTTTGTAAGCTTGTCTCGGCTCATCTGCAGCCCTTCAACACCTCTGAGTCACTTGTGGTTGTCTTAGAGGGTGTAATGTTCTGGCAGGCAGATTTTCAGCATCTCTTTCACAGAGTCCAAAGTCATCGAGCTCTGGAGTTAGCCCACAGGAGTTTGCCTGCCAGTTTTACCATGATTTGCTTGTTGTGTGGCTTTCAGCAAGTTTCTTAACCTTCATCTGAGCTTTAATTTCTTCCATTTTATAACACGAGAAAATGTTGCTAGTAAGCTTTCATTCATGCAAGAGTTGTTGTCTATATGAACACTGAGGGAGGGTGAGTATGGGCCCCATCTATGCTGACTACAGAGGCCAGAAAACACACTTTTCATAGCACAAGTTTCATAGTCATTCTAGGGTGACTAGTATGTCTTTGTCAGGATGTTTCCAATAAGGGATGTGGTATCATGAGCAATGAATAGCTTGGGCTCTAAAGTCAGACAGATCTAGGAAGGATCCCCAGCTCTGTGTGGCCTTCTCTGGATCTGTTTCCTCATAGTATTATCACTAAGATGACTGACTCTGGAACAAATCCCAGCAGTACCCCTTTTTAATCACGTGACCTCAGGCAAATATATTCTTTCTGTGTCTCAGACTCCCTTTAATAGTATGTGCCTTAGGGTTTCTAAAAGAATTAGGTGGTATAACCTATAAAAAGTATTTATGTAGCACCTGGAACATAGTAAGTGCCCAGTAAAATATAGCTGCTCTATTGTTTTGGTTGCTGCCAGATTTTTTATATTTAAGATTTTATTAGTTGAAATTTTAACAGCTTTATTCAGGTATGATTGACTTACAATAAACTGCATGTATTTTAGTGTGTAAAACTTGATTGATTTTGACATTTACTTCCCCAAACTTCCTAATGCTTCTTTGTAATCCATCCGTCCTTCCATTCCACTATCCCTCCATCCCACTGCCCTGCTCTGCTTTATGTTACTATAAATTAGTTTGTAATTTCTAGCATTTTTATATAAATAGAATTATGTGGTGCATATGTATTCTTTTGTGACTTGTTTATTTTCACTTGTCCAGAGTACACCAATCAACAGGCCATGCCTTCTTATTGCGGACTAGTCTGCCAGTAACCTTGGCATATTATTCATTCATTTACGTATTTTTGGACATTTGAGTTGTTTCAAATTTGGGGGGTGATTATAAACAAAGTTACTATGGTCATTCCTGTATGTGTCTTCGTATGCAGAAGTATTTCTTTTTCTCTTGGGTAAATACCTAAGAGTGAAAGGGCTGGGTTATGTGGTGGGATATGTTTGACTTTTTAAGAAATTGCTGACTCTTTTCAAAACTGGTGATACCACTTTACTTTGCAACCATCAGTATATGAGAACTTTAGTTCTTCTAAATTTCATGAATTCTTGGTATGGTCAGTCTCCTTATTTTAGCCATTTTAATTGGTATGCAGTGGTATCTAATTGTTTTAATTTC
>NW_006284347.1:2630461-2632266 GCF_000327345.1 Myotis davidii | reverse complement strand
TCAATTTAGACTCTAAAACAATCTTCCACTGGGAAACAAATACAGTAAAATGCAAGACAGTGCCTGGTCAGGATGTATTGGCTTGTGCTAGTTCTAGTATAACAAAAACCCCTGATTTTGAAATACTTCAAATAGAAAAATGTGATGAAACCTGCAGAGTGAATGACAGCCAACACAAAGATCTTCATCTTGTACCACCTCTGAGTTCAGGTGTGCAGATTGCAGAAGCACAGGAGACCTGCTCTTTTAACTGTGGTGGAGATCCAAGACGGGAGCAGGTTTCCTGCACATCCACAGAAGTCTCTGATACCTTAGATACTGGTGTGGTGGCAGGACACAAAACAGAACTGATAGGGGAAGTCCCTAATGACCCATGGAGTTGAGCTTCTTTCCATGTGCTTATTTGCCACCTCTGTAGATTCTTTGGTGAAGTGTTTTTAAAGATTTTTTTTCCATTTTGTATTGTGTTGTTTATTTTTAAGTTTTGGGAATTATTTATATATTCTGTATTTGACTGCTTTGCTACATGTATGATTTGCAAATATTGTCTTCTGGTGTGGCTTTGTCTTTTTATTCTCCTAACCGTCTTTTGAAGAGCAGATATTCTTAATTTTTAGAAGTGTAATTATAATTTTTTTCTTTTATTTTCAATATGGTTAAGAAATTGTTGCCTAATTTAAGGACGTGAAGATTTTTCTCATAAGTTTTCTCCTAGACATTTTATAGTTTTAGGTTTCACAGTTTGGTCTCATATACATTATGGGTTAATATTGTATATGGTGTGAAGTATGAATAAAAAATTAGTTTTTGTGGGGTTTTTTGCATATATATATCAGATTGTTCCAAAACTATTTTTTTTAAATTCTCACCCAGTGATATTTTTCATTGATTTTTCTAGAGAGAGTGGAAGGGAAGGGGAGAGACATGCAGAGAGAAACATCAATGTGAAAGAGACACATTGATTAGTTGCCTCCCACGCACACAACCGAGATATGAGATACTTGCCCTTAACTGGAGTCGAACTGAGACTCTTCAGTCCTTGGGCCAACGCTCTATCCACAGAGCCAAACTGGCTATGGCCAGAAATAGTTTTTGAAAAATTTATCCTTTCTCCACTGAATTGCCTTTGCACTTGTTCAATATCAATTGATAATAAATGTGTAGATTTGTTTGGAACTCTATACTCTCTTCTTTTCCATTGATCTGTTTATCTATGTCAATGCCAGTACCATACTATCTCAATTACTATAACTTTTTATGAAGTGTTGAGATCAGATAGTATAAGTCTTCCACCTTTTTTCTTCTTTTTCAAAGTGGTTTGCCTATTCTTGGTCCTTTGCATTACCTTAGAGTTTTAAAACCAAATTGTCAATTTCTATAAATATGTCTGAATTTTGGTTTGGATTGGGTTGAATCTATAGATCAATTTGGGGAGAATTGACATCTTCATAATATTGAGCCTTTTAATCCAAAACACAGTTTACCTCTCAATTTATTTAGATCTTTAATTTCTTAGAGCAACATTTTATAGTTTTCAGTGTAAGGTCTTATATGTTTCTTTGATAGATAGATCCCTCTTTTACCTTTATTATTCTGTTATAATTTTTTAAAAAAGTTTTTGACTGTACATTGTACATAGAAATGCACCTTATTTTTATATGTTTTATGTACTGATCTTGTCTCTGTATATTTGCTAAACTCAAGTTCTAGTACCTTTCTTTTTATCATTTTCTAGATTTTTATGGAAATAATCATGAAGTCTGTGAAAATGATAATTTCACTTTTTCCTTTAAATTTAGATGTTT
>NW_006284347.1:2614192-2629927 GCF_000327345.1 Myotis davidii | reverse complement strand
TGGTGTGAAGTATGAATAAAAAATTAGTTTTTGTGGGGTTTTTTGCATATATATATCAGATTGTTCCAAAACTATTTTTTTTAAATTCTCACCCAGTGATATTTTTCATTGATTTTTCTAGAGAGAGTGGAAGGGAAGGGGAGAGACATGCAGAGAGAAACATCAATGTGAAAGAGACACATTGATTAGTTGCCTCCCACGCACACAACCGAGATATGAGATACTTGCCCTTAACTGGAGTCGAACTGAGACTCTTCAGTCCTTGGGCCAACGCTCTATCCACAGAGCCAAACTGGCTATGGCCAGAAATAGTTTTTGAAAAATTTATCCTTTCTCCACTGAATTGCCTTTGCACTTGTTCAATATCAATTGATAATAAATGTGTAGATTTGTTTGGAACTCTATACCCCCCCCCCCCCCCCCTTCTTGTACTGACTGAAACCTACATCACAGTATTAAAATGGTCCATGTAGACAGCTCTGGCCTGTTCATGATTTGGACACTTCCTGTTTCTGCTGAAGTGATCACATTATTTTTCTCTCAGGATGTGTAAGAACTTGTGCCACTCTCTTCTGTTCTCCATGATTTCTGATGAGAGATACATAGTTAGTCCACTCATTCTTCTCTTCCACACACCATGCCATTTTCTCTAGCTCTTTCCAAGAATTAAAAAAAAAATCTTTGGTTTTTAGTGGTTTGGTTTTGATGTAGCTGTTTGTGGTTTTTCTTTCAGTTAATCCTGTTTGAAGTTTGCTGTGCTTCTTGAAATTTATATATTTTACCAAATTTCAGAAGTTTTTGCCATTAAAAAAAAACAAAGCTTCATTTTTTTTTCAGAATTAGACTCTTCCTCTATTTCTTGGACTCTCCTAGCACAAATTTAACACATTTTTATATTGTTCCTGAGGCAGTGTTTATATTTCCTTATATTTTTTTCTCCCTTTTTTCTGGATTGAATGAATTCTATTGATTTATCTTCAAGGTTATTTTTATTCTGCCTTGGACTTTCAATGCTTTTGAATCACTTTTATTTTTACAGTTTGTATAGCTGCTGTGAATTTATATTTTTCTACTCACATTCAAGTGTTTTAACCTTTATCTTAAGGAGAATAGTTATAATAGTTGCTTTCAAGTTTTATCTGATAATCTCTATCATGTTGTTGTTGGCATCTATCGGTTATTTTGTTCTTTGCAAATTGGTTGCATTTTCCTGTTTTTCTGTATGTCAAGTACCCTGAACACTTTAAATTCTATGTAGTTCAGACTTTGGGTCCTGCTAAAATCCTCTGGAGAATATTGTGTTTTTTTGCTTAGCAGGCAGTCAGTCTAATTAGGTTCACACTGCAAGTTCTGTTTTAGCTTCTGTGAATGGGGCTTCCAATGCCAGTTCCATTGTCAAAGCCGTTAGATCTACATGACACATGCATAGCTGAGCGACAGGCCTGGTAGTGTTCCTGATTCATACACAGAACTGTGGGGTTTTCTCCTTTGGCTCTCTCCTCTCCAGGATTTCCTCCACAGTCTGCAGTGTGCATGGCCCTCTTCCTCGGTGTCCTGGTTAGAAAAATGGCATTTCTCTTGGTGTCTTAGGTGCCCACTGCCCCAGCCTTTGCAGCACAGCTCTACAATTAGGACCCCCCCCCACCCCCACACACACACCTTGTGGCAAAACTGGGAGAGAAACAAAGAGGGGAATGGGAATTTCCCCAATTCTATAGAAAAAGACAAGATTTATCTTGGAGTTAGACTTGCACAGGTTGCTATTGACACATCACTTTCAGGAAGTTGCTTTTATGTTTTGTCCAGGGTGTTTGGTTGTAATCAGTAAGAGAGGGTGGCTGTAGTGGGCTGCTCCATCCTGGCTAGCCATGGAAGTTTCTGGGCATGATTGAAAGGGTTAAATGTTGCCTGCCATTATGCAGCTTTCTGCCGTGTTCTTTAAAAGTTAAGTTCAGAATTTATTCTTTCATGCCTCTTAGTGTTTAAGTGATTTTTCTAAATAGTCACAGTTGGTAGCACAGCTGTAATCCAAACTGAGTGTTTAAAATGGCTGACAGCTTTCCAGCTGGTTTCAATCGCATCCACCACTGTGATGGATGCACCGAACACGGGCCACGCTGTGTGGCTCCCACCACTGCTTCTGCGTGGAACAGGTTTGCAAATGTCACACGTGATGATTTCTCATGAGGGGCTCTGCATTGATCACAGATTCGGGAACTTTCTGCAGCTGAGTTTTTATTCTCGGTCCTATCATTGGCTGCCAGTGATGCCTGGCATTTCCCACAGTCTCAAGTCCAGGTTTGCTCAGTATTGGGGGTGAAGAAATATAGAATTCACAGAGACCCATGTACCAGGAGAGGGGTAGGATTGGGTTTTCAGAGAGGGTGTCTGCTCATTTTATGGAAATAGACATATTAAAAGAACGACTAGAGTTATATTATGCCCAAGATTTTTCCATGATAGATTGACTGATTAAATTTGTGTAGCGATTATTCAGCGCCTATCTTAACCCACGTGTGCATTGGCATTTATGAATAATCAGACATAGCCCTGGTAGAAGCACCGAGGGGTTAATTATGGCCATGTGACTTTATCATTTCTTTCTTTTTTTAACACACTGAGGGAATAAATAAATATATTGGCATGAGGCCAGGAATGCTCCCTACCCAAGAGGGAATTGTTGCAGAGGAATCCAGAACAATTAGACCGTGTTACTTCCTTTGGTTAAGGCAGCCATCTGGGGGTCACAGCTAATGTAAAGGAGGGCATTGTCAGTAACAAGGAAAGTGAGGCTGCTGTTAAAATGAAACAGGCTGTGCTTTTCTCAGTGACCTCTCACTACAGCCGCGTCTTCCATGATAGCCATTGGCGCCAAGGAGAATGGGGCAGTGGAGTTGGAGTCCTTCCCAGTCCAGAACATTCCTTACCAGCCCTTCTATTTGAAAGCTATGTTAAATCTTTCCAAAATGATCTAAGTAGAGATAAAATAGGAAGATATACATTACTAATTGACAAATACAATTAATAAAAACTCTCTACACAATGAACATAGGAGAGAGACAGCCGAAATGGAAATCAGGAATCTTGTACAGTGGGGCCATGACTTACAAGTTTAATTCGCTCTGAGACCGAGCTCGTTAAGGAGCTCGTTAACTCAAATTATTGTCAACTCAATGCAAAAAATCGGCTGAGAGACAGCTGGTATCTCAAAAAACTCGTTAGTCGGGACACTCGTAAGTCAAGGCCCCACTGTACTTAGTAACTTGACACGGTTAAGACACTCTGTGGGCCTCAGGTCAGCCTTTTGTATTATGGGGGGAGGGTGTTTATTAATAGAGCAAACAGCTCATGAAAATTATTAAATAGCTCTGGCCGCTGTGTCTCAGTTGGCTGGGTGTTGTCCCATGCACCAGGAGGTTTCAGGCTAGATCCCCAGTAAGGGGCGTGCAGGAGGGAGCAGATCGATGTTGCGCTCTCACATTGATGTTTCTCACTCTCCTTTTTCCTTCCTCTCTTTCTCTAAAAAAATCAATGAACTATTCTTTAAGAAAAGAAAAGAAAATTATTAAACAATGGTAGTTGTCAGGCTTTTTGTTGTGTGCACGCCACGGGTTACCTCATTTAATCTCAGAGCAACTCTAATATAAATACTATTGATATTTTCTTTTTCCAGGTGAGGGAACTGAGGCTCCGAGAAGGTTTATCTAACTTGCCAAAATTAAATAGTTAGTCTTCCAATTAGTGCATTCTAACTCTAGACTCTGGCGGACTCTTGGAAATTTTAACTACTCAGTAGTAGAGGCCAGCTTGAAACATGTTCTGGTTGTTTGGCAGTGACTTCCTGGAGCACCGTGTCCGTAGTCCTTTCGAGGCTCACACTGGCTAAGGGTGCTAGAATAGTGCCTGATGGATTACCCAGGCCTGCCCTGGCACAGGAGGGCCAAGTGAAGGCACATCTTGCCATCCACACCAGGTGGTTACTGAAGCCCATTTCAACAATAACACTACACAGTGTAGTTAATGACACTAACTTTAGCAAATATAGCAGTTTTCCAGTTTACATCATTTTGCATTAACTTTAGGACTCTGTAATATCACCACAGACAAAATACTAGTTTTGTAGAGGAGAGCTCTTCTCTTTAAATATCTTTTGAGAGATGGCCTATATTAATTACCACAGGACTGAAAAAAACCATTATACATGGTCCTAATATAAAAACATTTAGAAGTAACTATGTTAGTAAAAAGAAAATCAGCATGATATAATCTTAAATAATAATTATTAGAGATTTTTTGAGATGGATGTTGTGTTCTGAAGAACAGTGATATTATAAGTAGTTACACAGATACACAAACACTTGGTGACAAATCAAGTCTGGGAAATTTTACAGAGTATATCCGACTCTTGGATATTTAAAGGTTCAGAATATACTCATTAGATAAAGAAATGTGATAAATTTTTATGTTCTATTTCCCAATAACTTTGAACATGGAACCATTTTATTTGTTCACAACTGTTAAAATCCTAAAGAACTAATGTGGGAAATGCCCCATCCTAAGTCTCATATGTATAAAATGGAGTAAGAATATTTCAGGGTGACTCACTTCTTCTCTGACTCAACATGAAATTGACATTGAAAGCTAAGCACACCTGCTCACAGCCTGAAATGAGGATGTCAGGAAAAACTCTTTGGGTGAAGTTCCTTACCCATGTAAATGTAATTTCAATGGAAAGTTACTAAGGTAAGTCATAATAGTAAACAAATGGTAGTTCCAGCTGTAGCCTCCATCCGGTGGTAAATAATCATATAGTAGTGTTGATTAAAGGGAAGAAAGAATTATTTATTTTATCTAGAACAGAGAAGAAATAGAATGAACATGTTCAATAATCCCATGGAGAAAATCTAAAGCCTTATCTCAATATCTAACCACATTTAAGCAAAACAGCTTTCCTATAACCCATTCAGTGTTCATTTAAAATTAGAAAGAGGCCTACCGGGTAAGGTGATGCTTCCTAAATGCTGGTTTCCATCTGAGTGACATATAGGCTTACTAAAATGCAGGGCTCCAGATGCACTGAGATTTTTATTAGCAGGTGTAAATTGAGGCCCAGGATACCATACTGTTATAACATGTTGAGAAATACTGAAGTAAAGTTTGTGATAATGCTGGAAATGATAAAAGTATTGTGGGCGCCCTCAGAACCCTCAACATAACTAATCATTCCACCCTGGCTGATTTTTGTCAAAATGTCAAAAAAAAAAATTCATTGGCCTTTATAATAATTGGAACCAACTAATACTTTAACACATAGATTGAACATGTAAATCCTCATACATATAGAACTTTCTTGCTTGCTTATACAGGAGTATTTCTTTCCTCTCACATAAAGTCTAAGTGAGGTCCAAGTTAACAGGGTCTTGCTCACACACAATCATGATGGGACCCAGGAAAATGGAGGCTTGGCCATCTTCAACTTATGGCTTCTAACATCACTAGGATGTTGACGACCAACTGGTGGGAGGTGAGAGAGCCTGGAGAATCACGAATAGTGTTACAGGCTGAATTGTGTCACTCCCTCCACCCAATTCATATGTTGAAGCTCTAACCACAATACCTCAAAATATGGCCCCATTTGGGGATAGTGCCTTTAAAGAGGTTATTAAATTAAAATGAAGTGCTTACTTTGGGCCCTGACCTAGTACTGGTACTGGGGCATTTTTAAGAAGAAATTTGAATGGACAGAGAGACATTAGAGATGTGTGTGCACAGAGAAAACACCAGGTGAAGACACAGGAGACTGTCCAACCTATGAGGGAAGGCAGGGGGTAAGGAGGTAAGAGATCAACCAAAGGACTTGTAGGCATGAACATGAGCATAACCAATGGACACAGACAGGGGCGTGGAGGGCATGTGCTAGGGATTGGGGGATGCCAGGGAGAAGTCAAGGGTGGGGGGGGCGACTTATGTAATGCAGGGATTGGGGGATGCCAGGGAGAAGTCAAGGGGGGGGGGGACTTATGTAATACATCCTATATAATAAAAGGCCAATATGCAAATCGACAGAAAGGTGGAAAGACTGGTCACTATGACACACACTGACCATGAGGGGGCTGATGCTCAATGCAGGAGCTGCTCCCGGTGGTCAGTGCACCAGAAGCTGGGCTCATAGCTGGCTAGTGCAGTGATGATGGTGGGAACCTCTAAGGATGTCCAACTGACAGCTTAGGCCTGCTCCCTGTCAGTCGGATATCCCCTGAGGGCTCCTGGACTACAAGAGGGTGCAGGCAGGGCTGAGCCCCCCCCCCCCTGCCCCATGAATTGCGTGCACCAGGCCTCTAGTTAAACAATAAAGAATTTAAATTAAAAAAGAGAGAGAGAGTGTGCTGAGAGGAGAGGTCTTTGAAGAAATCAAACCTGCCAACATCTTGATCTTGGACTTCTAGACTCCAAAACTGTAAGCAAATAAATATTTGTTGTTTAAGCCCCCCAGGCTGTGGTATTTTGTTATGGTGTTTTGTTCTGGCAGCCCTAGGAAACTAATATTTTTACATGATTTTCACTCACACTTCATTAACTAGAAGTTAGTTACATGGCTCCCTAAGTGCAATGGGGTCTGGAAAATGCAACCTGGCTACATCCAGGGAGAAGATAAACTGAGTTTACCAGTAGTAAATAGTGTCTGCCATGCCTTTGCCTCATTTTTTTGCATTTGGACTACATACACATCTGTGGGTCTCGAGAAAGCTTATTAACTTTAGTAGGCCATATCATCAGCTCCCTTCTCTAGCCTTAATAAAGCCTCTCCTTTGGTGGAAGGTGAGTGGATGGGTGCCAGCAAAGACATGAGGAGAATTACCTGAAGATTCTGGCTTATGTGCCCTCAACCTGTCATACCTGAAGCATTCAATACATGGTTGTTAGAAATGAGAAAAGGCAAAAAGAAGAGAGCAAGACAGATGGAACTGAGAAGCCAAAAGTAGTAACCATTTACACAGTCCAAAGCCCAAAATGGAAGGATTGTTTTAGTAGCAAGTCCATTAGTTGCAACATTGTGAAGTAAGGGAGTTTTTCCACATTTTAATTTAAGGTGAACATACATGAAATAAGCACACAAATCCTAAGTGTACAGCTTGTGGAGCTTTATATGAACTCAACTTACCCATGAAATAGCATCAAGATCATGAACTACAAGATTATCACTGTAGCAACCTCTTACACTCTTCCAGTCACTACCCTCCTGAGGGTAACCCCTATCCAGACTTTTAACCCCACAGTTTAGTTTCACCTATTGAGCTTTACATAAATGGGATCATACAGTAGGTACTGCTTTGTGTCTATTTCTTTGACTCAACATATGTTTATGACATTCATTCATGTTGTGTGTATACAGTTTAATAGTTTATTCTTATTGTTGTACAGTATTTCATGGCATGCTATATTATAACTCACTTATTCTCTTCTTGATGGACATTTAGGCTGTTTCCAGATTGAGGCAATAACAAATAGTGTTGCTATTTGTAATGTTCCCTTTGTGAGCATAGATGTATATTTCTCTTGGGAATTAGGATGGGTTAGTCATAGATATATTTATTTTCAGCTTTAGCAGATATTACAAAAACAATTTTTCAAAGTGGCTGTACTAAAAGAGTTTATTTTTTAATTCCGTGCCCTGCTTATTAGTGATGGGTTTTGTCCATGCAGTGGATAAACAGCAGTCTCCAGTCCCCTTCATCTCTATTGGACCCTGCTGGGCTTCAGACAAACAGCTGAACCAGTCATTTGCTGGGAGGGGCAGGGGTGAAGAGGAGAAGGGATATGCACTATGGCCCACACTGGGTAAAATACCCACCCTGAAGTGGGAAGGAGTAGAATCCATGCTTGAGATATTCACCAGGACAACAGGGCATAACAAGGAGACCATTTGCCAAAATGTGAAGGGCACTGGGCCAACAAAGACAAGAGTTGTCCACTGTGCTTCCTCTGGGAGGATATTGGCATTTTCAAAGAGCATCACATGTAGTCCAGCTTGAATGCTGAGAAATGAAGGCTCCGGGGCAGGTGAGCTCTCCAGGGTCACTTCAAATCACTCAGATGGGTGATGGCCCATGACCAGCTTTCTTACGAGGCCAGCTCTATTACAGTGGGCATAAAATGTCTCATTAGAATGGACCCAGTTTGGGTCTGCTAACTCAGCACAAAGAGGCCAAGTGAGCCCTTTGTGTCTTTTAAAATGGAAATGAAAGAACTATACAGTACCTGACCTCATCGGTTTGGCCAGGAGGATACTGGCAAAGACATGTCTGACTGGTGAGTGAAAGGAGGGGTTTGCCCTGGAGATGCCGGGCAGCATGACTGTTAACAATTCCTGCAAGTCAAGAACAGTCTGGTTGGTGACAGAGTCTGTGATGAGGAGGGGAAAAACAATCAAACAGGTTCACTAAGAGGGTCTCTCAGCCCCTATTGCCATGCACGTCATAGTAAGACAGGGTAGTTTAGTTTATTTTTTTAAATATTTATTGTTGAAAGTATTACAGATGTCCCCCTTTTTATCCCGTTGGCCCCTTATAGCCCGCCCCAGGCTTTCACCATCCCATTGTCTGTGTCCATGGGTTATGCACATATGCATACAAGTTCTTTGGTTGCTCTCCCCAACCCACCCAAGGATGATTTAACTAAAGGGATGTAATAGGTCTTGGCCCTAGTGGAGTGATTTGAAGATTAACTTGTAACAGCATAGATTTCAGGAACAGGCCCTAGATGTTAGTTGTTTTTAAAGTCTTTGTGGAATAAGTGAGGATCTTAAAGGAAATGCCAAGTTCAAAATCTCCTGAGTGGCTGCACTGTACCAAGTTCAAACCTCAGGGCAATTCAGAAATGACAGCTAAAATGTGCTCTTGCCTGGCTTTATAGTAAGCCAGTGGAATAAATGTCCAGCTATGTAATGCAACCAGTAAAGCCAAATGGAAGTTTACAGTGGAAATGTCCTTAACATCCCCTCAGAAAAAAGAAAATATGTTTGAAGCTTTAAGTTAGGCCCTAAAAACATCAAAGGAGAGATCATTTTTAAGCCTCATGCACGCTGGCAGCAAAGTGAACGTATCTGCATGCATGTATTCTCTCTCTGTCCTGCTCCCAGCTGTGTGACTGGGCTAGGTGCTAGACTTCTGTAAGCCTCAGCCAATCTTATTGATTAAAAGGATTAATATGAAATAGTCTCCATCCTATATAATAAAACCCTAATATGCAAATTAACCAAACAGCAGAACAACCGGTCGCTATGACATGCACTAACCACCAGGGGACAGACAGCTGAATGCAGGAACTGACCCCTGGTGGTCAGTGTGCTCCCACAAAAGGAGTGCCACTCAGCCAGAAACCGGGGTGGTGACCACAGCAGCACTAAGGACCCCTTGGGGGATGTCCAACTGCTGGCTTAGGCCCACTCCCCTAAGCCTGCAGTTGGAGTGCGAGAGGGCACAGGCCGGGCTGAGGGACTGCCCCCCAGTGCACAAATCCCATGCACCGGGCCTCTAGTTGTCATATAGTTTCCTTAAGGAGTTTTGCACAGTGCAGGGCACATGGAGGCTCCCAATATATAGGGTGTCCCCAAAATGTATACTAATTTTGAATAATTATGAATTCCAGTGTTCCTTTTTATTCAGATTTAACCCATTGGAATTTATAATTATTCAAAGTGTGTATACATTTTTGGGGACACCCTGTGTATCAGCTGTTAGGAGGTTTTTAGATTCATAGCTGTTCATACTTTTGTTACCAGCATTGAATGACAGTTCCAGAGGAAGAATTTAGCATGCACCTGGGGCCAGCTCTCGCTGTGACCACCAGGCTCCTCAGGCAGCAGTGGTAGGTTTCTTCCAGTTCTGGAGCTCTGTCGGGTTTTAGTCATCCTTTAGGAATGACCAAACTACCTGATTCTATCTTCTCATTTGAAAGTTTTCTTATCTTTAATTGCAAGATAGGGAACACCACTGTTGATCCTCAGTTTCAGTCTAAGGCACTCATGCTAACAATAGGTTAATATGCAATTATGCTCTTAAAACGGGCTTCAGTAAAGATGACAGAATGTAGTTGGTTGATCAACAAGGGAAAGGGTCCGTGGAATTTGGCTCAGCAGCACGTGGCCCCTTCCCATCCAGAGATGCTTTAAGCTCATTGCTGTGCATTGGGTCGACAGCCCAGAACTCTAATGCTGAGTAGCACTGACCCCTTCCTCAGCTGCACAGGCCAGGGAATCTGGGTCCATGTTGGTGCTCAGATCTCAGTGTGGAGAGTAATTGTTGGCAGTCCCATGAACACCTGCTCTTGCAGTTAAACAAGAAATATGCATTTGGAGGTATGGCAGGGTTTGTCTTCAACATTCCTCACTATAACCACACTGGTTGGTTAATGTGACTTCTCTCCTCCCTCCCTCCCTCACGAAGGGATTTGTTTTCAGAAGACAAATTAATTTAGAAGGATTCCTTTTCCCCTTTTCTTCGTTCTCTCTAGCTCTTGCCCCCTTCTCTCTCTCACTTCGTTCCTCCCTCCCTCCTTTGCTCATTCTTTTTCCTTCCTTCTTTCTTACTCTCTCCCAGTTGTTTTTCCCCACATTAAACAAGCAGCCAGGGAAACTTATAGATTATAAAACACTTACCTGACATATGTGCCAAGAAGTCTGTTGCCCTCCCTCTTACTAGTATGTTGGTGCCTCACAGAGTGGCCAGACCACAGCACTCACTAATGCTCCCTGAATTGTTAAACGAATGAGTAAGTGAATGATCTTGTGTCCTGCAGAGCAAATCCTTAACTGCCTGATTTTATCTTCTCCTTTGAAAGTTTTCTCATCTTTAATGGCAAGTTAGCTAATGTTCTAGAGCCCAGCCTGCCGGGCTTTGAGATCTGGTTCTAGTCCTTACTAGCCTTGGGACTTGGGCCTGTTCCTTCATTTCCTAGTGCCTCAATTTATCTTCTTTAAAATGGGTATAATAATTAAAGTGGTCTTTGAAGAACATTACTTAAAGACACTTACATGTATACACAAACATATCACACACAGTAAGTACTCAATGTTATTATTTAAAATTTTGAATATTATAACTTTACTAGAGGCCCAATGCACGAAAATTGTCTAAGAGTAGGCCTTCGCAGCCCCAGCTGCCTCTGCCCTCACAGCCTCCCCTCACCCCCCACCCACTGGTCATTCTGGAAGGTAGTTCTGGAAGGTCATTCCACCCTCTGATCTAGTTAGCATATTGGCTCTTTATTATATAGGATATGAACTCACTTGAGATGATTTATATGAAAGTGCTCTAAGTATAAAGTTTATTGCAAAGTTAATAGAGACTTATTTTTCTCTCTGAGTTACTTTTCTTGTTCTACAAAAGGTTAATTCTGTAGTCCTGGTCCACTCCTCTCTTAGAGCTAGTTTTTAAAAACTATAGAATGTCACCAGCCCAGAGCTGTGACTTCCATATGCCACAGAGAGCCTACTGTCGTCTGTTCCTTGATGCTGTCTCGTGGCTCCCTGCTCTCTTATGAACATGAAGAACTGAAGAACTAACCTGCCCTCCAGGCAGCACTTGACTTCTCTGCCCCAGGTGCACACCCAGCGCTTGTTCCTCAGTGCCCAGCACGCCGCCTCATGAAGCTAGATACCCAGCCAACAACCAGCCATGGAGCATTCTGCTCACCTGGTCAGGAACCGTTGCCACCTCATGGGCACAATTATCCACTTGCCCCCTAAAAGTGAGGGGGAAATTGCTAATTACACCTGCAAGAGCCTAATTGGGAACTCAGTCCATTGCATGCAGCAGCAATGCATCTGCAAATAATTAACTGCAGACACCCAAATTGTGCCCACAAGAAAGGAAATGAAGCCAGGCTGAGGCTCCAGCCCTTCTGAAAAGTCTCGTGTTTCCCAGGTTTGCCATTGGACCCTTTCGGCCTCCAGAGGGGTAGGGCAGGAGTTCGCTGTGCGAGTGCGGGCCTGGTGCAGCGTTTCAGAGTGGCGCATGTCTGCGCAGTCCTAATGTCATCATTATCCAATAGATGCTGCCCCACAAGCGGGACAACAGAAACGGGCTCCAGAGCCTCTCCTTTCTCTTCTCTCTGTGTGCGGTGGGGAATTTCCACTCACCACATGTCCTTCTATTATATCTCTATGATATCTGCCAAAATAAATATTGTAGTCCCTTTATTTGGAGTTGGTATTGCACAGGTCCTTCTCAGATTAAACAGTCAGAGGTCAGGAAAGTTGAGATGAACCGTAGTTTTAAACCCGTTGTACTGCGTGGAGTTATTTACATAGAGGTTTTTCCTATGGAGACTTGATTAAAAGCCGAGGATATTTGCTCAGCAGAGAGGGGAAAACCATCATTATCTGATTTTACATGGAATTCAGTGGCTACATCTGGTTAAGACATACTTGGCACTGGCATGTCACAAGTGGAGGTTTTGCCATGTCAAGGGGATCTTTCACTCAAAGCAGTGACCCATATTGGACTGAAAAAACACATGAGTTTTTAATCGAGAACAATCGTTTAGCAAACCACTTCCCGGGACTATCGAAGGAAAAGTATGTGCCCATGGCAGTTCTGGCACCAAAAGATGTTTATTTGAATGCATTTACTTCAAACCACAGCCCCAAGTGCCCAGCAGAGGAGGACCGTTGAAAGTTAATGCAGAAAAGTGAATTTCCAGGGGGCGACCCACATCAGCCCGCACCAATGGCAGCCTTGAAGTATATTCTGGCCTCTGCAAAGACGAACCCCTTCCTCAATGCCCGAGTGGACACAGGGACACTTAAGGATTTGCAGAGACAAGTAATGCACGTTAACTTTGAAGGCTTTACATTAGAAAATAGAAACCTATTATTCCTTTTCTAAATCCATTAGTAGCTTCTTTGCTGAATTTTTGCCAGTGAATCTGTTTAATGAGTTTGAGGCACTTTAATAAGAAGAAGCTATATACACAACAGAATACTACTCAGCCATAGGAAAAGACAGAATACTAGGAGTGCCATTTGCAACAGTATGGATGGCCCTTGAGAACATTATGCTAAGTGACATAAGTCAGTCAGAAACCTAAGAACCGTGTGTGGGATATAAACCTGAGACTCATGAACAGGAACAGCAGTGTGGTGGTTGCCAGAGGGAAGGGGTGGGGGAGAGGGGGTCCTGATATACAGTAACAGGAGAAGATCTGACTTTGGGTGGTGGGCACATAGTGCAATCTACACATCTGGTGACATAGAAACACACACCTGTAATCTATATGTTCACGTTGACCAATGTCACCCCAATCAATTTAATAAATAAAAATAATACGAAGAAGCATTTCTAATAATTTTTTAAAATATATTTTATTGATTTTTTTACAGAGAGGAAGGGAGAGAGATAGAGAGTTAGAAACATCGATGAGAGAGAAACATCGATCAGCTGCCTCCTTAACATCTCCTAATGGGGATGTGCCCACAACCCAGCTACATGCCCTTGACCGGAATCGAACCTGGGACCTTTCAGTCCGCAAGCCGACGCTCTATCCACTGAGCCAAATCGGTTTCGGCTAATAATTTTTGAATACCAGGTGCTGTGCTGTTTTAACCGCCTTGTCATACTCCACATGCACAGCGGCCCTCTGAGGTGGGTGACTGTGACAGTGTCATCTTGCAGATGAGGAGAACGAGGCTAGATGATTAGGTCACCTGCCAGAACCTGCAGGGGCCAGGCAGCGTTAAGACCTGGATCTATCTGAGCCAAGGATCAGCGGCTGTGTGCCTGTCTTTTCTTTGAAAGAAGAACACTTGTACCGTTGTACTGTGTGTTTTATAGAAATCTTATCTGTGTCACAACACTTCACAATTGGTCAATATTTAATCTGGAAAGAGACGGATGCTGACAGCATTCATCTAGGCGCGGACATTGATAGCACTGGTTTTGAATTCTGGCTTTTAGGGTTTGTTTGCTCTTTCCAGGTCCTGCTCCCCGCTGGTGGGATGAAAGGCACCTCACCATGCTTCCTCCAGGGCGGGGCCAGGTTGATTCGTCTGGGAGGCCCCAGCCAAGAGTGTGTATTTCACGAATGTCACTAGAATGAATGGAAACATTCGGGGTATGGTATCCTTCCAGAGCAGCTCTGCAAGACCTTGCAGCTTTGCCAAAAGAAAAAAGGAATTCCACTCAACAGCCCCATCATGATTTTAAACCTTACTCATGATCCCCCAGAGGTGTGATGCCCCATGAGAGAGCCGGTGACAAGCAATCAGTGGCTGGTGCCAAAGGTCAGCAAGGAGAGGCCAGGTCTGGGGCTTTGTGCAGTGAGAAAGCTGGAGGGCAGTTCTTGTGACTTCGCTGGCATTACTGAGTCCTCAGCGTCTGGAGGTTCGCCACTAAAACAAAGAACTGGACAACGATAAGGTGACGACGATGATGAGACTAACACGTACTGAGGGCTTGTTATGTTGCAAGCAGAGTGCAGAGCTTCTTACGTGCATGATTTCATTTGATCCTCACAACAGCCACCTGAGCAGATACTATACATGGGCCCACTGGACAGATGGGGAAACTGAAATTGCTTTGCTCCACATGCCACTTGGCTAGTAATCGGTGGAAACAAGTAGGTGAGCTCAAAAGGTGTTAAGCCCAAGGTCTTAACCTCTGCACAATAGTGCCTCAACCAAGGTTCGGGAATAGTTGACTTTTTTCTAAATATATGAGATTGGATTCACGGTTATTCTTATAGTAACATGTTTCCCCAGGACTGCCATTTCTTGGGTGAGCTCCAGAAGTGTCTACGTGTGGAGGCTGCGGCTCAGGCAGGGCTGGTGTGATGCAGAGAACCTCTCACCTCACAGGTACCTCACATGGTACCTGATCTGTACATGTTCGAGTGTGAACACTAGAATCTGGGAAATGTTTGAAGCAGGGATCGGAGTAGCAGGGCAGACTGGGTTCAAATCTTAGTTCTTTGTGACCTTAGTTAGGCAAGTGATTTAAACTCTTGGAGCCTTTACTTTCCTCGTCTGTAGGATGGATTTAATAGTAATAGCAGAAGATGGTTATGAGTATTACCTAAAGAATGCCTCGCACAGGGTCTAGAAAATAGAAAACAACAAGCGTGTATTGGGCATAGGTGGAAACCCCTTGTGTCCTACAAAGCTTAACTTTGAGAAGTCGGACTTGAAGCATTCGGTGCTAAGTGGTGTATGAGACTTTAGCCCCGGTGTTAATATTCTGAGCAATGTGCCATTTCTGAGAAGCAGGGTCTCATCCAGGACCTTCCCTGCACTGCCACACACACTAGACACCAGAACATGTTCTCAGGTCCCTGTCATGGTAACTTAACAGGCCTCTCCCCTAGACCTGCTCTGATTGCTCCTGGAAAACTGTTTTCAGATGCAATATGTTCTGTAGAACAATTCAGGTTATTCTTGCTGTAAAAGGCTCCTTGTTTTGCAATCTCGGCCTTATCTGAAGAAAGGTGAGATTCCAATTGTCTTGAGACAATGGAATTGTGTGGGAGTGAGATTTTATCTGAGAGACACAATCACGCCCCTGCTAAGAAACCAGTTCCTCCGTGGGTCTCCCGCATCCTCAGAAAGTCCCCACGCACTCAGTCCTGTCCTTTGGATTTACTGTCATCATCATTGGTGAACAAGAATAATGCTTTTTATTTATAACTAGAGGCCCGGTGCACGACATTCATGCACTTGGTGGTGGGGGGAGGGGGCGGGTA
>NW_006284347.1:2610202-2614113 GCF_000327345.1 Myotis davidii | reverse complement strand
ATAGGAGGGGGTTGTGGGGGAGTCCCTCAGCTCGCAGTTCAGGGCTCTCGCAGTCTGGAACCCCTCACTCCTTAACACCAGACTGCAGCAGAGGCCAGAGAGGCTCCGGCCACCACCACTGCGCTCGCCAGTTGTGAGCAGTCCGCAAGCCGACGCGGTGTTCCCCCTGTGGGAGCACACTGACCACCAGGGGCAGTTCCAGCATTGAGTGTCTGCCCCCTGGTGGTCAGTGCACATCATAGTGACTGGTCATTCTGCCGTTCGTTTGATTTGCATATTAGGGTTTTATTATATAGGATGTGACTTTCACTGTAGAAGCCCCACATGGTTAGATGCACACAGTGGCGTGGAGAGAGGGCACACAGACAGGCTGGATGGGGCTCACACCTGTTCGCACAAAGCTATGGCACTAGAAGAGGCGCACCTGCAGAAGGGCTTGGGTCAGAAACATCTTGCCAGCAGATGTACAAGGGGACAGGGATGGAGATGAGGCAGTAGGGAGACTGGGAAAGCCTCTCCCATCAGCACAATCCTAACTTCCTCCATTTGAGCGTATTGTTGAGAAGGTGAAACATTCCTCATTCCCTGTAAGTCATGTCGTAAGTGCATAGCCAACTCAAGGAGTAAGATTTCAGTCTCTGCTGCTTTCCAAGGGGTTAATTGATCAGATGGCTTTCCTTTCCCAGGGAAGAGGCTGTAAGGGAGAAGAAACTATAGAATGGGCTGGAGGGGGGATGCCCCTGGGCACAGGCCAGGTGGGAGCAGGTGGGTCAGTGCCCTGGCTTTCTCCCCTCAGAGAGGACAGCAGAGGCACTTTCTGTAGGTCTCCCGGAGGTTCAGTGGGATTGAGCCTCCATCTCCCGCAGTAGTAACCTGCTCAGGGGGTGCGTTTTCTTTTCTTATTGGCTCACTTCCTCATTCTTACCAGTGTCTGGGGATTACCTGCCCAGGTAAAAGCTTTGAGTCAAACTCTATCTCAGGGCCTGCTGGAGGAGGAAGTTCCTGTGTTAGTTTTCTCTTGTTACCATAATAATTTCCCCAAATGTGGCTGCTTCCCACATCTCTCCTTTACTTTCTCGGTTTCTATAGTTTAGAATTCTGGAATGCCACAGCTGGATTCTCTGTTCGGGGTTTGACCAGGTTAAGATCAAGGTACGGTTGGGGTTGCATATGAGTTAGATGGGAAGGAGAAGGCCAGGAAAGATGCTCTCATGCGGGACATGGAGAAAGGTGAGTAGAGCTTAATATTCACCCAGCTTTCACGTAGGCTCCTAAGTAAGTGGCTGTCATTTGCAGCCCACTTGTATCTTACACGTGCCATCTGCCACTTAACTACTTTGATAGAACGATGGACCACAAGAGCAGGTTTTTCTGTTTTCTTAGTTATTTCACGCCCAACATACAGATTTGAAAGACTTTCTTTTCTGAAGCCTGGCCACTGTAGGTTTAAGTTGAAAGGGAAGAGGTAGAGAATCTGATTCATGCTTCAGAAAGGAAAAATAAAGTAAAATGCAACAACATATAGCAAAAAGTTCAGAATTGGTGGCAGGAAATCTTTGGTAGATAGTGTATTTCCGGTGATTTGCAAGCTGGAATTGTCATGGTTTTCTCACCTGCAAGATGAGCATACTATTACCAGTTTTGTGTACTTTGTGGGGTTGTCAAGAGAATCAAAAGGAGAAAATGAAGTGATCTTGAGGATTTGATGATGCATGTCTAACAACCAATGAGCATTTTTCTAACTTGCATCACCTGAGTTTTAGGATACTTGATAATCAGGTTCTGGGAAAAGGCATTTGGTTGGGATGCCAGGGATACAATTTTATTTTTGTTTATATTCTGATTCATCTACAGGTTGCTCATGCTCCTGCATTTGCAAAGATGTCCTAAGTACACTTTTATCTTCCTCCCCAACATTCATATCTTATCCCTTCCCCGGAATCTTTTCTTCTTGTTCTCATAGATCCTGTCGCTGCCTCTCGCATGCTTTGAAGTGGGTTTTGTAGCTTTCACAGTAGCCAAGAGGGTTACTTGAGAAGAAGTGGGAAAGCGTGTGCTGCCCAAGGCTAGGAGAGCGGTTGACTAAACGAGCAAATGTGGCTTTGATGGAGGGTCTCACATTTAATAGGGGAAATAATTTTGAAGGAATGATAAGAATTTGGCATTTATAATAAGGCCAGCTCTTTGAAGGTGTTGTGGCAAGTTTTTATTTTCTCTTATGTAACTATTTACACATGCTGAATATTCCTGCCTCCCCTAAGTTTTAGTTTCTCATTTGTTAAGAAAAAATGTTCGGTGCAGAGCAAAAGGTTAGTTAAAATCCAAAGCTGGCCAGCTAGTCAGACTGTCCCAGGCTCCCCAGTGCCCTTTCAGCTCAGTGCGAGGAAGTGTCAAAGAACCTTCCTGTCTGCTGAGATTCTGTAAGGGGCTGCGACAGGAGGGGCATGGATAGTGGGACAGAACCAGGGGATGAGGGAGGCAACCTGAGCTATGTTCCTGGTTCTGCAACCATCCAAGCCAGGCTGTCCAATAGAATGGTCTGGAGCCGTGAGCTCCGGGTGACTACTGAGCACTTACAATGTGGCTAGTGGAATTGTGAAGCTGTTGGCGTAATGGACAATAGGGCCAACATAGGATTCTAGCACCTTAATGGGCACATGTGATGGAATACATATAGTGGACTACTGTGATGAGAAGCCACAGATTAGATGCATTATATAGCAACATGGAGAGATTTTAATTACATCCCACTGAATTAAAAAAATCTAAGATCCATATTGAGATCTATTGAATAACTTCATTTTTCTAAATTAATTAGTACATATCCATGTAATGACATTACTCATAGGAACAGGTATAAGCAAAAGAATATGGTTCAAACACATTAGGGGGGGTTGGCTATGGAGTAAAGTTGGGGGTCCTCAGAGCCAAGGTCAGGCAGTGGGAACTGGGTTATTGGGGTTTCTAAACACCTCTGGTGCTAGAAGAAACAGTGGAGTCTTAAGGTTTCGTCTGCAGACAAGTGTCTGGGTTTTCTAAGATAGGACCTTATATTAATGGCCTGAGGATGGAAGTGCTGCCTATGATAGGAAATCATCTAAGTGGCCAGTCTTAGCTCTGGCCATCAGGAATGGAAGTCTGTTCTGAGGACATAGTCAGAAAATACAGGGCACACATGCAAGCTGTTAAAGTAAGGGAGAGCTGGGGATTAGCTATGAGGGCACAGGAGCCAAGGACTTCTTAGCGTGGTCCTCAGGCCCTGTGTGTTCTGCCCCAGCCCACCTCCCCAACCTCGTCTCCACTTACTGCCCTCCTTGCTCAGTAGACGACAGCCACACTGGCCCCATTTCAGTCCCTTGACTGTCCCACCCTCTTTCCTAGGGTTTGTATATGTTGTTTCCTATGCAAGGAATTCTCCCATAACTCCTTTCTAAGTAGGTATTCCCTAGAGTTGTTTTGACTGCCCTGCTGATCGCCATCACATTTCCCACCACTGATAACTGGGTGCCTTGTTGATTATCTGTTTCATCAGATATTAGCAGTGGTTGTGTCTCGTTTATTACCCAAGGAGCCCTCAGGATCTGGAATCCACAGTGTCTGGCACGTCACAGACACTCAATAAGCATTTGTTTAATGGGTTTGTTTATATTAGTTATTGATTATTAATTATTTTGAGCATTAGATTTATAGATTAGTTGAGGTTCTTTTTTAACCTTAGAATATTCTCTCCTAACAAACATGCTTTGGGGATTCCTCCTTCTATTATGCTTTTAACTCATTGTTTATTGAAGCTTACTACATGAGGGAAGCACTTTGCTAGTAGCTGAAGATCTTGAGGTGAGCAACGGTGACATGACCCCTGCCTCTGCAAAACAGGCAACTATGAACATGAGGGGAAGTGTTATGCGTGG
>NW_006284347.1:2608468-2610007 GCF_000327345.1 Myotis davidii | reverse complement strand
CTGTGAAAGTAAGGGAGAGCTGGGGATTAGCTATGAGGGCACAGGAGCCAAGGACTTCTTAGCGTGGTCCTCAGGCCCTGTGTGTTCTGCCCCAGCCCACCTCCCCAACCTCGTCTCCACTTACTGCCCTCCTTGCTCAGTAGACGACAGCCGCACTGGCCCCATTTCAGTCCCTTGACTGTCCCACCCTCTTTCCTAGGGTTTGTATATGTTGATTCCTATGCAAGGAATTCTCCCATAACTCCTTTCTAAGTAGGTATTCCCTAGAGTTGTTTTGACTGCCCTGCTGATCGCCATCACATTTCCCACCACTGATAACTGGGTGCCTTGTTGATTATCTGTTTCATCAGATATTAGCAGTGGTTGTGTCTCGTTTATTACCCAAGGAGCCCTCAGGATCTGGAATCCACAGTGTCTGGCACGTCACAGACACTCAATAAGCATTTGTTTAATGGGTTTGTTTATATTAGTTATTGATTATTAATTATTTTGAGCATTAGATTTATAGATTAGTTGAGGTTCTTTTTTAACCTTAGAATATTCTCTCCTAACAAACATGCTTTGGGGATTCCTCCTTCTATTATGCTTTTAACTCATTGATCTGGCTAGTGTTCATTGAAGCTTACTACATGAGGGAAGCACTTTGCTAGTAGCTGAAGATCTTGAGGTGAGCAACGGTGACATGACCCCTGCCTCTGCAAAACAGGCAACTATGAACATGAGGGGAAGTGTTATGCGTGGGGCAAGGGAAGAATCCTGTAGGAGCTGAGGAATGGGGCACGTGCATGACCCAGGCCTTGGGGATGCACACAGGGGAGGATTCCTGGAGGAAGCGGGGTGGCATCTGAGCTGACTTCAGAAGATGAAGTGTAGGTAGGTAGACAACGTGGAAAGAACTAGGCCAGTGTCCCACACAGTGGAAACAGCATAGGCAAAGGCTGAGGTTTTGGCAGAACTCCATGTGTGTGAGGTTCAGGGGACACAAGCCAATTCTAGAAGCAAAGAACAATAGAAGAAGAGCAGAAAACATGGATTTGGGCCCCATTTTCCTCTCTTAACTTACTGTGGGTGAAGCATTTTCCCTCCCTCATTTCCAGTTTTGTATCATATCAAATTAGAGGGAGGGAGGTGAAAAATAATGTCTCTCATTTTTTTCTCAGAAGATATTGTGAATATCACTGTAGGGGTTGAACATATAAGCTCTGTGAAAGGAGAGATTGTGTTCCTTAATGTCAAGATTGTGTATTGGCCCTGGCCAGGTGGTTCAGTTGGTTGGAGCATCGTCCTGTACACCAAAAGGTTGTGGGTTTAATGCTCGGTCAGGGCACATAGCTAGGTTCATGATGTCTCTTTCTCCCTTCCTCTCTCTCTAACACTATATATATATATTTATATATATATATAAATATATACTAGAGGCCCGGTGCACAAAAATTTGTGCACTTGGGGGGGAGTGGGGGTCCCTCAGCCCGGCCTGTGCCCTCTAGCAGTCTGGGACCCCTCGGGAGATAACGACCTGCTGGCTTAGGCCTGCTCCCG
>NW_006284347.1:2544839-2608290 GCF_000327345.1 Myotis davidii | reverse complement strand
GGGGGGGCGGGGGGGGGGGGGGGGGGGTGGGGCCCCCGCCCCCTGTCACACACAAGAGCTGCAGGGCGATCAGGGGGTTTGGGCGCTGCCCCCTGTCATGCTGATCCCGGTGCCGGGAGGTCTCTCGGCTCCGCTGATCCCGGTGCTGGGAGGTATATTACCCTTTTACTATATAGATTAGAAGCCTGGTGCATGGGTGGGGCTGGCTGGTTTGCCCTGAAGGGGGTCCTGGATCAGGGTGGGGGTCCCCACGGGGGGGCCTGGCCAGCCTGGATGAGGGGATGATGACTGTTTGCAGCTGGTCACACACCCTCAGGGTGGGGGTCCCCACTGGGATGCCTGGCCAGTCTGGGTGAGGGGCTGAGGGTTGTTTTCAGGCTGGGGGTGACTGAAGCTCCCAACCGCTCGTTTTTTTCTTTTTTTTTTATTCTGGGCCAGCTTTAGCTCTGAGGCTCCAGCTCTTAGACCTTTGCTCCTGAAAGCAGGTATCTGGTTTGTTTCGGTTCTATAATCGAAACAATGTATAACTCTAGCTCTGAGATCCCGGCTAGCTGAATGCAGGTTTCTGGGGTTTTGTTTAGCTTCTATATTTGTAACAATGTTTCAAACTGCAAACTCAGAGGCCGCTACCAGTGCTCAGAGGCGGGGAACGTTGGAGTCCTCTGTCACTGAAGCAAGCAAGCCTCATGTTAGTTTCAAGCTGCCTGGCTGCTGGCCGCCATCTTGACTGACAGTTAATTTGCATATCTCGCTGATTAGCCAATGAAAAGGGTAGCGGTCATACGCCAATTACCATGTTTCTCTTTTATTAGTGTAGATATATATATGTTGTATATGGGATTCCTTAAGAAGAGACATGAAGAGACATGGTTGATATGGCAAATTCCCTCTGAAGAGTTCAAGTATTATTAAGTTGATCTAACATCTGTGTGATGATTTTGGTAGCCACTAGCCACATGTGGTTGTTTAAATTAAAATTAAAGAAAATTAGAAATCAGTTCTGGAGTTGTCCTTGTCACATTTCAAATGTTCAGTAGCCACATGAGGTTAGTGGCTACTGCAGATGTAGAAATTTCTATATCACAGAGTTCTGTTGAAGAGCTGTGACCAACGCTCATTCGAATGCAGGAATTATGGGCTTCCGAAGATTTAAAATATTGATATTTTTTGGTGTGGCCATTCTTTTAGGAATTTAACCCATGGAAACAATTGGACAAATACATAGGGATCTGGGTAGTCAATGTCCATATTTATTAAAGAATCATTTGTGAAGATGAGAGAGGGAAAAGAGGCATTCCATTTGTCTCAGAAGATATTGTAAAGATCACTTGAAGGGTTGAACATGTACGTTCTTTGAAAGGAAAGATTGTGTGGGAGTTAATTGAATCAATAATGGTTTGTTGTACATATACATATGCTTATACATACTCATAATGGAATACCACATAGCCATTAAAAGGGGCAATACAGATATGCATTTATTTTCATTGAAATACATTCTGCACATATCACTGAGTGAAAAAAAAAGCCAGGTTAGTATGTGTAGAGTATACATTCATTTTAGGATGTATATGTCTGCATGTTGTGTTTGGCTAGGAGAGGGGAGGGGAAAAGAGTGCATGAGAGAAACAAATATTTGGAGAGTTATTTACAAGGGTCCAAAAATTGTTTACTTTTAGTTGATGAGATCATAGTTTGTTGTTTTTCTTTTTCCTTTTGAGTTTTCTTTTTTATTGTAGGATACGAATGGTGTGTGTAATCCAACAAAAAAGAAAAAGGAGCAGAAATGTTTGCACATGTCAGAATATGAAAATGCACACATGAACAGACTATTAAGGCAGATTTTTTAAAAGTACAGTTGTTGCCTGATGATTTGCAGACATGCAAGGGAGTTACACGGATTTTGTGAGGAGATGGATTGCCTCCTTAAAATCTTGTCATCATGGATTATTCAGTGTGAAAAACATCCCTGCACTAGAAGCCTTCCTGGTCCCCTTGGCACTGGGCTGGGAAGCCAGCAGAAGTGTTCTCCACCTGAGATGCCCTTGGTGGTAACATATTTGGTGTATCTGAAATTGTGTTGAAAAGGTTTGTAGGCACATTTCCCCTGCAGTTTTGAGGATCAAAAATTTGGCCAGCAGTTGTTCCAGCTAATATCGTACCACAGAACCCCTGTGATTTGAGGCATGGATGCCAACCTATTTGGAGGAAAGCTAAGTGTGGACTTTTATACGTTAGTTGTGTAGAGAGACAAATGGTCCTGGGGTGAGCTCCCATGTATTTGATTACGACCCCAGAACTTCACAGTCAGCCATATTTTTTTGAATACCAGGCTTAGGCTTCTGAATATTATACACAGTTGTACTAAGTACTATAAAATATATGGCTTAAATGTAAATCAACAGCATGGCTCTCATGTTCTAACATTTTCATGTCCTAATTCTGTCTTTTTAAAAAAATATATTTTTATTGATTTTGGAGAGGAAAGGAGGAGAGATAGATAGAAACATCAATGATGAGAGAGAATCATTGATGGGCTGCCTCCTACATGCCCAGACTGGGGAATTGAGCCTGCACCCCGGGCATGTGCCCTGACCGGGAATCAAACCGTGACCTCCTGGTTCATGGGTTGATGCTCAACCACTGAGCCACGCTGGCTGGGCCTAGTTCTGTCTTTTGAGAGGCATTTTGGCTTATTGAATTTAGGAACCTGACTTGAGTGTGTGTGCTAGCCTGAGGAAGACAGGGAATGCTCCCAAGATGTGCAACTCCATGAGTGGCAACCTGGCCCAGGGCCCTGCCATGGGAGCTGTGTTGGAATGTTCATCTTTCTAAATTCAGGGTGTGAGTGAGATAGTTTAGAAAAAAGAGAAGAACTTATGCAAAGATACAGGGAAACTGAGAACAGAAAGGTGAATCTTGCTTAGGCCTCCCCTTTAGCATCTCAATTCAGATATAATTAACAGTCCCCTCCCCCTCATCTTATTTCCAAAAGCCAAAGGATTCAGTAGAATAAGGGCTGTATTGAGGGACACAGCTGCCATTATTTGACAGGAATATGTAAATATCTTACTCATTCCATTTTTTTCTCTAGAAAACTGAATAAATTCCAGAAATCGGTCAAAAATCTGAAAATTTTATTACCTCCAAGTTTCATAAAACTTTATTTGATTATAAAAATTGATTTAAAAATCGGAGCACACATTTACCTCTGGATCTTTTCAATAGGGAAAAAAGACAGTAGTGTTGTGTTTTCCTTCCCAATTTCAAACAAATAAATATCAACATCCATTGTTTTTCTACCCCAAGCCACACAAGTACATTATTTCTCACTTAGCTTTGTGACCTTGAAAGGTCAACCTCTCTGGACCTCAGTTTTCCCACCAGTGAGATGGGAAAATCAGACTGAACTGGATACTTTTCAAGTTACTTCCAGCTTAGACATGGATTTGGGCCCCATTTTCCTCTCTTAACTTACTGTGGGTGAAGCATTTTACCTCCATCATTTCCAGTTTTGTATCATATCAAATTAGAGGACGAAGGGTGGAAAATAATGTCTCTCCTTTTTTGCTCAGAAGATACTGTGAAGACTACTTGAGGGATTGAACATATCAGCTCTGTGAAAGGAGAGATTGTGTTCTTTAATGTCGAGATTGTGTCTGGGCCCTGGCCAGGGAAGTTCGGTTCCTTGCCATCACTCATGAACCCAGGCTCTTTCCATCTTACTGCTTCTGCATCCCCTCCCACAGGGGTCAGCAAACGACGACCTGGAGGCCAGATTTGGCCTGCTGCTTGTTTTGATAAAGTTTTATTGGAACACAGCCATGCCCACCTATTGCATATTTTGGCAACTTTTGTGCTATAACAGAAGAGCTGAGTATTTGTGGCAGAGGTCACAACCCACAAAGCTGACCATGTTTGCTGTCTGACCCTTCACAGAACATCCGTATGGCTGCAGTTGGGTCTGGGCTGCATCCCTCTGGACTCAGATAGATGCTCCTTCTTGGAGCTCCTTTAGCCCTAACACATCTCTGCAGTGGCATCTCTATATCTTGGTGATTATGGCTCATTTCTATGCCTGATTTTCATGCCTAACTCCATGAGGATGGGGATTGCATTAATCTTTCCCACCTCAGTGTCTTGGGACCTAGCATAGCGCCTGGCATGTAGGGAACCCTTTAGACATGTTTGCTGAATGAAAGAGTAACTTGTGCGGTAAGGACTCCTGTCTTTTCCCATTTAACTGATGAGCACAGTGATGCTCAGTGAGGGTAAGTCATTTACCTCTTGGCTACTAAGTCACCTTATGTCCTTTGGCTACTTGGGGCAGAGCCCCGGTCTGTTTGCCTTCAGTGCTCATGCTCTTTGCCCTAAGCCAAGCTTTCTGACCCTTGCCACTGTTGGCATTTTGGACCTGATAAATTTTTGTTGGGGGTTGGGGTGCGGGTCTGTTCTGTACATTGCAAGGTATTGATAGCCTCCCTGGCTTCTACCCACTAGATGTCGGTGGCATCTGCCTAGTTGTAACAAATGTCTGTAGACATTGTCAGATGTCCCCTAGCATAGTGCCTAGCACCCAGGGGACCCTTTAGTCATGTTAGTCTTCATTTAGGCCAGGTGAAAACTGCTGGTCTGAGTTTAGTCACCTCTCAGTTTGGCCAAGTGCTCCAGGAACCCGAGATTCCCTGCTTCAGTTTGGTGGTGACTTTGGGATTACTCTTTCCTTGGGGCAGTGACCTTCTTCTTAGCCCAGGTCACATGCCCCCTATTCCTGAAGTCTTCCTTGATGCAGTCTTCAGATAGCCAGTCTTTCCTTCTGTATATGCTCCTACTGTATGCAGCTGTTATCACTTTCATGGTGCTTCATATTAAACCTTCACTGCCTTTCTCCTCATCGTAGACTGTGAGTTACTTAGGAGTAGTGATGCATCTTTCCCAGTTACCACTTGTAGGTGATTCAGGTGGCCCTCAGTCAGTATATGTTGATTGCATAGCAGCCATATGAACCACACAGGGGCTGAAGGCTTGGAGGGAAGTAGCAAGGAGGAACTGTGGGTAGAGCCTCCCGCTGGTATGATCCCATCAGCACCATTAGTTTGAGGGTTTGCTAATTTTTGTCATAGAGCTGCTATCTCTAGACAAATCTTCTTTCTTTTTTTTTTTATTGTGAAGAACCAATAATTTTAGGATACCCCTAGTCAAAGTATGCCATTATCCCTGTGAAATACACTGCCAAGTCATATCCTTACTGTACAACCCCAGCCCTCTGCCTGCTGAGGGCCTCTTCTGTCATTCTACTAGCCCTGAGTCATAGGAGGGTGCTCACGTGGTGTTGGTTTCAAATGACAGAGGGCTCAGTTCCAAGCTGTGTGACCTCAGGCAAGTTATTGAGCCTCCATTCAGTTACTCAGCCAGTACTTACTGGACATCCACTACACCATGCACTACTGTGGATATAGCAGTAAATGAAACAGCCCAAAATTTGAATCCATTATGGAATGGAGCGTCTAATGGGGGGAAGGGGGGGAACAAAGATAATAAACAAATTAAATACTTTAAACACATAGTAGATGACATGGAAATAAAAATTGCCACAGAGAATTTAAATATATAGACTTGGTATCTGTTGTGAAGATTAAATGAGTTCATGTATGTCACCTGCCTAGAATATAATTGACATGTAGGTGCTTAATTAAGATTTGTAGGGTCCTTCTCTTCTTTCCTGATTTGTTTCACCTGTCAAGTGAGAATAAAACAATTGCTCCTGTGTGAGTGTGGGAGGCTAAGTAATCCTAAATCACATTGTGTGGCACTGTGGCTTTTAACATTCGTAAAGCTCTATCATCCACTTAATTTCCAACAAGTTATCACCCTGCAAGGGGAAGACCTCCTGGAGGAAGCAGCAGGAACCGGTGCTTTCAGACACCAGGTCCACGCAGAACGGGGGCCTGCCCTCTATAGAGCAGACCCTGATGGAGGCAGTGGGAAGCGTGATGGTGGCAACTTCATTTTGCCAGTTGTTGCTGTTGATTTTTAAGGTGCACTCCTGCTGCAGAAAGCGACTGGACTCCATTGGTCACCAGATGGCAGAGTGGCAGAGGAGCTAAGCACACTGGCTTAGAGTCCGCCACATCTCCTGGTTGGAGTATCTCTGTCACTTCTCAACTGTGGATTGTGGGGAAGGAGGTAGTCTCCCTGAGCCTCATTTTTCTCCAGGGATGCTGAGAGGATTGAAAGAGATAAGATGGATAAACCAGGTGGACTAACGGTGTTCACCTGGCAAACCCAGTAGACTCCTCACCATTCTCTCTGCCTCTTGAGTTGGGTGACTGTTCATTGGCCAAAGCGTTCTTTTTAAAGGCTGATTGAAAGCATCACACCCCATTGTCTTGGTAGTGGAGTTTGTTCTCTTAAGCAGAGTACCAGGAGGGCCTAAAGGGATGTGGCACATTCAATGGCTGCAAAGAGCTTTAATCTAGGAATAGAACCAACTGTAAATAGCTACCTATAGGGTAACCTGGGTACAAAGGGAATAACTGCATAATTGTGGCTGCTTCACTAGATACCATTAGACACCACAAGGCAGCAACAGATTATTGTGTTGAAACTTATTTATAACTGTTTCAATGTTTTAATTTTCTTTGAGCATACTACCTTTCTAATATTTGAAAATATGCTACACACAAAACTATATAGGAACCATTGCAGAATACAAAAATTAAACACGGAGCGAATAGTTTGTTCTTGTCTTACAATCAATTGATGCTGATTAGTCAGAGTGCTGACGAGTTCTAGGAGCGTTTAATAATGTCTTCCATGGTGGTGGAAATGAAGAGTAGGGCAAGTTCAAGTTTTGCTTTCCCTAGATTTACTTATGTCTTTTAAAAGTTGCTAGAAAGAAAGGGACTAAATCATTACAGTGTCTCCTTCAATCAGCCCCATCATGGTGATGGCCCAACATCTGTTCTCAAAATGAACCAATATTCCATGACTGTGTTTACAGTATGACACACCACCACAGTTCACAGTTGTTAACTGTATAGATAAATATTTATAAGTTGAGATCTGTGCAGTTTCATTATGAATTTAAAACTATTGGCAGTTAAACTGATATAAATCAACAGGGGACGAGATACAAAATATCATATGCATTGTGCTTAAAAAAAAAAAAGATGCCCTTGCAAAAAACATTACCAGGATCTCATAGTAAATATTCATCTGTTGAAAATACTTTTGATTTTTTTGATTTGAAGATTTTTGTTGAAACTGGAGTTTCCCTTATTTATTATTATATTTTGGAAGTTAGCATAAAGTTTTCTTGGCATTCTTCATTAACATCCTTCCCAGTAAATCTTGTAATGTGGAACATATATTTTAGTCTTCATGTTTCAGTGGAAGATGGGAAGATTGTGGGAAAAATCACTTACTTTATATTTTCAATGTCATTAGAAAATGTTTTACAAAAACAATTATTTAATATTACTAAAATTACAATAAAAAGGCAGTAAATTGAGCTTAGAATAGTAGGCAGTTAATTATCAACATTTCATGCTTAGAGAGAAGAATATATTGGAAATTGTAGACTATTGTGCAGTCAGTTGCTGATCTTACTTTGAAGCCAGACATGACCTGATCAGATTTGTTTAGTATCGCCAGCGTTCTCATGTTTTCCCCTGGCTTCAGAACAATGGAGTTCAGAGATCAAGAATACCTACATTCCACATGAGCAAACTTTTCGTCCTTTGAAATCATAATGATGAATAGTCAACAGCCAGCCACACTGTATATCCAGGAGGAGAAACCAGACACTGAAGCTGTTATGGGCTCTCACAGGGTGTGATGCAGGAGATGTTTGTGGAAATAAACTATCTGTGGCTTCGGGAGACTGTGACAATGGGAGGTTACTCTTCATGTAAAGTGCCTGACCTTTTGTTAATTCATCAGAAAAAAATTCACTTAGACTCAGTGATTTTCTCAACAAATACTTCACTTTTTCTAAGTATATAAAAACTTCTAAAAGTTTTGTTTATAGGCTAGGTATTTAAATACAGAATAGAAGTATATAATTCTTTTGTTGTTGTTAATCCTCACATGAGGATATTTTTCCCATCACTTTTCAGCCAGAGTGGAAGGGAGGGAGGGGAAGAGAGAGAGAGACAGACAGACACACAGAGAGAAACAGACAGACAGACATAGATGTGAGAGAGATACATTGATAGGTTGCCTACTGCTCTCACCCTGACTGAGGGCAGGGAACAAACCTGCAACCCAGGTACATGCCCTTGACTGAGATTCAAACCCACAACCCTTCATCTACCAGCAGACTTTCTAACTAATGACCATACTGGCCAGGACAATAATTCTTAACAAACTTCTATAGGTCACCAAGAAAATCTAATATCTTATTCTTATTTTAAATGAGGCATTCTCTACTTTTAAAAATTCACTCAGCTATAATACTTTCTCTGTATTATGTATTAATTGTATCAAAACCAAAATGTTTTGATAAAAGATAATTTAAACAACACTTATTTTATAAAAGGATTCATTCCAAAGGTGTGGACTTGGTGTAGAGGACCCATTAGGGTTTATACGGAACTCAGGGCTACAGTAGCAAAGATCTCACCACTTCTAGGCCCAGATGGACAAGGGAAGGAGAGGTTCCCAGAGTCTGGGAGAAGTGAGCATCAGATAAAGCTGTTTTGAGAGGGATAGTATCCTTCTGTCAAGAGACACAGCCAATCTGAAGTGAACTCACAGGGTGGGAAACAAAGGGATAAATGCACTTTTTACATCCATCTTTTGCAATTAGCTTAATTCTGCTGGGAAGCCTGAGGGCACAGAGCACATTGATGTGGGGAAGAAAGCAAGAGGAGATGAGTGGAGATGGATGTAGAGGGACACATGGAGAAAATCTATCATGGTTTACTACATTGGCCTCGTAGCATCTACTCTCACCCTTCCTTCCAGTGTAAAGTTGATGTCCCCCAAACAGGAGAGGTGTGAAGTCACCACATCTCCTCTATCATTTTGAGGCAATGTCAGTTTAGTCATATTCCTATCTAAAGCTTGAGCTACCACCAGTCTTGTAAGATAGGAGAGGGTGAAAGTTTAAAAGGAAACAACTTAGTAAAATGAGCCCCCATCTCTATAGCTGGCCATGGTTTTCTTCCATCACGTCTTCTATGATCCTCTTACCTCTGCTGGCACTTCAACTAGATAGGGTTCTTCATCGATAGGGTGATCCACACCTTAATTCCTACAAGATCTAAGTCTTTTATGACCTTGACGTTAAGGTTGTTACAGTTTTACACTTTCATTGAACCAGTGAATCTTTGGGTTACACTTACCTGCTTTCTTATACCGTTTGCATAGTAGTAATGGTGACCCCCTCCCCTGACTGTTGGCTCAATGGAATGAGGATGATAGGTAAGGGATGATCTCAGCTTTTAATTCATCACACCATGATAATGTCCTTTGGTGGAAGCAAACATTCTCCTAGTGAGTTATTAGATGTTTTAATGAAACACTCCGACCTTCTCCTAGATTCCTGATCTATGTATTCTTACTATGAGGCATTACACATTGGCCTGTGATTTAAGAAATATACTGCATTTTTATAGAACAGTATCCCAAGCTCTTTGGGTGTTTTCCCTCAGCTAGAACAGCATTTTGAGCTATTGCGCCCATTAATACATGTCCTTTGCTGTGAAATATGTCCCGTGGTTGGAGGTGATACTGTAAATTATCATATGATATGTAAGGCATTTTGTATGTCCAGGAATTGTTAGCCTGGCAGAAGTGCTAAAGAAGAGAAGAACAATCCATAAATAGGAAGTTTCTATTATTTTTATATCAACACACTAACTTCTTCAAATTCAGAGAAGTCCAATGCCATCAATCTGTCCCTGGGGAGCAAATATTTAGGTCTTACAATTGGCCTTTGCTGTGGCAGATTTGGTACTCAGCTGTGGTAATAGTTGGATCACCCTTGGTGAGAAGAAGACTCTATGTATGACTGAGCTGTGCATGGCCAATTAATTCCCTCTTCTAGACAATATAAAGATGATAAAACATGTTAAATCTGTTCATTATCCTCCTACATACATATTCTTGTCCAGTACTTTAATTATTCTCTTTTTGATCAACAAATTATACATTATTTCAGGCAATTCTAAACAAAGCTGTATTTATAATTATTTTTAAAAGTAACTTACTTTGTTTACCACTTCTTTTTATCGCACAAACTTTCCTTTTTAGCTTATAATTTTTAATGCTCTTACAAGTTCTTTAGTGTAGATCTATCGGTGATAAACTTGTTAAAATTTTGTTTCTCTGAAAATCTTTTTATTTCACCTTCATTCTTTTTTGTTTGTTTAGCATCTTTTTTGTTTATTTCTTTTTAATTTTAAAAGGCGAAAGATTTATGCGGTCTGAAGAGAAACCAGAGTATATTTGTTTTTAATCTTAAAAAATCTTTATTGTTAAGAGTATTAAAGATGTCCTGTTCCCCCACCACCCCTCTCCATCCTATTCCCACCCTGCCACAGACCTTCATCACCCTGTTGTCTATGTCCATATGTAATGCATATATGCATATAATATCTTTGATTAATCTCTTCCTGCACCCTCTCCCCTCTTCCCTGTGACATTCGTCAGTCTATTCCATGCCTCTGGTTCTATTTTATTCATCAGTTTCTTTTGTTCGTTTGATTATTTGTGCCTCCTCCTCCTCCTCCTCCTCCTCCTCCTCCTCCTCCTCCTCCTCCTCCTCCTCCTCCTCCTCCTCCTCCTCCTCCTCCTCCTCCTCCTCCTCCTCCTCCTCCTCCTCCTCCTCCTCCTCTTCTTAAACAATACTCTTCAACATTTCATGTAATACTGGTTTGGTCATGATTAACTCCTTAGCTTTTTCTTGCCTGTGAAATCTTTATCTAACCTTCAATTCTAAATGATAGCTTTGCTGGGTAGAGTAATCTTGGTTGTAGGTCCTTGCTATTCATCATTTTGACTATTTCTTGCCACTCCTTTCTGACCTGCAAAGTTTCTGTTGAGAAATCAGCTGACAGTCATATGGGTGTGCACTTGTAGATAACTAACTACTTTTCTCTTGCTGCTTTTAATATTCTCTCTTTGTCTTTAGCCCTTGGCATTTTAATTATGTTGTATCTGGTGTGGGCCTCTTTGGGTTCCTCTTGTTTGGAACTCTCTGGGCTTCCTGGACTTGTAAGTCTATTTCTTTTACCAGGCAAGAGAAGTTTTCTGTCATTATTTCTTCAAATAGGTTTTTAATGTGTTGCCCGTTCCCTTCTCTTTCTGGAACCTCCAAAATGCTAATGTTAATATGCTTAAAGTTGTCCCAGAGGTTCCTTACACTATCTTCATATTTTAGGATTCTTTTTTATTTTTGCTTGAGTGGGGCTGCAAGTTGGATGGGATAGGGTCTCAGGGAATCATCAGGGCTGAGCGAACAGTGTGAACCACACTAATGGAAACTCAGATATGGCCACCAGTCACCTCTGCATCGGGGGAGGTCCCAGCACAAGAACAGTGACCCTCGTGAACACCCCTGTCTGAGAGAAAGCTGCCTCTGAGTTCTTGCCCAAATGACAGACAATTCAGTTCTCTGTATGTCCCTGGTTCCCTCAGTGCCCATCGCCCAGCGCTGGAGCTCAGATGGAGAGGGACTGTGTAAGTTTGTGTGGCAGCTCTTTAAGAGGGACTGCCTAGGACTCCAGCAGCCTCCATGTCACTCAGCCACAGTCGTTGCTGCTTTACATCACCCACAGTTACAGGGACTTCTCTTCCCAGCTCTGGAACTCTGGGCTGGGGGTCTGGTGTGGGGCTGGGACCTTTGCTTCTCACGCGCCACCTCTGCAGCTGTGATATCCCTCCTGAATGAAAAAACATCGCACATGGGTGTCTGACCAGCCTGCTCCATGCCTCCGCCCCTCCTACCAGTCTCAATATGCTTTCTTTTTCACTTCTCTAGCTGTAAGACGTCCATTCATCCAGATTTCAGACAGTTCTGAATGATAGTTGTTCTGTATTTTAGTTTTAATTTTGATGTGGTTGTGGGAGCTACGAGTACCAGTGTTTACCTACGCCTCCATCTTGGTCATTGCTATTACAATCTTCATATCTTCATTCTTGTATCATCCAATTTTAGGTTGATAGTTATTTTCTATCAGCAACATATTATTCCACTAACTTCTGGCTTTCATAGTTGCTGTGGAAAAGTCTGCTGTCTGGCTAATTGTAAGCTTTCCTCTGTGATTATTTTAAAGTTTTTTTTTAGAAAAAGGTCCCCCCCCCTCCCCAATTAGAAGATGGTTTATCTTTTTAAAAATGTAATAATTACATTTAGCCAAGCCAGTGTTGCTCATTGGTTGAGGGTTGACCCATGAACCAGGAGGTCACAGTTTGATTCCTGGTCAGGACATATGCCCTAACAGGTGTGATTCCCTAGTTGAGGGTGTGTAGGAGGCAACCGATCAATAAGTCTCTCTTATCATTGATATTTCTATCCCTCTCCCCCTCTCCCTTCCTTTCTTTGAAATCAATAAAAACATTTAAAATAATAATAATTACATTTATTCCAATTTTGTTAAGAATGCAGATGTCCTGAAATTCAGGGGAGACTTCAGTTTGAGTTGCTGTATTTTATGTGGAATCAAATAAAAATAAATTTTGGGGCCTGATTTATAGAGAAATGTACTTCAATTCTCTACCTCTCCCTCTGTTCCCCCTCTCCCAAAATTTTAAGCTGCAATTAAGCATTGCTGCTGATGATCATATTAATTTTGTTTTAAGAAAATAGATTTTCATTGTGGGTTAGTTTTAGGTTCACAGCAAAATTGAGTGGATGGTAGAGAATTCCTATATACCCCCTGCCCTCACTCATGCAGTCTCCCCTGCTGTCAACATCCCCCACCAGAGTGGTAAAGTTGTTACAGCTGATGAATCTGCATTGACACATTATTATCATCCCTAGTCCATAGTTTACATTAGGGTTTATTTTTGGTGTTATATAGCTTTTGGATTTGGACAAATTGATAATGACATGTATCCACCATTATAGTATCATACAGAATAGTTTCGCTGATTTAAAATATTTTTGTGCTCATCATTTTTATGCCTATTTTCCCCAACCTCTGGCAACCACTGATCTTTTTACTGTCTTCATAGTTTTGCCTTTTCCAGAATGTCATATAGTTGGAATCATACAGTATTAACTTACATTTTATGGAGGGTTGCTCAGTTTCAGAGTTGTCAAACATTTTCTTAAAGGGACAGATAGTAAATATTTTAGATTTTCTGGTGCGTTCCAGCTACTCAGCTCTGCTGTTGTAGTGTGAAAGTAGCCATAGACAGTACAAAAATGAATGTGGCTGTGTTTCAATAAAACTTTTACTGCAGAAATAGGCAGTAGTTTCTTGATACCTGATCTATTTTAAACTCTGGATCACTTTTTTTTTCCCTTTTGCATGTTGAATCTACTTTGATATTCACTAACCTCTTTTTGGAGGTTATCCCTTTTTACATAGTCCACTGAAAAAGACACAGTGGGGGGAAAAAACACAGTAGACCACTTCCTTTCTCAAAAAAAAAAAAAGCCAGGCTTTGCCCTCTTAGGGCCTTTGCACATTCTGTTCCTCTTCTTGGAATGCCCTTCCACATGTTCTGTGTCTGATTCTTCCACTATAGCCTTCAGATCATAACCTAAATACTTCCTACTTCAGATGCTTTTCTTGATTTCCCTCTATAAAGGCATTTACACACACACACCCCTCTTCTCATTGTTTTTTGCCAAAGAGTTCTGTCATTTCATCTTGATCACTTATCAAAATTTCTATTTCTCATTTGTTTATTTTGTATCTCACTCCTCAGTTAGACTGAAAGTTCTATGAGGGAGGGATCCATGTATATTCTGACTGTGTACCGAGTGCCTAACATAGTTCCTTGCTAATAATAGGTACTCTGAATTTTTAACTAATGAATGCAGCAACACTTTAAGGCAGGTTTGGTACTATTATTAGTATCCACCCTTTGCAGACGAGGAGTCTTAGGTTCCACAGAATTAAGTAACTTACCTAAAGTTGTATAGCTAGTAAGTAGCAAACCCCAGATTGAATCTGAGGTGGGTCTGTGTGATCCCAGGCCCTATGCAGATCTCCAGTCCCTCCGTGGCCTCTTGGTTTCTTGGTTATGTGCAGAGTTGAAGAACAAAGCCACCAGCTATTATTGGAGACTTTTCAAGGGAGTGAGAGGTGGGGGGTGGAGAGGTGGGCTTGCAGAAGCCCGGTGTTAATATCAAGTGAACTGACTCCAGTTAAATAGGAAAAGGATCAGTTACTTAATTGCGAACAATCCCACTGTTAAGGTACAGCTTTATGATTCAGGGGTCAAAACAGTTTTTTGCCAGCAGGATTCCTGTGTTCTTACGGTGGTGAAGGGGAAAGTCAGTAGGAAGGCTGCATTCTCAATGGAGATCCAGGGCAAAGCCAAGTGCCCCCGCTTATCCAGGAGGTCTGGCAACCATTAAAGAGAAATGACTTCCTAAATTCTTACTGACAGGAGGACTGAATGCACTGTGCCATCCGGGAGGCAGAGCCCCCGTGCTCAGGGAAATGAATACGGTTTAAAAACTCATGGGATCTTTCCGGTTTGTCCCAAGCTTGGGAATTCAATGTGGAGCTTTTTTTAAAACAACACTTTGAAAGAAAGTTAATGTACTTTTCTTAGGTTTTTGGAAAGCAGTGTTTTGCCTATTAGTGGAAAATCCATATGACTAAAATATGTTTAACTGTATGCTGGCTAATAGAGCAGGCTCAGGGAGGAAAATAGACCATTTGAAGCAAATCAACCATTAATTTTATATGTATTACTTAAGAAAAAAAGAAAACATTGAAGCAAAGGGAAAATGACATGATGGTCCATTTCAAACATTTGGTAAACGTAACGTAAATGAATTCTCCGCAGTGATTCTGTAAGTTCAGCCAAACCATCAGCGCCAACTTTAAGGTCTTCATGACGGCTGTGAGTACAACTATGTTTTGCAGAATTATGGGGTTAATTTTCTGAAAAGCATCAACTATAAATATATATTATTTTGTCTAAAAGAAATAATCCGTAAACAGAATAAAATTTGTCTGGGTGTAATAACATTGACTCACACTTAACGAGTATAAAAGTGGTTATTCCCAAAGAAAAAGACAAGATATACATGCTCACATTCTTGTGTATGAAAACTATTTGTTCCAGGAGAAAGCATAGTTTGACCTTTCTAGATTTTTTACTTTTATGCAGTAAACATAATCCATTGTCTTCCAAAAAGGTATTGAAGTACAACGAAGGCCATGTTTGCAAGCAACACACACACACACACACACACACACCATGATTAATAAAAATACAAATTGAAAATAAAGCCTTGAAAACCTGGTGGAAGTAACTCTGCTAACCACAGAGTCCACTTTAATTACTATGATTGATCATCAAATTTGGCCCTGAACTCCCTGGCAGCCAGGGCAAAAAGGGAAACAGGATAAATTGTACCATTTTTGTTATTAGAGAGGAGGAAACAGACTGGTTCCTGGAGATAGAGATTTTCCTGGCACCAGACATTAAAAGGAGTTTCTTGTGTGAGATTTTCTATAGGAATATTGAACCACATAATGGATAATGCCCTCACCAGCCCTTTCCAGCAAATGCAGATGTGGTTTGCACAGAGCTGTCTCCTGTAAGAACCCCCAATAAAAGCTGGTGCCATAGCACTGAGTGCAGCTTAGAGAAGGCACATATTGTGAGAGTACTGGATTTTTTTTCACATTGTGAAAGGTACATGATTTTGCTTTCAATACATATTTTAAAGGTCCAAAGAAAAATTCAAATTTGTGTGCCTGCGTTGCAGAGATCTGGCACTGTTTCTATATCTAGGCATTTCCAAGGGAAAATGCGTATGTCGCACATGAAAAAAGCTTCACTCACCACCACCTTCTAAATGTTTGGAAAGTTCTGAGCTAGCACTCACATTTTTCTATTGGCCTGCCTCTCTCTTTATTCATTAGCGAGGTAGTAAGCTTTTCGGTAATTTGGCTAAGTGTAGACAGATGTGCTGAATTACATGCTTATTCGTAGGAGGGATAATGTTATCCCTTTAAACAGAGTCAGTGTGAATTACTTCTGCTTCATCTAGGTTTTACTACTTGTTTTTAATATTAATTTCTATATTTTTGTTATTGTGTTTAGATAGCCAACATATCAAACTAACATGACTTGTGTAATAATCAAAATACACCTTTTTGTCTTCTACCACCCCTTTAAACGTGTAAACTGTGGGGGCACCTTCTCATGACACTGAATAAAAACAGCAGGCCCGGTATCTCTTCTGCTCTGTGGATGCCCACGGGAACGGAGCACAGGGCGGGGCGATGGAGTGTGCGGAAGGAGGTTGGTTGGCTTTTGTAGGTAAAACCAGTCCTGCAGACACTGTCTGTCACAGACATTCTGTCATTGGGATGTTCACCTGGATCTTTGATCAGGCAACAACCACAACATACTCAAAAGAAGACATTCACAATTGGTTGAATCCATTAGCTTAGAAAGACTAAACTAGTAGTTCTCACCTTTGCTGCTGTTGTTGTTGTTCTTGACATTCTTTTAAATTCCATTATTACAAATATTTGCAGAGTTCCCTGAAGGAATGGAATTGCATCCACAGTTAACTCAGCATCAGTCCTGCTGTCTGGACAGACCCGGGTCCTGCCCAAGGCTCAGGCTTGTAGCATCGCCAGGCAGCCTCTCCCATTATCAGGAAGCACATGAACTTTCTGCTGGTGATGACTTGACATTTGTCTTCCCTCTCTTATTTCTTAGTTGCCAAAAAATGACACTGCAGTCTCCACTGTATCCCACAACCCATTCAGCTTTCGAGTCTCTGGGAGATATGGTGCTTATTAGCGCACAGAGCCTCACTTGCGGCCGCTGGGCAGCTGCCAAAGTCTTGGTTTTGTCTCGTCAGCTTTGAGAGAGTCATGTGCACTCATGTTAGCTCATCCTACAATTTGGGAAATGATAAATATAAGATATTGCCTCAACCCCAATATACATGAAGATGTTGACTTTTATTTAGGTCTTTGTTACTCTTGGTTTTGGGCGTTGTATATTCACATGTGCACTTCATGGCTGCATCCAGGAGATGACAAATGGAAAGCAAAAGGAACTTCCTTCAAGGACTGTTTACTGGATGCCTGCTGTGTCCTGAGCACATGGTGAGCAGGGGAGTAGGGTGAAGGAGGTTGGCCAGCTCTGTTCATTTTAGTTGCACAACAGCCTGAAGAAGATAGAGACATTTGCCAACAATAAAGTGGCCTGTTAATAAGATAGCGGGGAGCCTAGTAACAGCACCTTTTTAAATGTCTGGCTTCAAGGGTTAAATAACACACTCTCCACCCTCTGCCTTCTTGCCTCCTCCCCATATTGGAAAAGATGGGTTTCCATCTTTTGATTGTTTAGACTTTTGCTGAGTTAGCAAAGGCAGTGCAATTTACCCAGTCTTAACCTCAAAGACTGCAAGGGAAGGCCGGTGAAATATTGCACAAGCCCAGCCTTGAGTTTGCCATGAATTATGCATTGTGTATTTAGACTATTCTACTGTTAGAGTCTGTTTATCTGTTGATTCCACCAAGATTTAGGGTTTCGTTGTACTTAATAACTTGCTTTATTTTGTTTGACATGTATTTTATGTCCTCCATGTGCACAGACACATAAGATACACAGTCGTGGGTGAGGGTCTGGAGAGAAAGCCCAGCCCTGGAAGCACTGACTTTGAGAACATTGGGGTAAAATTTTTCACATACTTTTCACTCTTAGAGAGTGCTAATCAATATGATGATGGAGCAGACTTTTCCGTTTTCTTCCTGCCTCCAGAACAGTTATTAAACGAAGGGAAGGAAAATGAGTTTATGCTTCTCTTCTAAATTTTGGCTCTTTTTAAAAAGTTGACCTTTAGCCCTAGCTGGTTTGGCTCAGTGGCTAGAGCGTCAGCCTGTGGACTGAAGGGTCCCAGGTTCAATTCCGGTCAAAAGCACATGTCTGGGTTGCTGGCTTGATCCCTAGTAGGGGATGTGCAGGAGGCATCCAATCAATGATGCACTCTCATAATTGATGTTTCTATCTCTCGTTCCCTCTCCCTTCCTCTCTGAAATCAATAAAGATATATTTTAAAAAATAAAAATTAATAGTTGACCTTTAAATTAAAAAGATGTCAAAGGATGTTTAATTAATTTCATATTAATGTTCTGTATTGTACACAACTAAGAATTTCATTATTTTAGAACCAGATTCTATTTTTTTCACTCATATTATTTTACTTAGTCCTATATTTTATTTAGTGCTGTATGTGGTTTGGTGGGTTAATATAAGTTTTGGCAAGTCTCTAAAAATAAAAGCAGTATTTATGAAGATACTTGATTTTCTGAAGATCTCATTATGAAGATGACATTTGATTTTAGCTTGAGCTGGGAAATTCTCCGCATGTATGTGTTTGTGTTTTGGAATTTTGAATCTTTTGAAAGAAAAACAAAGTGAAAAGCGGGGAGGGAAAGGATGTACAAATAGCGCATTATTAAGACTAGCCACTTGGATATAAAACAGCAAAGAGAATAGTCACTAACATTGTAACAACTATGTGTGGTGTAAATGGGTACTACACATTTCAGGGTGATCACTTCATAAGTTCTATAAATGTCTATTCACTATGCTAGACACCTGAAACTAACATAATATTGTATGTCAACAGTGATTCAAGAAAACACGCTGAGATGGTTCATATTATTTGGTTCATTACAAGTCTGCTGTCATATATATAGATAAATTGGACATATTCTTTTATGCCTATTTATGTTTAGCAATTATTCCTAGATTTTTTAAAATATATTTTATTGATTTTTTTTACAGAGAGGAAGGGAGAAGGATAGAGAGGTAGTAACATTGATGGGAGAGAAACATCAATCAGCTGCCTTCTGCACACCCCCTACTGGGGATGTGCCCGCAACCAAGGTACATGCCCTTAACCAGAGTCGAACCTGGGACCCTTCAGACCGCAGGCCAATGCTCTATCCACCGAGCCAAACCGATCAGGGCTATTCCTAGACTTTTTAAAGCCTCTTTTACTCTGTTTTAATCCTTTTATTTTGGAATTTAAATGATCTTTTTCAAAAAAGTGATGTGAACCTCTACTCTCCAAGTGAAATTAACTATTTACCCAGCCCCTATTTTCATCAACTTTCTCTTCCCACCACAATTGTTGATGATGCTAGCATGATATCTTTTTCTCCCAATTCAGTCACAAAGAATTATCTGAACACCTAAAAGAAGAACTTTTTACACTGTGTCATCCCCCCACTTTTATACAGCTCTCTTTGAGACAAAAAGACCCCTCCTTGGTCAGAAGAGAAGCTAAGACTCAGGAGTCTCAACATCCACACCTGCCTAAGGCCACTAATCTGAAGTGGAGTCATCCATTTTTTTTTCATTGCATCGGTCTTTTGTCTCCAGAGCTGGTGGCTTTTGGTAGTCTCCATATTGCCTTTAAATAGAAAACCAACAATGAGAGAAGTGTTCACTGAGTGTCACATCCCTTTTATTCCATAAACATCGGTTTACTATGTACCAGGCATGTGTTTGGCACTGGTGATGCCCATTGATAAATGGGAGACTTCAGTCCCTCATTTTACTGAGCTGTCAGGCTATCTGGGCAGTAGGCCCATTGGGTTTCCCCAGAATCAGGCTTTTGGACAGGATTTGAGTACAAGTAGCTTATCTGGAGGGGAAGACACCTGGAGCATTCACCTCCATCTTCATACACCATTAGCTGAGGATGCACCCAGAAGCCCCTGCCTGGTTGTGCAGGCCAGGCCAAGAAGAAGCCTGCAGGGGGAGTTGCAGGTGTCCGCAATGGGACTGACATTTGGCACATTCTGCGAATGCTGAGGGGTGAGGGTGCAGCACTGGCCAGGGCTGCTTCAGCGGGGAGCCAGGCAGCAGTCCGTGATTAGTGTGCTGTGGCAGGGACATGGGCAGTGGCGGGCCATCAGGAAAGCCTTTCATGGGAAACTGGGAGTGCCCTGAGACCCATGAGCAGAATTAGCCCAGTGAAGGCTGGCGGTGGGGTCGGGGGAAGAGTTCTAGTGGAGGGAGCAATAAGAAGTTCATATGGTTGAAGTGTGATGAGAGGTGAGCAAGGCAAGGTAGGCAGAGGTGAGATCCCAAGAGCAACTGAAAGCTAATGAAGAATTTGGACTTTATCCTATGGTCACTAGAGACTCATGGGAGGGTTTTAAATGGAGGCATTTCATGATTAGGTTTGTGCTTGGGGACCGTCCTTCAGGATTCAGTTCAGAGAATGGAGGGAAGGGGTCACAGTTGGAGACTGGAAGCTCAGTTAAGATTATGTTGCAATAGTTCAGGCTTGTGAGGTTAAGTCATTGCCTCAAATCTGGCTAATAGAACAGCCTCCCTTCAGGCGGACACGTCCAGTGTTGGCTGCCAAATCAAATCACATGGATGCCAAGGTCTCCTGGACTTGTCAAGGGTTGTGGACAATGGCTCTGGAACTTCTCTAGCCTTTCAGCATCACCAGCAGGATCATTACCCTTAATGTTTGATCATTTGATTAAGTGGGAAGGCTTTTATTTCCTTTTTCAAAAATGTGGCTCGTTTTTTAAACTCTTTCCAGTTTATTATCCCCAGGTTACAACAGGCCTGTGCTGTTCTTCCAGTGTTCCGTGGGAGTTCTTCTCAGACTAATTGTTTGGAAAAACAAAAGCACTTTTACCTGATATAACCCCACAAAATGCCTCCATCATTCTTCTTGCACATGTTATTTTCTTTCATTTATACTGAAAGGGTTTTCTCTAAACTAGATTGTGTATTGGGTTTTTTGCCTGTGTCTTTAATCTCTTTATGCATCAGTGTTGTCTTTTTAGCTTGGAAACTGCTAAGGGGTCTGGGGTTTTATGTGTTTAAGTCTCATGGATTAGTAGCCAGTACACAAAGGTACTGGCTACTAATGAGTCTGGTGCTGTGGGCACTTTGCTTTCAGCTTCTCTGGGCATGGGCCCCTGAGGACTTAGAAGAAACATAGCATCCATGGCCTTAAGATGCAGTAAACAAAGTGTCTCTTCTAGGATGTTCCAGGCAGTTCTTCTGCTTTCCTGATTCTTGTTGCAGGATCACCACAGAGGGCTGTGAGTTAGGACAAAGTTAGACATCTAGTAGTAACCACAACTATTAAACCTTAAGCTGGTGGTATTATTTATGCAATGGTGTACTCCAGAGCAATGACAGTGAGCTTCTGTGACATATCTCCACAGCAAAGATGCATCTCACCTACCTGTTGGTGAAGGAAGCTAGGCATGAAGGAAGAAAGAACATGTCATTCCATAAAGTACAAACGAGCAAACTATGGTGCTAGATCTCACAACTGTAGTTACCCCTGTTGGGGAGGGATGGAGAGTGCACAAGAAGGCTTTGGGTGTTGGCTGGTTCTCTTTCTGAATATAGACAGTATTACATACGTATGATCATTTTGTGAGATACATGGACCTGTGCATTTATGATATGTGAAGTTTTCTGTGTGCGTGTTATTCTCCAATAAATACATTTATTTGAAAACAAAGCAAAAATTAAAATGGAAACTTTAGACCTGAGAAGTGAACAGAGCTACTAGTAACTGTAGGTCATCCATTCCAGCCTGTATATGTTTACATCTGGGAAACCAAGGCCCAGGGAAGAGGTGGAGTGTGTTCAAGGTCTCCAGATAACCACCCAGCTCCAGAATTGATATGTCAGCCAAAGGGACCCTCTCCTAGCCCATTGCTCCTGTGTATCCAGATGACTGGATCCAGGCTCCATGTATCCCAATGAGAATTGGGAACAAGCTTGAATTCTTAAGGAACATAACTTCTAAGACAAAAATCCACAGGACAAGAGGATCAAGACGCTTTTGTATTGCTTTTGTTGTTGTTTTGAATTGCCTCCTGTCTTCCCATTTAGCTAATGATCCTGCTGGGGGAAAACAAAACTTTCATGGGCACCTACCCAGCACACGGCCAGGATTCAAGATGCCCTTTGAGGAGTGTCTTCTGCCTGGTGTTTAAGGGACTCTGAGATTGTTAGGGGAGATTCTGGACCATATTTTAATGCAGACACATGGCTCTTTATCCCTAGAGTTGGCCCAACTCCTGCCATATTCTCCTTGGCTTGCAGATGAGAGTAGGCAGGTAGTGAGACTCAGCAGAAGCAGTATTTGAGGTAAATGGGTTTCACTGGTTTATGAAGCCTAATGTAGAAGGATTGGGAAGCACTGGACTATTCTGTGTGGTTCACATAATGAAAGGATTGCAAGAATGGATGTGCTCTTGCTTCTTAGTCAATAATACTTGGGACTGGGGGCTGGGTGTACATCAAAAATCTCTCCAGGCTGGGGAGATGTGATCCAGACATGGATTTCTTTTCATAGACATTAACATGTCCAAGAATTAGGAAGCCTCTGTGTTTCAGAAACTAGCATGAGACTTGTTTGGGATTGAGCTGTGGGCTCTTGAATATTTGACCCCGAGACTTTTGAGCCTGCAGGGGTGGTATTGTCAGATGTGGAGTAGATTTTCTCCAGCGAGTTCTTATGATTAATGGAAGTCTGTTTTGGGTCTTTGTAGACTTACTGGGGCGATTGATGCTTCATATTGCCCTTGTTTCTATTTTCCATTTAAAATAAAATTAAATATTAGTAACAGAAAGATCTTATATGAGGTAAAATGCATGAAAAGTTAATGGTGAGATATTTTGTCTCATAAGAAATAATTAAGATGCCAAAGCAAGCCCTCTATCTGATGGCTGAGCATGGCTAACAACAATAAAAATTGAAGTCATTTTTTGACAATTGGGAACTGGGCTTTATCTAACATATTTTTCATAATAACTATGAGGTATTCATAGACACTGTTCATATCCCCATTTTTTCACAGATGAGGAAATTGATGCTCAAGGATACTAAGCACCTTGCCTAAGGTCATAAGATAGTGATTAGGGGAGCTTATATTAAAACCATTGGTTTACTATGTTCCAGGCATGTCTTTGGCACTGGTGATGCCCATTGATAATTCATGTTGCATCCATATGTACTCCAGCACAGGGACTCAAAGCATGATACTTTATCCTGGCAGTGGCATTGCTAAGGACTGGAGCTGAATAGACATTTCCTTTAGGATATGCGCCAGGGGCATTTTTCATTATTCACAATCTTAAGGGAGATGTGACCATTGTCCTTGGGTAGGGCTCATTCAACTTGCCCTCCATTCCAGCCACAGCCAAAACCTGGCATCAGTATTTCCCAGGACTCTGACTTTACTACATACATTCAGAAGTGCAATGCAGGAATTGTTCAAGAACTCAAACTTTGCAGACACAATTTTGTTCACGTGATGTTTACTTTTCCAAGACTCAGTTTATTCATCTATAAACTGTTATTTCTTAGCCAATATAACTCACGTATTGGGAAGGCTAAATGAGACATTTATGTAAAATACTTGAAATAGTGCCTGGCTCATGGTAAGCATCACAAAATTATGGATATACTGGAGGCCCGGTGCAAGAATTCATGCACAGGGTGGGGGGTACCTGGGCCTGGCTGGTGGTGATCAGTGATCGGGGCCTATCGCACTGATTGGGGCCAGGAGGAGGGACTGTGAGTGACTGACTGGCCATGGGAGGTTGGCTGTGGGAGCTCACCGACCACCAGGGGGCTGCTCCTACGTTGAGCATCTGCCCTCTGGTGGACAGTGTGTCATCATAGTGACTGGTCATAATGGTCACTTAGGCTTTCATATATATTTTCATATATATATATATATATATATATCAGCAACAGCACAGAAGTGCCTCATGGACACATCCACATTCACAGTCACATACATGGAATTAACTGTGAGGCCTGATTCTAGCATGGTAAGACAGAGACTAGACTCTCTTGTCCCTCTGGAATGAACTCATTCATTGGGCATGGGCCTTGGCACCCAGAGGGCACTTGAATAATTACCATGGCATTAGATTCAGTGTGTAGAGGGCTCCGTAATCCCTTCCAAAATATAAGGTAAACCAGACACTGGCTCTCTCTAAAGGTCCCCCTACCCCTCCACCCTACTACTATTCATACACATTCCACAGAAGGACAGGACTTGGCTCCTTTTCGATCAGATTTGCAAAAGAAAAGATAATTGTTCCACTGTATGTTGGCATATTGCAAGTCGTGTGTGACATACCATGGAGAGTTTAACTCAAATGATGAAGGAATTTTAAAAAAATTCCCACATTTAAAACAGATTTAACAGGCAGGATCCATAAGTGGTAGTCAGTTCATGAATTAAGAAAATAAGTGAAAGGATAAATGCACATTTCAAGATCTAAGTCTTTGTTCAATATTTTAAACACATGGCTGATTTCAAAGTCGCTGTAACCACCGACTTGGAACGCAACCCACTCAGAAGTAGCTGGCACCTTGGAGGAAAGGATTAGAATTCTTTGTGTCCTTGATACGTTAAAGACATGATCAGAAACAATCAGACTGAACTCAGTGGGGCAGGAGCAAACAAGCTGTGAGCAGAAGGTGGTGCAGAGCTGGCTTTGGGGAGACCCAGTCAAGGATCCAACCCCAAGTAGAGGCGTTGCTGAAAGTCAAGAGCATTTCCAGGCAGCATCAATGGGAAGATGTGGACTGCACAGGGCTCAGGAGGCATATTTCACTGCCTTTACATTGAAACAAGGCACAGTACCCTTCAATGCCATGTGAGGTCCACAGTTGAGGTTGAAGAATGCAGGGCATTGGGGACTTGCGGGTCGGGGTGGGGGGTGGAGGGAGAAAGTTGATGTAAAGATAGGGAAAACCACCATTACCCATGGAGACAGGAAGAAGACACCAGTTCAAAATTATAGCAAAGGGACAGATGTTAGCTTAAAAGAAACTGAGAAAAAGTGGTGATGGGAACCTTAAAACTTTGCAAGTTTAATAGCATCCCCTTTTTAGCATAATTTGAAGTGAGATTTGGTGAGAAGTCAAAGGATGGTGGTGGTTAATTTATGCAGTCCCTCTCTGTCTCTAAACACTCAAAGGCTAAGCAGAAATACTAAGAACATCTTCTGATTGGGACTATTTTAAGGTTCTCCAGGTGTACCCTGAATGATCCCACCTCCAGGTAGTTCTTTCAGTCATTCTATTTAGGCCAAATGCTCTTTTTTTTTCTTTCTATTCTTGCATAACAACCCTACCGTCCCTTCAAGGCCTAGCTCAAATGACATCTTCTCCAAGAAGTCTTTCCTGAAGCTGGAAGTGACCTTTCTCCTTTCTGCACCCCTCCCAGCATTGTCCTCTGACTCCATCCCCTGTGATGCTTTCTGGCACAGAAGTTTTGTCCTGTCCAGAGTTCCTTCTAATCCAGAGTTACCCACATGTATTAAATTCTAAGTAACAGATAATGAAAGTCCGTATGAGCAACTCTTTCCTTTGTTGGAACTTGTGGAAACTCTAGCTTTAGGCAGAAACTCCCCCAGGCATATGCAAAGAACTAACTCCTGATAAATACTGAGAGACAAAGGGATGTTTTCCAGTTGGCTTCCTGTGGATGATGATTGAAGCATAATTTGAAAATCAGGGAAGATTTTCACCCACCTTACTGTGATTTATGTAGACTTACTTTGAGTAGAATCCACAAAATCTAAAAAAAAAAATGTGGGAGGAAAAGGGAATAGTAGGATGGTAAAATGTGAAAAGGGTGAAGAAAACTCTCCAAATCATGCTCCCATGTTTGGAGAGGGATTTGAAACAGTGAACAGACCATGGGAGGCTTTTACCCTCTGGACGTAATTGATGAGTTCCTACAAAGTGTTTCAGAGTCTCCCAGAGTCCTGTTGTTGATCTGACTGGTGTGGGCCCTATGACCTCACCAGGCAGCCTTCTTTACACAGTTCCATAAATTGGTAATTGAAATGGAGAATCTTGACAAGCTCTATAGAAACTCCCTTGAAACTCTTTGTTTTTCAGCAAAGATGGGAATGATGAACTTCTGTGACATATCCATAAATTTTAAATCTCCTGTAAAACGAACCACAGTTTCCTCTCAGCCTTCATTCCGTTCTTCTGTGAATATAAAGGGAAAATCACAAGGACGGGAGAGACAAGTCAGAGTTCTCTAAAACAGAACGTACGCAGACATCCAGAAGACAAAGGACTCTGCCTCTTACAGGACCTTTGAGAAATTACCCCCAAAAGATCGTGTTCCATGTGTGTCTGTTCACAGTAAATTTTATCTACTATAACCAGTACTTTTCTCCTCCAGAATGAAAACATCCTAGTTTAAGATAGTATCTTAATAACATGAAATTAATTTTTTTTAAATCTTTACATTTAAGGATATGAAATGTGATAACCTATAGCAGTCGGGGTGATAGCACTGCCAAGGAAGCCAAAGCATGTTGAATCTTTGACAGCTGCCCCTAATTTCCTGATTATTATCCTATGTTCTATCGGTTACCTGTGGCTTTATTGTTAGGACCCTGCCTTGGGAATGGGTGTTTGGTGATCTTCATGTTGTCACCTGTAGGAGCAAGCTATGATGCTTTGTCACCCGAGGTAGATGACTGTTTTTACTGTATTCTCAAGGATGGGTGCTCTCCAACCTTGGAAGCCCTACGTGATGGTCATATTCATAACATGCCATCAATCTACCTCTTAATTCACCTTGCAGACCATAATAATATTTTTAAGTGGAGTCAGCAGAAATATTTTTCTTTAGGCTTACATTCCAGGGCAAAGAGCAAAATATTTCAAAAGGTAGAAGTTACATTTGTCATTACTTGCAATTGAACCAGTTCAGCATTAGTATATGTAATCTGATAGGTGGACTGTCAGGTTAAGAAAAGTGACTTTTGTCCCGGCCGGGGTGGCTCAGTGGCTGAGCATCACACTTCACTTGGTTGAGGTCACAGTTCAATTCCCTGTCAGGGCACATGTCCGGTTTGTGGGCTCGGTCCCCAGGACAGGGTGTGCAGGAAGCAACCGATTAATGATTCTCTCTCATCATTGGTGTTTCTATTTCTCTCTCCCTCTCCCTTCCACTCTGTAATCAACAATAATTAAAAAAATTAAACAGTTAAAAGATAAAAAGAAAAATTAGTTTATAAAATAGTTTTAAAATAATAATTATTTCAGGCACCATGCTAAGGTACCTATTGGTACTAGAAATATTTACTCCTTTTTACCCCTGGGGAAACTGAGGCCCCAGTTGGTTACCCAACCAGGGAGTGGCCAAGTTGGCATTGGAACCCAGGCAGTGCCTGCATTCCTTGCTATTGAGCACATGTGTTTCTTCCATGTGGAGTGCAGGCGTTGGTAAAAACATAAATCCTTCATTCCAGGCTTGGTGAGTACTCAGTGCATCCCTGCAGGTGCTGCTGGGTGAGAATTGTTTGTTGATGAAAAGGCACACTGGGGCTCTTTGTGTGGGACACTGTAGGGTGCCCTGCAGGAAAGTGCCGCATTCTGGGGCCTCTGGTGTGGTGGCCACACTAGCTGTTTCTGGCTTTGGAGTCTGAGACGTCAATCCCTGTTTGGCCATTTACTATCTGTTGGGCCTCACTTTACTCTAGTAAAATGGGAATGAAACAGCCACACCTCATAGAGCTGGAGTAAATCGGTGCCCATTAAATGAGAAAACGTGAAGAAAGCAGTTAATCTGGTGCTCAGTGAATGGCAGCATTTATTGTTGTTGATATTGTTGTCATACTGATATAAATATGGGATATTTTACCTGTCTTGGCAACAAAAATGCTGTCAAGCTAACATACACAATGTTAGTTTGCTCATTGTGTCAGTTGAGTACCCACTGTACATAAAACAGCACAAGAATAGCTGTGGGAAGATTAGAAGCCTAAGAGAGGGCCTGTGGGAAGACAGAATTCAGGAGGAAAATGGAACTTCACTTGTTTTTGCCATCAAACTCCTGGTACACAGTAAGTGCTTAAGAAGTTGTTGCTTCGATAACTGGATTATAAGGCCTGGGGGTAACAAGTGTGCCTTACAGATTCCTTCAGCTTTTTGCAATCAAAGGAGCAGATGGAGTACTAAACATTCAGTAGGCACAGAGTAAATATTCACTGTGATGGTAAAACTATTTATTTGCCAAATACTCATTTGGGGCATCTTACTTGCAGTGACAAAAACTGATTGGGTGGTGGTGATCATCATTCCAAATGTCAGTGGATGTTTCAAGTAGAAAGGTGACTTAATCTGATTTGCGTCTGGAAACAGTGGCTCTGGCTGATGGGAGTGGGTGGGGGAGGGCCTGGTAGAGAGAGGGTCAGAGCAGCAGAGCCCCTATGCCATCCTCCCAGGAGATGTACCCTTTGCGTATCAGTAACGCAATACTCCTTGCTTCATGTTCCCTGATGTTTTTGGTTTGCTGGGTTTGTTTTTATTTTCCTACTGTTATGTTTCCAGGAATTAGATGAATTCCTGGGCCATAGTAGGGACTAGGTATTTGTTGAATAAATGGATGTAAGTGGGTTATTCAGTAAGGAACTTATTCGGGTTGTGACCTGTGACATGGTGGCGATCTCCTCTATGGAAATGGAGAGAGAAAAGTACTGGTTCAGGGTGAGTAAATGGATGAACCTGGTGGGTCAGAAGGAAGAGAGGGGAAGAGTATCTGGCCTGATGAAATAGCCAGATGACGGTGCCTTTTGCTGAAATGCAAAAGGATGCAGCGGGAAGGGGTGAGGATGTAGGAGTTGAGGATAAGCAGACAAATTAATGGGACTGAGCAACCCAAGGTGCCCAGGAAGATGCTGGCATTACCCTTAGGTAAGGCTCCTGTGGTCTTTGATAGCAGCAAGTGTGTCTACCTGACACAGGCAGACTTTCTTGGGCAGGCTGCCTCCCCTGGAGAGGTGGGAAGAAAAGGAATTGCAGCTGAGGTGTGAGGAAGCCTCACAGTTATGAAAGGATGTCTCAGGTACACAGTGGAAGCAATGTGGGATGCCCCTGCCTGATAGTCCCGGTAAATCTGTGCGGGAGCCTTAGCAGAGAGGAGCAGTGACTTGGCCTCTCTGGTCCCTTCTCCTTGTAGTCAACCGTTCCCGTTCTGCAGGGCAGTAACTGAATGAAGGAAGGTACCCACCAGCTGCATTACCAATATGGTCTTTTACCCCTTCTATGCCTCTTCCTTCCTTCCTTTATTATTATTATTATTATTATTTTAATATATAAAGGCTATTTCTCTCCTCAGACTTTTCCAAAGAAGATAAGGGAGCCAGGAGCTGAGGCATGACAGAGAATTTTTTAAAAATTCAGTGAATGCATTATATAGACTTGAAAATTGGCAGACAACAAATGGCCCTTCCCCCAGACCTCCGTTAGGATCATACGAAGTCCGGGAATGTTTTCTTGGTACTTACCCAGGAGAGAAGGGCTGGTGGTGAGGACCTTGGTTTGGGGGATAGAGGGTCTCACTCCCTTCCCAGTGCTTCTCCGGCTTTCAGTCTCACATGAAGGACTCTGGAAGAGTTCCCAAGGGCAGGTCTGAACTTGAAACATGGGGATGAATATGGGGTGTCTTCCCCAAAATGTCAAGGCTTCGGACATCCCTTCCTGGGCTGTGCTGCGGCTGCCTAGGCATTATTTTGAATGTTGACAAAGTACTCAGCTTAGCAAAGGCAAACTTCCTTGTCTGAAGTCTAATACGAAGTCTTGGTCAAGAGCCCAAAACAACAGCCATGACAGAGTGTCCAAATGCGTCTGGGTGACATACCACAAGCCGGCGCCCTGTGCTTCACCAGCGGTTTCCTTCATGGCCCTTTGTTGCTATCCCGCACTTAGGAAGGTTTATTAAATAGTGAGGTGGAAAGATCTCGACTCTTATGAGCGCTTCTTGGCATATCATTTACCGACCCACAACCTAGGACTACTGAACAGGATACTCCCAGTCCCATGGGGAGAGATATTTGCCATAGAGCGTATGGTCAGGAGCATGGGAGGTTTGGCTGGCTAGGCCACCTACTAGCTTTGTGACCTTGGGGAAAAGGTGCAAGGGTAAAATTAGTCTAGTCCCCACTAGGAGTGAATTCTGCATAGGAAATGAAATAATGCATGTAAATAACTCATTTCCGTAAAATTACCGGCACACATTACACGTTCGGTAAATAGTAGTTGTTATGACTGAGATGTTCTTAAATGTTGTATGTTATTTGTATTTGCTTATTGTGTGGGTTTAATTCTAAGATGCAATTTTTTTTCCCATTTTGATATTTTTCAAAGTGGAACTCATAATTGATTTTTTGTTTATTTGTTGGTGGTTTACATACTTATTGACTATACTGAATGGAAACTACTCCCAGTGTCTTTTTCAACTGGCAGTTCCAAGTTATGGGAGAGCTTAGTGAGTTTCTTTAGCCTGTCACCTTCCTGAATTATTTTTATTAGTTCCAGTTATCTTTTAGTTGACTGGCACTTTCTGAATAGATAATCATACGAACTGTAAATAATCACAGTTGGACTTCTCTTTCACAATATGTATGTTTTAATGTCCCTTTTAAATCTTATTGCTTAGTTAGAATATCTGGAACAATTAGTACTAAGTACTAGGGACTATAGTGGATACCCTTGTCTTGTACCTGGTTTTCATGTGACTGTTGCCAGTAATTCACCATCATTATGTTTACTATTCAGATGAGATCATTCTTATTAAGAGCTATACTGTTATTCTTAGTTTCCTATGATTTTATATTAGGAATTGTTTCATTTTTATCACATGTCTCCTAAGCATTTTTTTCTGAATAAGTGGTTCTCAAAAGATATGTAAGAATTTCCAAAGGGCACTTTAAAAAAGTAAAAAGACCAGGACTTGCTCCAAATATACTGCAGGAAAATTTGCCATGGTTAGAAACCAGACCTAGGATTCTGAGGTATACCCTAAGAGGCATCAATCTGGATGATTCTGTGTGTATTTGTCTCTCTTGACTTATTAATATGATGAGTTACCTTATAGAACTCTTAAGATTAAGCTATCCTTACTTTCTTTGAATTCACTTCATGTGGCCATTTTTATATTATTCTTTTAGTGTGCTGCTGGGTTTTCTTTGTAAGTATTATGACTTATGGTTGTTATGTCATAGTCTCAATTGGAATTGGCCTACATTTTCTTCTGTTATGTATCCAAGCTAAGGTGCTTTGAAAATTAAATTGTGAATCAATCTATATTTCCAGAACTCTTTAAGCAGTCAAAAAATTGATATTCTTAAAAGTATAAAAATGCTCGCCTGTTAAGTGACTCAAAACTAGGACCATATTGGTGATAATTATTTGACAACATTTTCCATTTATTTTGTGATTTTTTTTTAAAGGGTGTTAGTCCATTTAGATTAGCTTCCTTTTCCTCCAAAAAATTTATTATTTATATTTTACCAGAGTGTTATCAATTTTATTCACATGTATCTCCATTGTCCTTATTACAATCTCTTCTTTATCTGTTATATTCTCCTATCTTTTGGTCATTCTATAATTATTTACTTGATCTCTCCCCTCCCTCCCATTTTTTTCTTGATTAATCTTCACAAGAAGGATGACTTTTGTTATTTTCATTTTTTGTGTTCCTAATTATTGGTGTGTGTAAACATCTTTTCATCAATGAGTCATTTGCTTGTCTCTCTTCAGTGATTTGTCTATTCATATCCTTTGTCCATATTTCTGCTGGGCTATTTATTGGACCTTCTCCTAGGTCATATTGTGAATACAGATTCTTTGTCTGAAATGTGCTTACCTAATCGTCACTTATCTGACACCTTTGCTTGTGTGAGGTCTTTCCCTGTTACTAGTATTTGTTTTGGTTTCTTATTGTGGTTGTTCATTTTTTGGCTCCATAGAACTTTTATAATTATATGAATTTCAGTCTTTTTTTTTATATATAGTGTCTGGATTTCATGTCTTTTCAAAAGTGCTCCCAAGACCAAGATTTTGAAAATAAAATTGGGAAATAAAATAACTTGGCATTATGTCTGGCTAGGTACATGAAACACAGTTGACACTCAACAAATGTTCCTCCTCAGTCTTCTCCTCCTCCTCCTCTGCCCTCCTGCTTGCTTATCTGCATGGAGAGTAAAAGTGCCAAAAGTAGAGCCAGACTGGCCAAACCATATTTCCCGAGGACCTGATTTCCTCCTCAGTTACCACTAGTGGCAACGTTGAAGAAACACCTACACTATCTAGTCCTGTGTGCAGGTTCATACATACTTGCTTCATGTACTCGGTTAGTTATGCATAAGCATATGCGCATGTACACATGGGTATAATGTACTAAGATCGCTTTTTAAAAATTATAAAATACTTGTCTCCATGGGTATTTGGATGTATTTATTCCATTGAAAAAGGATCACATTGACCGTCAGTGAGCACTAACATTCTTACCTAATGGGATGGAAACCATCATCAAAGAAATGTCCTATGTCCTCAAAGTTTTGTTTCTTTCAAACAACATAAGTAAAGAAACCCTACAAAGCTGAATTTTGAAAAATTGCCTCAAATAGGAAATAGTCAATTATGTCGCATTTCACCATGGTAAACAGTGCACTCAATGGGCACAGTATTCTGAAATTCACATGTGGATGAGAACCACACAGTGTAAGAAGTAAAATTTATATACAGGATTAAGGGTAAAAGTGTACATTACAGCATGTTTGCCTGATAGTGTATAATTGCTGAGCATTATTTGTCGGTTAGGGGGATTGGCTAAGCCTGGTGTATAAAAATCCATGCCAGTAGGAAATTTACTATAAATCAACATCTAGATTACTCCATCACATTACGTCTTCAAGTTGTAAATTCTCTTGCACAGAGTTGGCTTTCTGGGTAATGAGCAACATTTCCAGCGGAGCTGGAAGCCTATCGTAAATAAATTCAGATTACACACAAAGCCTGGCTTCCTCCTCCTCCTGCTGCTCCGGGAGGGAGTCTGCGCTTGATGCTGTTGCTGGCCTTCCATCCAGAGGCGGCCTGGAGGGTGTGTCCTGGGGTGTAGGCTAAGGACACCCCCATTCAGCCCTGTCAGTAGCACACCACAGGAAGTTTCCTTTTCACCGTGATGCAGCAGCAGCTGTTTCCTGGCTGGGTGCCTTCTGCCTCCCCGTTGCCATTGGTGATGCCTGGGCCTTCAGATGCCACCCCAAAGCCCTATGCCCCTGGCACTGGACCACTGGCGCCAGATGGGAACCATACGCGGCCACGTGCTTCTGCCTGGCAAAGCTATTTGTTTTGGGAGAGAAATCACTGTTTTTTTGAATGAGAGGGGGAAAGAGAGAAGAAGACACTTAGGCCTGTAAATAAGAGGTCAATCTTTGCAAGAGATTCCGGGAAAGATGTGACTGAGTAGATACCAATGTCCACAGCGTTTCTCCAAGACCCAGCAGCCAAATGGAATACATCAGAAAAGCTACTATTAACACTAATACTGAAACTAATACTGATGGGGATTCTAACCATAGTGGGACGTCTGAGGTCACTAGCCCCAGCTCATGTTTCCTAGAATGCACACCCCGGTCTAGCTGGCTCCCAGCAGGCCCCTTAACTGGCCCCTTCTGTCCCTCAGGAAGCACAGCAGAGACTCCTGTCATTTCTGTGTGTGGGACTTCCCCCTCTGCTCCTCGGGTTTCTAGAATCCCAAGTTGATGGTCCTAGTGAGGCCCTGGACCATCTCCTCTTGGATCCTGTTATATCCTCTCGGCCGCATCCCTGGTCCACCGCGGAGAAGGTGTCTGCCTTCTCTTCCACTTAGGCCTGTTCCCCCTCCGTCACATTTGGTGCCTGAGGACTTCAGTCCTCAGTGTGTGCCTATTCCTCAGTCCTCTTCATGACTCCCTCTCCTTCAATTTCCCCCCTCTCCTCTCTCACAGGCGCAGGCAGGCCTGCTTCTGACATAGTCCGAGCCTGAGACAGAAGGACAAATGGAGACCCAGTTTGGCTCATGTGTCCTTCTTTGTCACTTCAGTTTACTGGGTCAGCTACTAAAATTTCCACAATAAAAAACTTTCTTAAGAGCCAGAAAAGAATAAAAGTGTGTGTGTAGCGGAGAGGGGGGAGGTGTCGATGTTATAATATATGCAGGTCCTCAGAGCAGGAGCCTGGGGAAGGGGACTCTCTTGCCCAGTCTCCGGGTAGAACAAGGCTTAGTCCCTCTCTGTCCACCGGTGAGACTGGGCTGCGGCGCCAACACCGAGCTGCCTTCCTAATCCTCTTCCCCTCTGGTTCACAGACTCGACCTGTGTCCTGTCCTTTAAAAATGAACGGCAGATGGATTATCTGAATCCATCTACACACAGACTTTTCCTCCGGGATGCCCCTACCTCCCACAGAACAAAGCAAATTATCTGCAAACTGGCATCGATTGTCAGGAAAATGTTGGTTTGGGCTTGTAACTTATATTCTGCTACTGTGACTGTCAGAAGGTCAAGAAGGGAAAGTATTTTTCTGATCAGATGCTTCTAGTCAAGTGTGGGGAGGGCATTCTCATTATATTTTCTCTGTCTCATCTCTCCACTTATTTCCCTCTCTCCCTCTCTCAGCTTTATTAGAGGAAGGAAGGGAGGGAGGGAGGAAGGGAGAAAGAGAGGGAGAAAGAGAGGGAGGAAGGGAGGAAATAACAGAGGGAGGAGGAGAAGAAGGAGGGCATCGTAAATTTATGTTCCCTGAAGTTTGGTAGGTTGAAAACTGTGGAAGGAGGTTAAAGACAGAGGAGAAATGCGGGGACTTTTGACAAGACCGACTCCCGCTTCATCTATGTAAAGGGTGGTGATGTTCGTAAATGCCCGCTGAACTGAAACATTTTCTCTGGTTAGAGCAGGGAGCTAGAATTAGTGTTGGTGTTAAGCAGTGACCTATAACAATTTAAAATGTAATGAGGCGAGAACCAAATTGGGCTTGTGTTTTATGTCTCTAAAACGTATAAAACATGCCATTCTCTTAACCAGGCTAAAATAAATATTAGTAATTAGTTAATATTAGCGGCTTGATATTTTGATGAGGGTCTTTCTTTTTAAATGGAAAACAAAGCAAATTGACTGGAAAAACATATCAGGTTGCTCCTGGCTGAGGCAGACCATGCTGCTTACCTGTGGCAGCCCCCAGGCTGACGGCAGAGGGTGGGGGAGATGAGCGCCTCCCAAGGCCTGGCCTGGCAAAGCCAAGCCTGTAGAGTGAGGACCAATGTCACCACCTGGGAACCAAGCCTGTGAGAGACCACGGGGGCACCTACAGAGCCGGACTGGGAGAACCAAACCCAGGGGCAGGAGAGCCGAGCACAGGGGGTACCGCAGTGTCATGACATTGACAAAGGACCATGGCGTCAGGGAGTCCCTGAGCGCTTTGTTGTCCTGCTCCAGGCCACAGCTCCGGAATTTCCTGTCCCCGGGGTCTAAATGCACACTTGGCCCTGAGCTTGGGTTGCGGAATTCATATGAACTTGCTAGAAGAACCGATGTTGACATAAGCCTCCCTGCACGAGCTTTCTTCCCAACCCATCTAGGTGGTTCTTGGATTACTGGGAGCTTTGTGGTTATGTCCCATTGTGTCCTCTTCCCATGTTTCACCCAGCCTGGTCTGAGACCGAGTGTGTCATATTAAAAGTGTGTTAAAAGAGGGTGCTCCATGCCTCAAAAGGCTGTGGGGTTAATTACTGCTTTAGCTGAAGCAGGGCAGCCAGAAGGATGTTTTGCAAAAAGATTATGATTATGGGGCTTCTGGTTAGAGTCCTTTGGGCATCAGGCAGGGGTAGCAGCCCAAATTTGGGGGAGAGGAGAATAAAATGACAAGAATCTCAAATTGGATAAGTATATATACAGAGGCCGCCTTCTTCCTCTCTGTAATCTCTTTTCGTTGCAGTATATCCCAAATGTCTAGTGAACCGAAAAATACCCTTAGAGCTTTCCCACTGCACTTTCAAGGAGCCCAGGATACTTTTAACCAAAATTGCCTCTCCCTGAAACACCTGTCAGCAGTTTGGTTTTTTTTTACTGAAGCAGAAACACCAACTCACTCATTGTAGTGACTGCTGACTGGTGCCAGCTTTGTGCCAAGCATCCCTTTAAGGTTCTGGGAGTATAGTACACAAAACCCAGCATCTCTGCTCTCATGTTCTAGAGGGGGAGAGAAACAATCAACAAGACAAATAAGAAAAATACTAGATTGACCCCTATGACGTTGCCATTTGTATAGGCAATTTCAAAAATTGGCAATTTCATAGTGTTGAACTTATATGGGATTTTGATGGTGTTAAGTGCTAAGGAGAAAAAAAGTAAAGTACTAAAGGGAATATGAAATGTTGAGGTTAGGAGTTTTTAGTTAAGAAAAGCCTTCATAGAGAAGGTAAGATTTGAGCAAAGGTTGCAGAGGGTAAGAGGCCCGCCAAATGCATATCTGGAGAAAAGAACATTCCAGGCAGAATGAACAGTATATGCAAAGGCCCTGAGGTGGGACCATCAAGGAGGCTGAGGACATGGGTGAAGGATGAGTAGAAGCATCAGGATGCCTTCGTCTTGACTCTGAGTAAAAGGGGAGCCCTTTGTGAAGAGTTTTACTTGCTCAATGTAATATTTCAGGAGGATCATTGGCTACTGGGTTGAGCAAAGACTGCAGGGGCAAGGGCAGGAGTAGGGGGACCAATTAGAAGGCCATCACAATAATCTGGGAAGAGATAATGGTGAGCTACACCAGGTGGCAGCAGCAGGTGTGGTGTGGTGGCCCACTCTGGATTTGTCTAGAACAGCGATTCTCAACCTGTGGGTCGCGACCCCTTTGGCGGTCGAATGACCCTTTCACAGGGGTCACCTAACACCATCCTTCATATCAGATATTTACATTACGTTTCATAACAGTAGCAACATTACAGTTATGAAGTAGCAAAGAAAATAATTTTATGGTTGGGTCACAACATGAGGAACTGTATTTAAAGGGCCAGAAGGTTGAGAACCACAGGTCTAGAAGGTAGAGCCAGCAGAACTGCTGAAAGATGCGAAGTTGGGTGTGAAAGGGCGTGTTAAAGTAGACACTAAGGTTTGGGGGCTGGGCAGTGGGAAGAATGGGGTTGCTCAGAAAGAAAATGAGGATGACCTAGCAGGATCTGGTTCAGGCCAGGGGACTTTCCATCTGGGCAGATTTTACAATTCCAGTGTGCTGGGCTCAGTTCTGATGAGTGACAATTCATAGGTGAGAGAAACAAAAGGAAATAGCCATTTTGATAATAAAAATAAATGATAATTCTAAGAATAGCTTTGACCCCATAGAGTGCTAGTACATGCAACCTGCCTTTGCCTACTGCCTACCTCTCTAAACCACCTCCCTCTCACTTGTAAGCTCCAGCCCCACTGGCTTACTTTTTCTAAGGTCATTCTTGCCTCACAGTTTTATTCTTATTATATCCCCTGCTGGGTGTGCTCTTCCCTCTGATATGCTCATGGATAACCCCATTTCTCCATCTGGGTATCCATAAGCCAGCCTCTTCCCACTACTCACTCATGCATTCATTCGCTCACTCATTCATTTACTCATTCATTCAACAAGTTAAAGAACACCAATTCTGTGACAGTCACTGTGCTTGGTGCCGGAGACACAGTAGCGAACACGAAGGACTAGGTTCTACAGCTCATATCAGCTGTGTTTCGATTTGTAAATTAGCCTTTTTGCTGTCCTTCTACATTTGGGACATAGTGGGCACTCAAATATTTGTTGAATGAATAGTGAGTGTGTTCACAGGCTGAATGCCACAGGGAGGACATTGCACTTTCATGTCTATGGCGGGCATCCCTATCACTCAAAGCAATCATTTCTTTCTCAGCTTGAACACCCTCTTCGACCTAGTATTCCTGGTGGGCGTCACTCATGGGTCAGAGCAGGACTATTTGCCGTCCCTGGTTTAAGCTGAGTCTTCATGATCCAGGCTTGTCTGATTAGGCAGGCTCCTTAGAGGTCTAACCCATGAAAGGCCGCCTTGTCTCCTGGGAGTTCAGAGCATCCTAAAGAAAGCTAGGCTGAGAGTGGAGGCATGACTGAGGGGAGCTGGGAACCTGTCACACGGGGATTTTTCTGCTTTACTTCCCTCGCACTTGCCTGAAGTTAAGGACAGCCAGCAAAAATGGAATGGGCTGCCTCTGGGGCCTTCGACAGCCCCTGGAACCAGCCGCTCTGGAGCTGGCAGATCTGTTAGCAATGGAAGAAGGTGCTAGTGAATTGGAAGCTAGCACCCCTGGCAAAACACCAAAGCCCTCTGAGCAGTTTACATTTTGTAAATACTGAATGCTAATTGATTATACTGCTGGAACTCCAAAGTTTACATTTTATTTATATGACTATTTAATTAGCACTTCCCCACTTATTAATGCCCCCTCCACCCCATTAACTCATAACCCCATGACGGCAGCAGGACCCTTGCCTAGTTTTGCTCACCACTTTATCTCCGATGTCCAGCACAGGCCCTGTCACACAGTAGGTACCCAATAAGTATTTGCTGCCTGAATGAATGAGGGACTAAACCCCAAGCTTATCTGACCTGTGGAACATAGGTAACGGAAAGAACATGGTAGGAGGAGGAGGTGAACTGGGCTACGATGTTGGGAGCAGGCAGGTGACCATACTCAGGTCTCCTGTTTTAGGAAGAGGAGGTGGGAAGGCAGAGGAGGAATACAGCGTGCTTTTTGGCAGCCCTTTCTCCCCATATGTTGGGCTTTCAGAGAAGGTGAGTTCTAGCTTATAGATGAGTTCTGCACATAACCAGCTCCCAGCATGCCTGGGGTTCTGCACATAACCAGCTCCCACCATGCCTGGGGTCTCCGAGAAGATCATCGACCCTTCCCAGCCTGTGCCAGACATGAGAGGTGGGGCCAGAGAGTGAGCACTGCCCTCTAAAAACCTCCTTTGAGGGTTCTCAGCCCTTGTACCCAGTCTTGCTCATCCCCTGCCTCCTCACTATTTCTGGGGTGAGCGTCAGCCTGCTCCCCTCCACATCCACTTGAAATGCCAACACTGCCCGGCCACCTTGGGTCATGTCCAAGGCTAAACAGGGAGGGCTCTCATACTGTTGTTGATTCAATTAAAGTCATCCACCCAAACACTACATCCATTCCTCTTGTGTTTTGTTTGGGTCTCTGTTCCCCTTCCTTGGGGAGAGAGCCAGGGGGCATATGCTAACATTAAGTGGAGCAGATGCCACTTCCCCAAGCCTATAGCTTTGCTGTTGCCAGCCCTCGGTGACAGTGGTCATCTCGGTGACCAGCTCGGGTTCAGCGCTGCTGTGAATGGACTGAACCTTGAAGTCAGCCCCTCCTTCTGGCAGCTTGGGCAGCAGGTACCCACAATTCCCTTTGTGTCCAGGACAGAGAATGTGGGCACTCCCTGTGTGGGGTCTGAGCCCCCGAGCAAATTCGTCCTCCAGTTTGGAGTCATTCAAAGACCATATCCTACTCTACTCCCTCTCACACCCATTCAATGAAATTTTTTTTCCTGAGATTAATGAAAAATAAAACTGAGACAGTGGGGTCACTAAATCAATTATTTAGCAAAATACACTGAAACCAAACTCAATAGTAGCTGTACTGATGCCGGCAAGGTTTCCTGAGGCTTTGGGTCTAGACCGCTGCCCCTATTGAAAGCTGCGTGTGCAGTGTTTTGCATTGATGCACTGTCTGCATGATGTCATAGCACAGTGACACCTGCTCCCTAAGCCTCGGGGAAAAGCCTCAAGTAACAGCCCGCTGGCTGATGGGTGTCCCCTCTGGTGAGGATGCCTCTGCCAGTTTAGATTGTCTAAAAATGTTCATTTTGAGTCATTAGGGCAGAAAGCCATAACAATAGTTGCACGTACTATGTCACGGAGGAGCGAACAATAGCTCTCTTAGACCCTGGGCAAGATTGATTGCTGCGTTTACCTCTAGATTAAATGTGAATCTGGGACCTTTGGGATCGGCCTTTGCAGAACCTACCCTAGCTGGAACAGGCACCAACGGCCGGAGATGGATGGGCAACTTAATCTGCCAAGAAAAGTAGATTTCAGATCATTCTTGTGTCTTGGGAGGCAAATAAAAGCCTTTATTTTTTTTCTTCTAGCAGGTAATGTGGGTAATTCCATGTGTTTTGCATAATTTGATGTATGAGGATACTGCAGTCACATATGTGCCCTGATCTGAATTCTCTATCTTAGGGATTTCAGCTTCATTCAATCAAAAAAAAAAAAAAGAAAGAAAGAAAAGAAAAAAAGCAGCAAGAAATAGATCATGTGGACTTGTAGGGAGACTTGACTAAGGCTTACTTTTATGTCCATTGGAAGAACCAGTAGTCTGTTGACAACTTCCAAGAAGCTATTTTGAGTTGGATTAAAACCCGTCTCCTAGAAATTGTTCTAATAGGTAACTCTTGGAATTGACAGTTTGGCCCAGAGTTGAAGGGCTCTAGAATTTGGCAGCCATGTTCTAACCCTACGTGTTGCCAAAAGGGAGAAACGCCCCACCAAAAACAGGCCGGTCTGGCTTGTGTTCCGTTGTTCAGAGTCACATTCAGCTACATTCAGTGGAGAAGACGCCCTTTGCATAAGAGACGGGGAAAGGAGGCCCCACACCTCTATTCTTAGGCCCCCGGTTTTTATTGGGTGTTAGTGGTTTTAGATGAATCCTCTGGAGATATGTGAGAATTCATTCAGTTATTGCCAACATGTCTTAGGGTTGCCTAAGACACTATCAGGAAACCTGATTAGTTTAGAATCAATTATTCAGACTTTCAGGTCATATGAGTTTGCTTTTGATCTGTCTAGGAAAGTTTGACGAGCAAAATAACAGCATGACTAGAGCCGTAAGGCATCTATTCATTCGTGTAGTTATTCAGCCAATACTTACTGTGGGGTTAGCATCAGCTAGGCTCTGGGCAAGGTCTTGGAGACCGTGAGTGCAGGCCCTGTGTACACAGGGGAGAAGGATCCATGAACAAGTAGACACAACTCAAGGTCATGGCAGATGTGGCATAGGGCAGTCCCCTCCCCAGGAGTGGTGCAGGCAGAACGGAGGGGCTTAGGAAGTGAAAATTGCCTAAGAAGAAAAAGAAATTGCTTGTAAATAGGGCCAGTAATTACAACAGTGTTTCATAATCTATTATGAGGCTATTGCAGAGACATAGTTTCAGTTAAAATAGTTGGTCTTCAGAGAGGTAAACACTTCTCTAAATTTGGGGAACATTGTGGGGCTCAAAAGTAAGATTTGAAAAACCTGCCGAAACCGGTTTGGCTCAGTGGATGGAGCATCGGCCTGCAGACTGAAAGGTCCCGGGTTCGATTCCGACCAAGGGCATGTACCTGGCTTGCGGGCACATCCCCAGTGGGAGATGTGCAGGAGGCAGCTGATTGATGTTTCTCTCTCATCTATGTTTCTAACTCTCTATCTCTCTCCCTTCCTCTCTGTAAAAAAAAATCAATAAAATATATTAAAAAAAAAAAGATTTGAAAAACCTTATTCTGAACTAAACGGATAAGGGAATGGGGAAAGTGTTTCTGAGAGTGTTAACATTGAGAACTTGTTTTGGTGACTCTAAAGGATCGAATGGGGCAGGTCTTGAATTCACAAAAATACTTTTCATAAAATTGTATCATGAGAAATCCAACATTTAAAAAGGGGAGGGGCTTACACTATCGGTAATATTATTCTTTATTTTACTGGATGCTGTTCTATAGGAAAACGTTCTTATTTTTTAGAAGCACACACTGATATGTTTAGGGGAGAAATGTCTTGCTGTACAAGTTACTTTAAAATATTTCAGGAATAAAAGACGGGAAAATATGGCATATCTGTGAAGTCTTGGTGAGGAGCTTGTGGGTATCTAGTATACTTTTCTCCACTCCTTTTCTGTATGTTTGAAATTGTCCATAATTTACAGTCAGAAAATCTATATTATTTACTGACTGCCTTTTATGTGCCAGACAGTTCCACTGGGTACTGGATATCCATCATGTCTAAATTTCACAACAACCCTGCATGGACAATAAAACCATCCTCCTTTAAACATGGCAGAACTGAAGCCCAGGTCACCCAGTTGGTAGAAGGCAGAGTCTGACTCTGAATCTAGTTTGTTTAATGCCAGACCCACACAATATATCTTCACTGTGAGTGCGGTCCCCTGCCGAGAGCAGGAATTCTCTCCACAGTCTCTGTCAAGATATCCATTCTTCCCTCTCTGGGAGAATTCGATGGGTAACATCTCTTTCTTAAGTTGGGCCACATTCATTCTGTAAAATTAATACCTACGTACTAATTAGTTTGCACTCTGTAGTGTCTCTTCAGCATCCTTAGGAGACCGTTAAATCTTCCTCTGATCCCCTACCTCACACCCTAGACACACTGACTTCTTGTTGTTCCTTTTACTTCCCAAGCTGTCTGTATGCTTTTAGCACTTGCCAGTGCTTTCCCATCGGCCTGCAGGCTGTCTCCCACCCTGTCTTCTGACCAAATCCTGGTCATTCCTGAAATCCCCCGATACTGCCATTTCCTCAGCAGTCCCCTCCCTGATGCTCTGTTTAATTATGTATTTTTACCTCTATCTTCCTAGATAGACTGTAACCTACCTGTGGTCAGGTTCCAGCTGGCTGCCTTAGTACTTGTTCAGTAGAAAATTATTATGTTGAACCGAATTGTCCTCCGGTTCTGCCACTTCAAGCTACATGAAATAATTCAGGTCCCTTGGAATCTATGTGGAATAAACTGAGTCTCTCCCCCACACAATAGCCCTTTGAATATTCAGCCGCTCTTTCCTGCTTGCCTTTATTGTAGCCTTTTTCTTTTCTGTTTTATTTGTTGTTATTGGTAATCCTCACCCAAGGATATCCTTTTCATTAATACTTGGAGAAAATGGAAGGAAGGAGGCGGAGAGGGAGGTAGGGGGAAAGAGAAACTTCAGTGTGAGAGAGACACATTGATTGGTTGCCTCCCGCATGCACTGGAGCTGGGGCTGGGCATTGAACTTGCAACCCAGGTACATGCCACTGGCTGGGATTTGAACCTGAGACCCTCTCTAACCACTTAGCTTACTGGCCAGGGCTGTAGCCTTTTCTTCTTTGACTAAACATCCCAGTTGGATATATTTTTTTTTGCCACATTTGGGTGAATGACCTGAGTAGATGCCATCTGTCTGCATAAGCCCAACTGCCTGCTTAGGTTTGACCCAACTGAGGCCCCCTAGTTTCTTCTACCAATATTGGCCCCTGGGATGGATTGCTTGACCCAACTAGCTTATAATACGACTTAAAAAGAAAAAAGAAAGGATTTTCGTGATCTGGGTTAGAGACCCTTACAGTCAGGAAAAGATCTCATTCATGTGTGTATCTATTATACTTGATAGGATTTGGGGACACGTATGTATGTCAGACATTGGTTTTCAATCATTACATTCTTAGGTGCATTGCAATGTTAGAAATGCTTTCCCGGACACAGTAGTGAATGGAAAAACCTAGGGACTGTATCTAGACAGCGGCAAAGGCATATACTGCTTTTACGAATGAAAAATAAAAGTTTCCATTTGTCATGTTTAGGGTAGTCCGTCCTTTTTTAACATCTGATAATTTCACTGTAGGCTCAATTTTGAGCTGTGGCTTGGGTTGGAAGACTATTTCCCATGAGCCAACTCCTACCGTCATCCCATCTGTTTTTGTAAATAAAGTTTTATTAGAACACAGCCACACCTATTTGTATTTGTCTTCTCAGGGCTGCTTTCACACCACAACAGCCGAACCAAGAAGTCGCAGAGGAGAACCCATGGCCTGGAAACCAGGTTGCCAGACAAAATAAGGAGCCTCCATTATTAAAGAATCAGATAAACAGTGTTTGCATTTTTAGTATAAGCATGTCTCAAATATGGCAGGGGACATGCTTATCATTTAAAAAAAAAGTTATTTACTGTTTATCTGAAATTAAAGTTTCACTGGACTCGTGTACTTTTATTTGCAGAATCTGACACTCCTTGTAAAACCTAAAATATTTACTGAACTTTACAGAATAAGTTGGCTGCCACCCGGCTATAGTAATAAATAACAATAATAGCAAAGGCATAGCAGGAATAAGAACAATAACAGTAGTATTAGCAGCGAAGCCTCCCTTATTTGCGTTATCAGTGTCAGTGCATTATCTGTTTGATCCTCACAGCATCTTCCTTAATGTTGGCAGAGCCTCTGGATCACACAGTGAGGACGTGGGATGCTTACTCTGCATTGCCTGTCTCCTCATTTGGCATGTCCGGGTGCATCCTGGACCCACCTCCTCTCTTTCAGGGGCGGGTTTGTGACTCACCATCATTCTTTCCCCATTCTTTAGCCTCTGTTATTCCAGAGACAAGTCAAGGCACCCCCAAACCACTATCCTTTGCTGTATTTCTTTCCCCCGTTAACTGATGCCATTTGCTTATTATATGTGTCAAATAATAGTGGTGTTATTTCTGGATTATTTTATGTGATAGTTGTTTTTACATGGCACATTCTCACGCAGACACACTGTGTGAAGCCAGATTTGATGGGAATGAGCATTTAGTAGGTATTTTCTCGGGGCAGTCTTCCCAACCTTATCTGCTACTGCAGTGGTCGGCAAACTGCGGCCCCCTGAGCGTGGCTCTTCCACAAAATACCACGTGTAGGTGTGCACGTACAGTGCGATTGAAACTTCGTGGCCACACTCAAGGGGCCAAAGAGCCGCATGTGGCTTGCGAGCCGCAGTTTGCCAACCACTGTGCTACTGTGATCCAGTCCTCTAACTGTGAAGCGATGCATTAAGCGATGTGATGAAGTGTGCATCACGGCTCACTCACTTTTCTTCCCAACAGATATGTGAAAATACTTTAATAATGTATTGAATAGCAACTAAGTTTTGCTACTCATTCGCCAAGTGTTTCTGAGCTAAGTAAAGAGGAAAGCTTCTCTGCAGCTGTGTGCAGAATTATCAGAGCTGAGCCATGTGACTATTATGAAAAACATTGGGTTGGGGTCTGCAAAGTGCCCCCAATCAATTTTTTACAACCTGAGATATTTGCTTACATTACAGACAGTAGACTGTTACCTTTAAGGAAGAAGGCGATTGGAAGATAAAAGGGCTTCAGAATGTGTTGCTGAAGAGTCCGGCCTGCTCCTGACTTGTGGCGGTGGGAGGCCCATTCATTTACCTGTGCTATCACAGGCTCTCTGATGTCCATGTGTTACCCTGGGTGCTGTGAGAGTGCCTTTATCAGCGATTAGAAAAGGATGACCCCGAAGCCCACAGTCTGTTTTCATGTGATAACCTTGACACTAGACTACTGTTTGGTAGGGGCTGACGGTCAGGGAAGGGTGCTGACATCGTCAGGAAAGAAGCTAAGCCCCGCAATGAAGTTTGTGCTATGAACAGTCACAGTGTTGGAATTTACTTTTAAAGACCCTTCCACCAAAATGCTAAAACTTCAAAGATGAGCTCGGTCCAGTAGAGCCCAATTTCCTTACTCTTGTGTGTGTGTGTGTGTGTGTGTGTGTGTATGTGTATGAAAATATTCTTTATGTAAGTTTATGTGCACTGCTCTCCAAAGCCAACTGTAAAACTTGAAAGTGTCAGTCACTCAGATAATTGGAAACATAGATTTAAGGAATGTGGGCTGTAAAATGAATGATTGGATTCATTTAAAAGACTAGATTTACTAAAGGTAAAGTCTGCTGTTTTCCAAGAACCCCTTCGTCCTTCATGATTATATTGCAAGCGAAGAAAACACAGTCTTCGTCATACATTTAGTGAATTTGAATGTTACCATTTTTTGTTGTGTAGTCTTTCGTCCTTGAGTATTGAGAATAGATACTACCATGTTTATCATACTAATTTTGACCTTAACCTTCTATTTTTTAGTGAAAGAGACTAAAATGTCCCAGCTGGTCGGACTCCCAGGGGCGGGGAGGAGATGGAGGGAATGTCCGAGGACGGAGTGGGACATCAGGGATGTAGATGAACTGGGGAAGTATTCATCCTATATTCATAAAGATTATAGAAAGCTGTTTCTTAAAATTGTAATGTGATTGTAATTTTCAAAATGAGAAGGAGAAATGGCACAACCGTGTACCAACTGGGAGCCTGTTCCTGTTAGACTACTGTTCATAATTTATGCTTTGCTGGATTGGTATAAAAAGAGGAATTCCACTGATAGGTAACTGGGGGAGCCTGAGATGTCGTAAAACAGAGTTGCTTTTGAGGTTCGGCTTAATTGTTAGGGAGTAAAATCGTATTCCAAATTGAAATTCCACTGCAAAGAGCTAAAAATATCAGGAATTAGTCAGAGTCTATAATCTAAAAAGAAAAATATAAAACCACCTTATCTGGTGGAATTCGGTGGTTAGGCCTCACCTTGGCAAGCCAAGTATTTTGAATTTCCAAAATGGACTCTCTTTTAATATACATAAACCTTATTTGTTGGTAGCAACCCTGCTGAAGAATATATTTCATCCATTCACCTTCATTGACATAAACCCGCTGTAACCTTTTTGGAAAATGTTACATAGTTTGAGCTTTTTGCAAGGGAGTTGGTTTGCCTTTCAATGTATAAGATGAAGAGTAGAAAGATCCAATATCCACAATTTCTTAGATTCAATGGCTGAATTTCTTTTGGCAAAAGACATGGCCCACATTGTCTAAATGCCAGCCCACAGCATGCTGCTGGCAGTGTCCTGGGTGACAAGGGACTCTAACTCAGAAAGTTGTAAAATGGGGGCAGGGATCTTAAAGTCCAAGGATTCCTGAAGGTCCTATTGCCACTGGAGGGCTCTGTCGCAAGACCAGTCCAAGAAGAGTGGTTCCCGGGATGATGGATCTCTAGGGAAAGCTTGAGAGAGAAGACAGGTTTCGGTGATTTTCCTGGGTGTGAACGGCGTGGCTGTGGCGTGCGTAGTTTGGAAGTGGGGAGTCTAAGCCACAGGACTTGGCTCCACCCATGTCAGAGCCCTGGACCGTCTCGGCCTTAGATTCCAATCCCTTCGGTTTTCAGAAGTGCATTAGTTAGTATGATGTAGTTCTTTGCATGGAAGGTTTGAAGATGACACAACATTTGGAGCTCTGTCCCTTCTTCATGAATTTAGAACAGTCCATGTTAGTTTAGGGGACAATAGCGGATTACTAGAGTCACCTGGCACAGTTCAGGGACTTGCTGGGAAATGTTGGATAGCCAAGAGATTGGAAAAGAGTTAATACTTTAGCCACACTGATAGTGATCAAATGTTATACTCTCCAGATGATAAACAAGGTCCCTATTTTTATTTGAATACAGAAAATAAAAACGACATAAAATTGGTATATATAGATTTACCTTGATTTAATAGAATTGTCTTTTACAAAAGAGAAATGTTATCTGAACTTAGAATAAAATTGACTTTTAAAGGTATTAAACTGATTGGAAACACTTAGTTAATATTAACTGAGAGGAGTGGTTACATCTCTTAAATTGTAAGCTATTTCATTAGAAGTTCTTGCTTATGTAAGTGGCAATTGCCTTAAACTATTAGAATGTTCAAAATGAACACTATAGTTTATAATTCCTCCTCCTCCTGTTACTGAATATGCACCATGTGCCAGGCACTGTGTTAAGTCCCTTACTGACAGTATTCATTGATTTCCCACAGCAACCCTGAGAGATCCTTATTATTAGACTAATTTCACAGATAAAGAAAGGCACTTTATTATTAGGTTGAATCCTTTGATATTGTCACTTTTGTGGGATGAACATACCCAGACACTAGACACTTTTTTTGTAGATCCACCTATTATAATTTTATTATACTGATCTTATACCCATAATTGTAATTAGCAGATGAATTCGGATTTATCACTGCTCGAATCACACTGCTGGTGTGAACTGCCTCGCCTCAAAGCCTGGGACAGAGAGGTCGGTCAGCAAGGCAGGTCCTCTGCTACCTCTGGGGCTCTTTAAGAATCTGATTCGCTTTATGCTCAGTAACATCACAGTGCTCTTTTGTAGGATAAGTTTTCTAGAACAACTTGCATATGATGGAGTTGCTGATGAGAGCTAGGAAAGTGTCGCAAAATAAGGAGAAGTCACCCTCTGCGGGAAATGGCAATACTTCAGCATGGTCTCCACTTGTCTCACTCGTGGTCCTTTCCCGATGGCCAAGATGCACTTTAGTGTCAAGAGGCATCGTTTTCAGTGCCGAGTGGAGCACTTCACCCAGAGTATTAAATCGGCGCGCTCACAGGTCGACAAAGTGGGTTTGAAGCTAGCGTTTGAAAAGGTAGAAGCATATGTTAACATAGATTTGGGAGTGCACTTTTTTCCTTCCTTCTTTGCATTTTATTATTTTTTATAAATCATAGTTAAAATAGGTCCACTTGCTTTGAGGGGTTCGGAACCCAGGGAGGAGCAGAGTGCAGTGTGGGGCTCGGTGAGAGATTCAAAGAGGCAAGGGCTAGACCCTTTCTAAAATGAGTGATCGCCCAGGATTTTAATGGCTTGGAAACAAACAGTTGCTGGTGCCACTTTGCTTTCAAGCCGATCTGATTTTTCGTGGCCTGGGCCAGTGTTTGGAAATAATTCATCAGAAGGAGATGTCAGGATGAACAACAGACACATTAAAGTCAAACAGCCTTTGACATGTCGTACTCCTGGTGCTTTGAGACTTTTAATTTTGAAATTTTAGAAAGATAAGCTAACCGGAAAAACAGTGATCCCCAGCCTCCAAAATCCTTACTGTCAAGTCCAATTTCCCATTCCTCGTGTCCTGTTGGGCGTGTATGGGAAGCTCCGTTGCACCTTTTAAAGTGAGACTAGCCCTGAATATTTGAATGTCAAACAGTATAAACTGAATTCTCCAATATTACAGTCACCTGAGATTATGTTCGCATCAAAGAGCCTCTCGGTGCCCCAGTTTTAATAATTATCAGTGCCTGCTATTTTATTGGGTGCAAAAAAACACTTGAAGATGATAAAAATATGTTTAAAAGTCTGAGCATAATGAAATTATGTCAAGGTGGCTTTTTAGCTTAGTGATTGTGTTTCAATTTGTAAATGTTATAACTGTTTTATAAAAAAACTTTTTTTCTCTCTCTAGCAAGCTGCAAACTTTTAAAGACATTAAGCCTGCCAAATTATAGCCACTTATTTCTGCCTGACGTAGTTTTCAGCTTAGAACCACAGAGGGACTGCCAGGCCTGTTCCTTTTCATTACCTGTTCAGTGTCTGGCCCAGAGTTTAGATTTTCAAAAATGGAAAAAAGCTGTTTGCAAAATCACAAGGCTCTTGAGCTCTTAGTTTCTTCTTAGTATCAACGTTTATTTATTTAGGTTTGGGCTGGGTTTCAAAAGATTGAAATTGGAAACAGAGAAGGTGACTCTGAACACCATTTATCTGTATGTAAGCGAACGTTCGATGTACGTTTAATTTAAAAAATTGCTGTTTCCTACAAGAGGGAGCTATTTTTCACATTGTTACAACATTTTTAGAGGTCACTAGGTGGTCATGTCACCAGCGGGGAGTTTTTGTTTGGCAGGCGGCATTGGCGGTTCGTTACAAATGCCTCCCATGATTCAGTGTTCAAAGGGGGCTTCTTTGCAAGTAACAAATACTTACAACCTGAGAACTGAAGTCTAAAAAGTAGTGACAGGGGAAAATGTTTGGAAATGTAAAACAGCATCTTTAGTGGCCAAATTGGGGTGTTTGGGGAGTTGAAGATTACATGTCTTACTTTATACTGGAGTTTAGCATTTACAGAAGCAATAATATCTTAACTACTGCAGTTGGCCGTCACCTCGCTTCTAGTTAGCGAGTGCTCTTAATTTGTGATTTGCTGGTTGCCGCGATTTGGAATAGCAGTTCAGGTTCCTGACAATAATCTTTATTAACCTCCTCCCCTGCATTTGCCATCCTGGTGGTTACTCAACCTGTGCCTCTCGGTCATTCCTCATGGTGAACGCTGGTAATTTAAGCAAGATGAAGTGGGCGGCTAAAAGCACCAATTACCGGGGCTTCTTCCAGGCGCTTCCATATTTACAGACAACCTAGTATTTCAAACTTGGGTTAAGCGAATTATAAGCCGTCTTTATGTGGAAATAAATAAATGAAGTGCAGATTGATCTTTGAGGAAATAGTTAAGTTGGGGGGAAAAAAGGGAGAGAGATGAATAGCCAATTATTAGCTGAGGATTTTATTCGTAATTAGTTTTTTAAAGTAAAAGTGGAGAGTTTGTCTTCATATCAAAACATTTGCTCTATCTCCTCATCCTCCCTTTTTAAAAGGAAGGAATGACTTAAAGAATGCAGCTGTCACTTAAGAATACAAGTTATTTTGCTATATTATTACAATTTGTGCGATAGAGATACTTTATATATGTTTTAACCTAGAAGTTAAATTCATTCGATTTGAGCAAAGAATTGTCCTGACTTATGTTGAGTTGTTTAGGATAGAAACTTCTAAGAATTTCAGACTTCTTTAACAGGACAAAGAAAGGCATTTAGCACCTGTGTCTATTTGAGATCCAAAGAGAAACTACAAATAAATTGATGGGACGTTTGTTTATTTGACCATAGAAGTTTGTTAATATTTTTTCCTGTTATAATTTTGTGGAGTTTAAAAAAATGCTTTACATAAAAATGGGGAACTGTCATAGCCATGACTTTTAAAAAACTATTTATTTTTGTTGATTTCATAGAGAAAGCGAGAGGGAAAGGGAGATAGAAACATCAGTGATGAGAATTATTATTCAGCTGCCTCTTCCACACCCCACCCTGGGGATTGAGCCCACAACCTGGGCATGTGCCCTACCTGACTTGGAATCAAACCTTGACCTCCTGGTTCATAGGTTGATGTTCATCCACTGAGCCACACCGGCCTGGCAATAGCCACAACTTTCATTTTTCTTCCAAGAGAATCGAATTCATGTTCTTTATGACACTTTGCTACTTCTTTAATCCTTTGCAGAAAGCTTTTTGGCTCTGAAGATCCATTGAAATATTGGATTTGGATATTCAAAAGAGTTGCTAAGTGATTAAAAAAAAAAAAAAGAAAGCCAAATCTAGAGTGGAAATGCCGTCTGGAATGCACTGTCAGTTTTATAATGCAGTTCCTCTTGCACTTATCAGAAAAATGCATTTCCACTTTCCAATTTACATTTGCTTAAGTGTGTGGAAGTGGACTTGTGAGACCCTGGTAAACACTAGGAACATATTGAGTCTTTTGATACAAATACAGAAAAGCGAGACTATCGTTACTCAACATTCCTTTTTGTTAAAAAAATAAATAAATAAAAAGCTCTCTCTTCTTGTCTCTAGCAGCTGGGAATACTCATATTACTCCCTTGGCAATTGGTGATTTGAACATATTTATCTTGTAGCTGATAATAATAGTAAATTAATGAAGCAAATGAATATATAATAGTAATAATAACTACAGCTTGCATTTACCATAATAACTGCTGTGTCCAACTAAATGTGTTAAATGGTTTACCTATGTTATCTCATATAATTCTCCATGAGAGTGAGGGTTATTATTCTCATTTTATGGGTGAAGAAACTGAGATTTACAGAGTCGATTGACTTCTCAAAGTCACACAGCAGATAGTGCTGCAGAACTAGGGTTTACATCCAGGTCTGCGGAATCACATTCACTCACTCAACAAATCTTCAGTGGATATTCTCGTTTTATGGAAATTCTAATTATGGGAATTAATAATTTTTTTAAATTTATCTTTATTGCTGAAAGTATTACAGATGTCTTCTTTTCCCCCCATTGACATCCTCCACCCTGCACCCGCACCACTCCTCCACCCGGCCTTCACCCCACAAAATGAATAATTTTTAAAGTCTGTTTAGAAACAGTGATTGTCTTTCCTGCCAATGGATTATGGTCACTTCTCTCAAGGAATCATTGGAAGAGGAAAGCTGGCTTGTGTTTCCTTCTGATAGTCATTTTCTCTTCATGAACTTACGACTGTCCCAGCTGAAACTATTTGGGCTGATGATTTGACAGCGGTTCGGCTAGTTTGCCTTAATTGATAGTGGGATCATATCACATTTTGTTTGAGATGAATCCAGTTGCATTGGGGCAGCCCTGGCTTCAGGGCCCACTTGCCATGTGAGTAAGGGTATTGCTGACGGTAAGGCTCACCTTGGCATGAGATTGCACAGTTTACCAGATGCTTTTCTGGGGGCCAGCTCATTTGAAGCTCTCGGTGACCTTAGGGGTAGATAACATAATTTCCATTTCACAGGCCCCACAGCTAAGATGTGTAAAGTGACTTGTCCAAGGCACACATCTACAATCAGGTGACAACGTTTCTATTAGGCCAGCCGTGGGCAAACTATGGCCCGCAGGCCGGATCCGGCCCCTTTGAAATGAATAAAATAAAAAAAAAAACACAAAACAACAAAAAAACCCGTACCCTTTTATGTAATGATGTTTACTTTGAATTTATATTAGTTCACACAAACACTCCATCCATGCTTTAGTTCCGGCCCTCCGGTCCAGTTTAAGAACCCATTGTGGCTCTCGAGTCAAAAAGTTTGCCCACCCCTGTATTAGGCCCTGTTTGTAGTTTTCCATGTCTGCCTCCAGTAGGACTAGTGAGAGAGGTGGGTGGAAAGTTCAGACTTTCTGTCCTTTCTCATTGGTGTTGTGGCATCATGGCCCATTCAGGAACACTGATGGGATGTGCACTTCCCACTGAGTCCTGAAATGCTGCTGTCACTCACATGGGGAATTCTGGCACTGTATGCTATGAGCCACTCTCATCCCCCTGGATTTGTAGTAGCTTTTGGGTTTGGATACAATCGCTCAGCATCCCAGGTAATGAAAGGAGAGCTATCCTGGGCCGTGCTCGCTGACATCAGCCTGCAGATGGAGGGGTGATCCTCTTATTGGAATCCAGCTGAGGGTTCAATGTAGTTAAGTTGCTTGTATTTTTCTGTGTCACAGATATCACAACTCAGAACAACAGCCACCCACTGTCTATTTTATTTTGAGGACTTATTATAGACTGCCTGGGTTCAGATTTACTCCATTCTGCCTCTATTTCCTTATCTGTCAAGTGGGGAGATAATAGTACCAGCCTCATTCGATGTTTGTGCAGACTGAATGAGTTAATATTCATAAAGGAGTTAGAACAGTATAGCGTATAGTGTAGTGTTATGTTACTGTAGTGCTATAGAATAGTGTTTGGCATAGAAAAAGTGCTGGTGAGTGTTAGCTATATAGTCCCTAATGTGGGATCTATGGCATGTCCTCTGGGGTGTATAACAGTCTTGGAAAGACTGTCCAATGTTGAAATAGGCCAATGCTGTGCTGATAAACCAGGTCAATGAAAAGGAAAAACTCTGATCCGTAGTGTTTGCCAATTTCTATGGTATAAATTCTTCTACCATGGCCAAGGTACAGACTGCCCTGGAGTTGGAAAGAGCTGCATATAATTGACTTTCACTAGCCAGTAAAAACCAATTCCAGCACACCACTGAAACAGACCCTTCAGGCTATAGATCATTAGCGTAATTGCCAGCTAGGATAGCCTTCAAATCCTAGGTATCGCCCCCCCCCTTTTTTTAATATGACTTCATTATTTAGGGTGGGTTCCCGGTGACAGGGACCCCAGGCCATAACTGAATAATCTGGATTGGGTCAATCTGTTTCTTTCCAGGAAGGTCAAACATCATTCTTTTTACATTAGGCCTGAAGGTTGTAGCAGAGTTATTACATAAATGGTATGTCTTCCCATGAAAGATCTGGGATTTCCTGCTATGAGTGTCCTGGAGCGACTTTCTTACTGACCTTCCTAAAGTTCACTTGTTAGCTCTTTTTTTCCTTTGATCTATCCAAGTATCCTACTAATACTTCCTCTCTTTGCTAAGTTAGCCAGAATCCGTTGCTGTTACTTGCAATTCAAAGAAACCCAACCAAAATACGCGTGTAGTCTCACCACTTATTGTTTGTTAGAATTCTTTCTCTGGGAATTGCTCAGCATGGTCTTCTGTTGTCTGCGCCAGGAGCTTCAGAGATGGGAACGAGGCAGCCGGCTCTACTGTGTGACAGCTGCGACTTGACCCGAGTCCTTCCTGTTTTTGAACTGGCATTTGCCTTATAACCACCTGTGACTTCCATCCTTAGGTCCTAGTTCAAATCTTAGGCTCCCCCTGGAGCAAGTCTCATCTATATTCACAGCAGATAGTTAACAGAATAACTACCATATTCCCAAGTCTTCCCAGACACTGATTATTCCCACGTTCACGGGTTCTACCCACATAAACATGGCATCACATCCCAACAACAGGGGCCGTAAAGGAGAGGCAGAGTGTGCCATATTTCACACCGGATCCTCTGGTCAACTGTAGGTGTGGTTCTCCTAAGGATGCCTGTTGACCAACTCAGCTTTTCTTTTCCTTCTCTGGGCACTGAAGGCCCCAGAAAGACCTAACAGGGCCTGTTTGTGAAATTAAAGATGACTCTCCACCTAGATCCCAAGGACAGAGGCTATCTCATACAGATACCAAAGGAATGGTCACTTCGCAGGAAGAACTGGGTGCAGCATGACGCTGACAGGGCGGCCTGCCTGGGAGCCTCAGCAATAGGGAAACATCGAGCACTTTCCAAAAGACAAGTAAGACCCCACCCAAGCTCAGTAAAGAAGGACCAAAGTGAATACCCCAGGCGTTCCTCACACACACCCTAAGTATAATAACATTTGGCAACCAAATGAGTGCTTTCTAGACTTTGGATATAATGGGCCAATAATATGAAAAAATATTTTTGAAAACAACATAAAGCTTGACAGCCTAATTAAGCGATTAAGTTACATAAGGCTATTCAATTGCTGTTACCTAGAAAGGGTGTTGGCAATCTTATTCCTACAATATTTATCTACTAGAGGCCCCTTGCATGAATTCGTGCATGGGTGGGGTCTGGCTGGCCGGCCCCACCCCTGATCAAGGTGGGGGGACAATGCAGTGCAGGGCTGGCCAGGGGAGGGGCCACAGGCAGTTGGCTGGCCAGCCCTGCCCCCTGGTTAAACTCCAGTCAAACTCCAGGTCAAGGGGATAATTTGCATATTAGTCTTTTATTTTATAGGACTAGAGGACCCATGCATGAAATCCGTGCAAGAGTAGGCCTTCCTTCCCCCAGCTGCTGGCACCAGCTTCCCTCTGGCACCCGGGACCCGGGCTTCCCTTGCAGCCCTGGCTTCGTCCGAAAGGTCATCTGGAAGGACGTCAGGTCTAATTAGCATATTATGCTTTTATTATTATAGATGTTTTCATGTATGTGAATGAATGTGTAAATGAGTATATATGTGTGCAAGTACGTGTGTATGTGTGTAGGAAGACCTCAGCACAAGCTAGTACCAGTCCTTGGGTTGGCACTTAGGAATTACTTAACTTGGCCACACTGTCTCTTAACTCATCTATGGAAGTTATACAGCTGGAAATGGGGATGTAAATAAGGAAGACAGAAATAATTTTAAATGACTGAATCTTCTTAGCTTTTCCTTAGACACTTATCCCCACCGGGAAGTCTCTCTTGTCCTTCCAGAACCCTGCCAGTCCAGCCCTCCCTCACACCCAGCCACCTCTTCTGCCCTCTATGACGCCTGGCCCTGTCATCCCAGACCAAACTGATGTCACTTCCTTCCTCCAACCAAGCATGTTTGTGAACTGACCAGTTCACACAGATATGGATCCAAATTCCTGTCACACCGTTTAAAAGCAATGTGACTGTTCAATCTGCTTAAATCTCACAGCTTCAGTTCACTCAACTCCACAATAGGAGTAATAACAGCTGTCTCCTGGGGGGATAATTTGAGAGGACTAAATGAAACAATGTGCTCTACTCAGGCCTCACATATGCCTATAACAAACAAAGTGATAACTATTAATAATTGTTTATCCTCCATTCTAACAATGGAGTCATTAATCAACAATTGTTTATCTTTTGTTTTGTGATTAAACTTTTCCTTTGCATTTGCTTTCATTACCAGAAAAGTTTGTCATCCCTCATAGCACCTAGCACAGTATTTTGTCCAGAATAAAGTCTCTTCAGACATGGGGTGGGGTGGGGGGGGTATTAAGACGTCGGTTGACATTCGACTGCTCTTTTAGGCTGCCACCGTGAGTGTGTTGCTGTCCTCAAGAACGCTTTTTTATTGAGCCTCTCATCAATGAGACTTCGGAAAAACCCCTTTAGGAGTTCTGCAGCCCCATTCTGCTTTGACTTCTGCCTTAGGTCCTGTGACTTGAAGTTCAAATCTAAAGAAAGGGGCTCCATTGCTGCTCCGTGGGGCTGGGCAGCCTCAAGGCTGTCCTGGGAGATCGATGATCTGATCTCAAAGCAATCAGTCAACAGGTCAGTGTCTTGGGGAGTGGTAATCAGTGTCAGGTTGAAGTCTGGTCACCAGGAAGCATCTCACTAAGTGGTTTTCCAGGTCTGGGAGCCTCTGTTACCGTTCTGGGCTGCTAGGACCCCCTCCTTCCCCTGTGATCTGTGTAGCAGGCTCTCTCCTGGGTTAATTGTCTCGAGTGATTAGTATTGGGTACATGGGGGATAATAGTTGATATTGTGGAGAGGAAATTACCTCAACCTTTTAAATCTTTGCCTGTAGAAGTGATAAATAATTAAAGTTATCCGTGGGCATATATTATAAACAAACAAAGAAACCAGTAAAGTTGCTATTATTATAGAAGGTTGAACTGTATGAAATCACTGATATTCGATTGCTTCTGATCCACACAAAAAGTGCACTTATCATTCAGCCTCTAATAACTATGAATGAGGTCTCGAGTTTCTATGTATTTTGTGGTGTTTGAGCTTCTGGATTGCAGCTGGCTTGCACTAAACATTCAGAGGAAGGGGGTGGGATGGGAGGGAGCTTTTGCATCGGTAATCCCAGGATCAGATACATCTCAGTGGAAATGCTGTGTGGGTTCTTAGGCCAAGACTTTGGATTGGTAAACGGGATTCATGAGCATCTTCTTCACATGCTACCGCTGGCGGTCTGATATGTGTTCCTGATGGAAATAGAAGGGTATTTCTTTCTTTCTCTTTTTTATTTTTATTTTGTGTGTGTGTGTGGGCAGAGGCGGGAGAAGGGGGAAGACATCATTGTATGATCAGCCAACTCATGACCTTGGAGAGTCTCTGGAGTCCACTGTGTTACAAGCTCCGAAGAAGCAGTGGTGGTGCCTGTCTGGTTTGTGCTTTTGTCCCTGGGACCTGGCATACAGTGGGTGCTTAGTAAATGTGTGTTAAAGGCACTGAAGACCTGGGCTCTGCACATCTGGTTGATTTGCTTGTAAGGCCAGTAAACAGCCACCCAAAGGAACATGCTCAGTTCAGTTGGTTCAGGTTGGACTTCCTAATTTCACTCCAGAAATGTTCTGGCGATTGCTCCTCCCAGAGTGGAAATTTCGCTTCCATGAGCCACAAGGCCACCCATACTGTAAATCTGAGACTGCTTTCTATACCATTGTGTCTCGGGCTGGTTCCCGCACGATTCTTTCCAGATGTGGAGTGCGTTCAGGTAGTTTACCAGACTCTTTCATTCTGCATCCGCCGTCTGGTTTCACGTTCCCTCACCCTCTGAGAAGGAACACGCTGGTAGTGTCCCATGTATTGTCTCGTGAATCCAGAAATTTCAGGTAATTAACAGATATAACTTGTTATTTATGGATTCACTAGCTGATTTTCATAGATATATATGATTTTTTAATCAGTTGCTTAGCAATGCAGTACATCAAGTGTATAGAAGTGTATAGTTTTATACTTCTGTAACTAGGGACCTAAAATTAATTTAGGACCATTAAATCTGCTCTTGCACCTCCTGTTGATGTGGGGGTTATGGTACATTTGGGAAGCCTTGCTGAGAAGATGGCCACGTGCAGTTGACGTTCAACAAGCGGTGCTGAGTGCGCACTAGACAGGCTCGGTGTGTTTTCCTAGGGGCATTTTAGCAATTTCTTTCTAACATGCATCTGTGACAAATATGGTCTTACTTCGTGTCCTCAGAAGGTTGATGTATGTATTTCTGAACTCTGTCATTTGGACTTTAAGGTACTTCCAGGAAAATGTTCCCTCGTAATTTTCAGGCAATAAGCCCCTTTGAATTTATAATCTGTTTTATTCTGAATATTCTCTTAGCAAGTGTATGGCAAGTACAGAGATGCAGAGACTTGCTCATTTGGAAATAGCTGTGTGTCCATTAAAAAAAAAAAGTAGGCACCTAAAACATGCCTATTACCTCTTACCCGATTTCTTAGCAGGCCCAACCCTGTACCAAATGATTATTTAGTAATTTGATAAATGATCATTTGAATCAAGGCTTTCATCAGGAATGAAAAATGTGAGCAGAAAGGCAATTGGAATGTGAAATGCCCCAGCTCCCTCTGCCTTGTGGAGCCCTCCTGTGGCTAAAGTTCATTTGTTTAATAAGCACCCTTTGTGGTAACTTTTTAGAATATAGATTATGGAGGTGTGACTACTTTGGGAAAAATAGCAAAGGGCGGTATTTATTGCAATGGCCACGAGATGGCAGACCTAAAGGCTAGACTTCTCACAGCCCCTAAGACATTGATGTGAGGAATTGCATGGCCGAGGATGCTCCAAAAGCCATCAGTGTCCCAGAGGAAGACTCCTGTGGGTTTCCCGGAATTGTGGTTCAGTTCTGTGGCAGGCACGGCCAGGAAGAACAGCGTCAGGTCTATGGGAATCTGGTTAGTGGTACCCTGCCTTCCTGCCCCTCCTAGAAGCCTGCTCTGCCTGGCCACTGCCATCCCCACGGAGCATGCAGACACACCACTCTGCTGCCTTCCCCGGAGCAGGAGCACATGGCCTTTTCTCTCCCCAGGAATAGGAACTCTCTCCGAGGAGCTGCTTCCAACCAACTCAATTTTTTGTATTTCTCTCAGCAGAAATCTGCTTCACAGAACCCTAATTAGATTTTCTTCAAATGTTGCGTTAACGAAATTCTGGAAATGTGCCCCCTTCTGCTCGGATCCCTCTTCCAGCAATGACATGACAATCTGTTGTGTTTTTCATTATAATTTAGCCGATGGCAATATTCTATTTCATGTAAACATAAACAAAGGGAGGTTTGATTTAGCACAAAAATTTCAAATTAAGAGGGGGAATTTTTACTTCAAGGTACAGGAGGGCAATTTGCTGTTCTGTTCAGAGACTTACTAGCAAATCTTTGTTGCCTCCATATATACTAGAGAGAACATTGAAATATACTCTCTTTTGGAAACTTAAACACACACATGCATACGTGCACATTCATCTCACCAATAAGAAAAAAAAATAATTGATCAGATGGCTTGGGGGCTAAACCTTGAAGTCAGTGACCTACTTTCTGACAGTTGTTCATTTCCAATGAAAAATGTAATGTGATGCGGCACGTCTCCTGATACTAACTGATTATCCACGGCCAGTAGGTTTAGTGAGGGGAATGCTGGGCAAAGCTCCGGCTCACAGTGAAGCCCAGATGTATTTGGTTTCTGATTATCAATCATCAATAACCCTCCCGGGCAGTCTGGCTGGGTGTGTTTTACATAGACAGCTGCCTTGGCAGAGGTCACTGGTCAACAGGGAAGCCTTCTTATCACTGAGCAGGAATTACCACGAATGAACGCGCATCACCACATCACACACCACAGCCAGGTTTGCTGGTGGGTCACGGAGCCCCTTCGTTTCACTTGCCCTCCCTGCCTTCCAAATTCACCAACTTTTTAAAACGTTTTTTATAATGGAAGAATTTTTTTTTTTGAAGTTGTTTGACTTTGGTTAGGTTTTGCACTTGACCTTGACTTTTAAAAGGTCACCTGTTAGAACATGTTTCCATTTCCCATACTGCAGGAAATCATGTCTTGCCCACGTCTGTGAGTGGGCTTTCCTAGCAGTTTGGATGGAATGATGTTGAACAGGCATTGACCACGTTGGACCTAGCTGGCAGGGGATGCTTTTATGACGGACAGATTCTTCACACACACAAACTCTGTTTTCTTCTTTAAGTTTGTTTGCAGAACAGACATCAGCTCTTAAAAGTCAAATGTGCAGCTTCACAGCAACTAATTTCAGAGGCTTCTCTGAGAGTCTGTCTTTAAATTAAGAGATCCACTAGTACATTTACATTTACAGAGGGGGGTCCAGTAGAAAATAATATAAAACTTTTGAATCTTTACATTTGGTGGTGCCCATAGGATAAAATAATGATCGCTAACCTTTGCATAGTTATGCCAGGCACCGGAACAAAATCCTTGCATGCATTATCACATTTAAACCTCATAAGAGAGAGTTCCTGTTATCCTTCTTAGTCCATTTAAGAGCAAATTTGTGTTGCAGAGACATTAAGTAACTTGCTCAGGGTCATAGAAACAAAAGGTATTATGGAGATTCAAGCCCAGGTATATTCAACTCCAATGCTGAGACACTAAACCAGGACCTTTTCCTATTAAGGAAGGATTTGAATTATATATAATACTAAAGGCCTGATGCATGAACGCCCCCTACTGGGGATCGAACCCACAACCCGGACATGTACACTTGGTCAGATTCGAACCCAGGACCCTTCAGTCTGCAGGCCGATGCTCTGACCACTAAGCAAAACCGGCTAGGACTTGGATGATATTTTACTTGTATAGAAATCATAATAGGTTAACATAATCAAAAGAAGTATTTTATCTTCCTCTATTTTTAAAATTAAGTTTTTTGGTGATCAGGCACACAGTAACAGTACTACCTCGCACATGTCCTCTGCCAGGACCTGGGCAGTGGTCCTTTCACCTCTTATTGCCTTTCCATCAGTTCACCGAAGGGATGGGAATGGAGAGGGCACTTCAGGATGGGGCAGTAGCTCTTCCTGGCACTTGCCCTCCTCGGGCCCGGGTCCTTTCCCTGGGAGCCTCATTCTCACCTACTCCCCTTTGTAGCAGAATGCCAAGTGGTGCTAGCATTTGCATCTTAGTGCCCTGAAGTACCCTGGCCTTTTCGAGCTTCTGGGTCCGGTTGCACTTAGAGGAACCCTAGGGTGGGCTAGCTGCCTCCCCGAGTCATGCTGGGGCTAGTGCATGGAGCAAAGAGCTTCCAGAAGACTCTGTGGCCCCCGTGTGAGGAAATTCCAGTCATGTGCTATTAGGTTTCAAAGACAAAATTCTGCGTAATTGGAGTAAACTATTTCTTGAGGTCAGTTTTAGGTGGGCGACAGAGAGCAAACCGCATTAAGAAGTCTGGGCTGCCAAAGCCTGGCCTGTGCAAGTCTGCTCTGTTCTTTGTCCTTGATTGTCCCACTGCATCTCCCCCTGCGGGCCCCACCTTAGGTGAGTGACTTCATTTTCTGCATGGCCCCCTCCACACGCACAATGCATCGTTTTACTGGTGGGGAGTGTTGATATGAATTGATATCAAAAGCCTTTTCGTTCTCAAGACGCCATTTGAAAATACAGCTTTGAAAATGTAGGCAAATGAGCATCTTTCTCCGGGGTTGATCGCAGCGAACCTTCACCTACCCTCACCCCAGGGGTGAGACAGAGGCTGTTTTGAACAGGATCTTTCGTCACCGGCTGTCTTAAGTCACCTCCTACTGAACTTATGGTTGAAGATTCAGGGTCACAAGGGAAAGAAAACAGTAATTAACTGGCGAAGTTGATTGAGCGGAATTTTTTCCCCCCCACAGTATGATTAGAACATGACTGTGGGCTGAGCACCATACATAATGTAGGTTCTCCCTCGTATGTCATTATCCAAACATTTCTTAATGGAGTGCATTTTTTTAAGCATCTGCTTTTGTAATTGAATGTGTTCCTAAAGATGGGTCAGCTAACTAAAACAAAATCCCACCAGAAAAAACAAAATGTGCTAATGCCTCTCCCTGCAACCAATTTATAACTTCCTAATTAGCCTGCCTCATTTACAACTTGGAAAATTAATTTTAGATGCCCCCCCCCACCCCAAGTCATCATTAATAGAAAGACAGAAACAGGGAGTGAAATAGAAATGTTTATAAAGCTCCCTTTTAAATTGACTGTGATAAGTGAAGTAGCGATGTGTTACCATCCGGATTCTGGAGTTCTCCTTGAGAAGGTTAGCCACAGCCAACACTCAAAAGAAGGCATTTATCTTAGTGGGAGCCACCTTTCAGCCCTCTTTTGTTTTATTCCATAAAGGGTTTTTTCCCCAGGGTGGCTAAAACCATTTTTTTGGTGTTTTATTAGCTATATCTTGACTACCTCCTACAAACTGAATGACAGTTTAGGGTTATTAAATGTGTCCGTGCACATATTTTCATCCATTGTTAGCCCTGACTAAATGCACGCAAGGGCACAGAATTGCCCCATTTCACTCCATTGTTGCCCATATTTGTTAAAGAAATTATTCCCCTTGACATTTGTTTAGGCTGCACTTTGATAAAATGCTGTCCATGGTCCGCTTTCTTAGCTTGGCATTCAGCAGGCTGTTACAGATTTATTTCTCTTTGCATTATCTTATCTTCCTTCCTAGCATATATGGGCTCCTTTTTTTATATTTTAAGCTTCATTTTGGGGCTAGACAGGTCACCTTAGTAGATGTACACTGGAACATTGCGGTTTCTAAAGATAAGGTTGCAAGCCTTTGGCGTATACTGAACCCCGCTAGCTCTAAAGATGAGTGTGTATGTTCTCTCTGCATTGTCTGTGAATAAGCAAAGAGGCCAGGTTAAGTGCTGAAAGCGATTTTAGGCTCATGGACACTTTCTTCAGGTGGATGGGACAGTCACAATTTCTGAAGTGATAGACATCTGGCCTTGGATCCGGAAGGTGATTCACCTGCTGGGGAAAAGAATGAGGATTTGTCTTTGTGTTTCCAATTTATATCCAAGTGTCCTGTCCCTGGTATTGTTTTGATGCTGCACCTCTTTTATTTTCCCAGTATGGGACAGGCTGGATCAGAATTCCCTGTTGGAAAAAGAAAAAGCAGGAACATTTGATTTAAGTTTCTTAATTTTTTCCAGTGTTTGCCATTTTCTCAAAATGGACCTCTGTGTTTTTTCAGTAAAGTCTTCATCATTAGGTGTTCTAAGTATGTATCAGCAAAGTGGCTTATGGGAATTGTAAAGGTGTAGAATCTGATGTAGAATCTTATGTTCAGAAATCCTCACCTAAAAAAAACAAAACAAAACAAACAAAAACCCCCAAACACCCTGACTTTTAAAGCAGAGGTAATGGAAGTCCTAACTGCAGAATTAGCTCTCAGTGGTCTAAATTATTAGTTAAAATGTATCATCTTGATAAAGAATTATTTAAAGTTCATTGTATAAAGCTTATTGCTTTAAAAAATTAATGTATTGACTCCGCCAACTCTAGAATTAAGAGTTTGCTCTACCTGGCA
>NW_006284347.1:2534681-2544732 GCF_000327345.1 Myotis davidii | reverse complement strand
TAGAAATAGGCCATTACCTATTAAGGTCAGGCATAGCCTTAAAAGTGTCATAAATTCTTTCTAAGTGTGAAATGATCATCTTTGTCTAGTTTTATATACTTTTACTACCTTCGGGCAATTACTCTTTGATTTTATTAGACTAAAATTATTGAATGTAGAATTCAATCAAGGTATTTTAGGGTAAATTTTCATTAATAACGGCCAATATTTAAATGAGATATAACTCTTCTTACACTAATTTTATACAGAGTTCTATCATTATAAATAGATTTGTTACTTATCAATAGATTTGTTAGCCAAAACAGACAAAATAAAACAAAACAAAAAGGACACTGAGGAAAAGATTATGAAGAAAAAAATTGATTATTTTATATTTATACTAATATTGATGAGTGTTTTTAAATGTACTTTTATAAAAATGATTTAAATGTAACTAAATTTGGGGCTGTATTTAGTGATAACATCTGTAAAGACTTAGGAATTTATATGTTTTTATATGATTAACAAGAAAAATGATATTAGAAATTAATGCATTGGAACTTTTGATAGTATTATAACAGGGGAAATATATGTTAAATTCTGAAAATATTAAATTATAGAATTATAGGGGAAAAGGAGTTTAGAAGGCTCATTCTTTAGGTTAATGATGACTTTAACTGTTATTAAAATTATATAATTCTGAATTTTGACTTGAAAGAGAAAGATGGGTTAAAAGGGGCCATAGGACTAGGAATATAAAAGTGGACATAGGGAGCCTACCTAGGAGATTATTGCAGCTGCCCTAGTGAGAATGATGTAGACTGTTCTAGACATGTATGAGAGTATGTGTGCAGGCACTCACCTGTGCATACAGAGCCAGAGGACAGAGAGAACATAAATACTTTGATTTAAAAATGAGCAAATTTCACATCTGCCACGTATTTGAAGCATGTTCCTGTAGTTTATTTGGTGACTGAAAAGCTTCATTTACATTTTTTTAGGCTTTACTCTTAGGATACTTTGTGGAAGAGAAGAATAATGCAAAAAAGTACATGCAGAAAAAAATTTAAAAGTAGCCTATTCATTTTACCACTATGACATAATGACTATTAGCGTTTTCTTCCTGTTTTTGTTTTTCCTAGGAATAGAATTTTATGTTTTGGGATCTTATTCTATAGACATTTGCATGTCAAGAACTGTGAAGGACCTGAGATTTTCCCTATGGTATGCTTAACAAGTCTTCCTGGCTCAGTGTCATGGATGCAGGCGGCAAACCAGAGACTTTTAGGTCAGAGACAAAGGACTTCATTGCTCAAGGTGCAGACAGCAACATCAGCACATTTATGTCAATTCTCCTTTCCCCAAGTTTCATGAAGGCAAGGCAGATGGGACAGATGAATAGCTACACCTGCAGTGCGTTGCATTAAAGGAGGGCAACCCTGAATTTAGGGAGCCCAAATCTTTTATAATGGGCAGTAACATGCTGGCCCTTTGCTCTGGAAAGAGACACTATTATACAGCGCTGTAAGCATAGCTATTCTTTGATCCTAAAAGAGACACTGCCTTGATCTTCCAAGGCTATTTATTATACAAACACCCTTGAAAAAAATGTGAGAAAAGAAGATAGTGCCTATGTTTATAAAGAGTGTGCAAAACTATGAGACTCATGAAGAATTGTCTCTCAACAAACATGTTTTCACATATTATTATTTTCCATCAGCATTTTGCATGGCTGCATGTAGCTGTAAAGAGTGAGTCATGGGGATGTAGCATAATTTGCTATCAACTCCCAATTTTCTTAATGATTCTTAAGGTTTTTTCCATTGAAAATTTTCACTGGGACATTTTAATTTGGGGCAGAGTGTGGTAAAATGTTGCAGTCACCTTGGGCGTGTTGTAGCTGAGTTGGTGTAGAGATTTGAAGTCCATGCAGACTCTTCAGCTTGGCCTTATGTGTAAATATGCATTGGCCATCAACAACAAGCATGTGTGTTGTCTTAGGATGTTACCCAGAAAGAAACGAGCTCTAGAAAGCTAGATATTAATGCTGCTTTTCATAGTGCAGCCTGCACTGGTTTTCTTCTGGAAAGTGGAGATACCTCCTGACATTTCTGCTGCTCACATGTCTGACTGAGCCTCAGTCGGCAGCTTCTACTGCCTGGCATTAGCAGGGCCCAGAAAAGTCCATATAAATCCCTGCAGTGAACAGAGGACCTGAGATCTAAATAATGACTACATTGTCCAATCATCTGGGGAGGGTCTGGTCTGGTGGTGGGGATTAAAAAAAGGCAAAACAGGTTTTAGTCCTGGGACTTGTGTGCAAAAAAAGTACCCAATATTGAGGCTTTCCTGGGACTGTGGGGTCTTCTCAATTATCTAAACAATGGTTGAAGTGACACAATGGCTGGGACAAGACTTCCCTCAGTGGAAAGGAGGACTAAATAAAACACACCAGGCGACCCATTTCCTAGTTAATAATGGTCCCAGGAAATTCCAGATTAAAATCTGCAATAGATGTTGCAATAAAATTGGACTGTTAAAATTTGAGGAGTCAACTTTAACACTTTTCTGAGTAAGCAGTGACCAGAGAGTAGTCAGGAGTCAACTCATTGTCATTATTTTTACGTGAGAAGAGTTGTACATGGTGTCGTCATCATTTTTGAGAAGTATAAAGTGAACTTCTCTATTGCTTGAACAAACATGTTAGACACCTGCTATGTCCTCAGTGCTCTGCCAGGAGCTGGAGAACTAGTAGTGTCCAAGACCAAGGAGCTTCCACTTTCATGGAGTGTCAAGTAGAGAAAAATCATCAATATCTAAGATCCTTTCTACTAGTGAAGAATTGTATGAAATGAAACAAAAAATGCCGGGGTAATGTAGCCAGCCAGCGGCTTGGGTACAAGGTGCCAGGTAGAGAGGCACTGCCAAGGAGAGCAGCTGGAGATGGCTTGTCTGAAGTGGATACATTAGAGCTGAGACCTGAAGGATAGGGAGCTAGCTGCAAGGTGAGGCCATTCCAGCCAGAGGCAATGGCAAGACAAAGCTTATGAGGTGAGAACAAGTGTAACATTTTCAAACACTAGAAAAGAGTTCAAGAACAAAATGTGCTGGAGCCTAATGACTGAGGAGGGAGAACTGGAAAAAGATGACCTCACAGAGGTGGTTAGGGCCAGTTGGTGTAACGAGTTGCAGGCATCAGTAAAGGCTCTGGATGTGAAGTCTAGTGAGTGATGCAATGGATTTTTCATGCAACAGGGTGGTGGAATCCGGACTTCGAATGTTTTTAAAGGTTACTTGGCCTCTGTCTGTACCAGGGAGACTAGTGAATGAGCAATGTGGATAGATGCTGGTGGTTGGGGAACATTTCCTAGCAACAGATTAGTTTAGATAAGGAATGTATTTTGGAGTGAAACCTACTGAAGTTGTTGATTGGCTCTGGATAGAGAAGGAAGGAAAGGAATCAAGGACAACTTTAGGTTTGGGGCTTTGGGCTACTTGGTGGATGGTGCTGTGGTTACTGAGATATGGAATACTGGGGAAGAAATGATTTTTGGTGGAATGGCAAGCAAGCCTCACTAATTGCATTGAAAATGGGAAGGGAACCCTAGTAAGTATCTCTGCCTGGCTTCAAAAGGAAAGCTTACAGGGAAAAACAGTTACACTTGATATTGAAGTTGCTGTCCAATTTTGTCTGGTTGTCTTAGAACATTACCTGGTTAATGGATGGATGGATGGATGGATGGATGGATGGATGGATGGACAGGTAGATGGAGATATGGATGGAAGGAAGGATGGACAGGCATATGGATGAATAACTTGATGGATAGATGGGTAGATGGATGAAGGTGTTTTAAAAGCAAATGTTCATATGGACTCCCTCCATTTCTTATATGCAGCTATATCTGCGAAACCATTGAGAGCCACTTCTCTCAGAGGACACAGTGTGTGGGTCTCAGGGATTCTGACCCACACAACTTTGTCTATTCTGAGAGTCAAGGAGGTAGTTTGTCTTAAGCATTATTCAAAATTCCTTTGCATTGAGACAATACTCCGTGGCTCATGTCAGTTATAAATGCCAAATGGTGTTTTTTCCCACTTTGTACAAATCATCACCATAATCTTTATTTTACCAGACAGGAAGCTCTGCTTGCAGCCATCAGTGAGAAAGATGCAAACATCGCCCTGCTGGAACTCTCTGCCTCCAAAAAGAAGAAGACGCAGGAAGAAGTGATGGCCCTCAAGCGGGAGAAAGACCGACTGGTGCACCAGCTAAAGCAGCAGGTGGGGCCTCCTGCCCGTCAGGTGTGCTTTGCTGGGTTTGGGCCGTTGGGTGCTTTCTGAGGGTTTAGCAGCTCTTCATTTTCCCATGTCCATCCTGCAGGCTCAGCAGCTGAAAGCAGGTAGGAGTGCAATGACCTGAGTTGTCACTGGAGCACCATCTTCCTGCTTTTCTGTGTGGGCTGCATGTGCCTGGGCTTGTGTGGTTTGCAACCAGCGCTGTTTTCCGTTCTTTTGTGTTAGCATCATCTCCCCAGAAATAGCTCTCAGCTCTCTTCCTTCCAGTGGACTTTGTGTGACTTCTGACTAAATCCTAGGAACTACTAATTAAATTCTGGGCACATTCTCTCCTGTTGGACCCGTTATCTTCTGTCTTGCTCACTCTCTGGGCCTATAAATAACTTCCCTCATCCAGTTCTTTAGAATTCTTTCTCACCAGACTTCCAGCTTTGGCTCTTTAACTGTTTCCTCCTGGACCTTTCAGCCGAGGGACATCCCCCAGCCCCTGGCACCACCAGGCTATGCTTGGAGCCCTCCCGGACCATTATTTAGCCTAATATTTTTTTTTATCACCTGTTTACCTCATTATCCTGATTTTCCTCCTCACTCGGCCACTGTACTTCTTCTGAGGGAAAAGGAAGGAGGGACAAAGTCCTAATTTGTGCCAAAAAAAAAATGATTTGCTTTCTAAAGGGTCTTCTGGAAGTGGCTTCAATGGAAATAATTGTACCTGAAGCATATTGCAAAGTCATCCCTGAAATCTTCAGGCATTATTTCTCCTCTCTATATAACTCAGGAGCTTTGGAAGCAGTGGTTCAAATGTTCACCCAGATCCTACCTTCATTATGAAACCTAGAAAATATGGCTCAATGCTCTGTGGTCTCACAAGGTGGCTGCCACATCTTACCTCAGGCCCCATGTGGCTCTGAAATTCTCTAAACGCCACATGGTACCACGTGGAGTGTGTCCACTTTGATTTCAGCCCCCAGGACTGGCCCGCTGCCTGCTAGGCTGATCTGGGCTGAGCACAGGTGCAAGGTGAGTGGAAGGGAAGCCCAAAGGCATACGTCCCTTCTCCTCACAATTGGGCCAAGCCTTCCTCCTCAGGAAGGAAAAGGCATCCTTTGGCCCTGAACCAGAGGCCATTTCTCACGGGGCTGCCTTGCTGAAAGAGAGGGACCACCGCCATGCCTGGGCACCTTCTCCTGCAGAGGGAGGGTCCCAGGCACTGCCAGTCATGGGGGTCATTCCACAGAGCGGCATGCCTTGCTAGTGCTGGCCCTGGGGCTCGGGGGCCGCTTCCATCTGACCTCTTGTTTGGGGCTGTGCATCTTCTACACTGGGGTTTTCACCCACTTGGCCACAGAAAGTCAAGATGAGCCTCCTTCTTTAATTTCTCCTAGTTCCTTCCCTGTGCGCCCTGCACCCTCCCCTCCTGCACCTAACCATTGTAGCTTTCTCCCACAGGTTTATAGACCTAGGAAACAGCCCCTGAGCTCGAATATACCATGCACTTGTGATGCTTGCTACAGCCCAGATATTACGGCCAAGTACCACGGGTCCAGCTACGATGCACACATGATCCAAAGGTCTCAGGTCAGTCAGTGGCTAAGGAGACACTTGCCCCCGCCATGGAGGGTGGGGGTGCACGAGAGCTACATCCTATCTTGACCTTCACCTCTTCTGGTGATCTCCAGTACTTGGTAGCCATAAAGTCTGGAACCATAAATCATAGCATTATGTGTTAATTTGTAATGTAATTTCATTTATTACACATTTGCCGAGGGTTCCAGACTTGGTGAGCGCCCTACAGGGCCAGCTCCTCTGAAATGGTCCTGCATCTCTGCAGAGCCAAGGCTGCCAGAGGCCTCCTGTCGGGCGTAGTGGACAAGGTTTTTCTTTCTGTCTCTTTGATACTTTGCCCCTCATATATCCCTGTGCTTTTCCCAATAAGGATTTTTTAAAGGATCCTTTTTTTCTTGCTCAGTATCATGGAAATGCATGATTCTGAGTGCAGGGTTCCAGGAACGGTTGAGTGTAGGCCTTCAGTGTGCTCCTGGGAAACCACACAAAGCTTTCATTCTTCACAACAGGCTTGGTTTGGGGTGTTGTGGGGCACATTTGGGAAACCCCAGCCATGCAGAATTAGGCTCCTGCCTGGGCTGAGGCAGGTCTGAAAGGCTGTTGTGGGAAAAGAGGCAGCAAAGGAGGAGGATGGCTCCTCGGTGATGTAGGTTTAAAACCCTCTCACACCCTCCCTGCCACAGAGCAAGGAAGAGCACATCAGTGTATGTATTCTTGTAAATGGTAATGATTCTAAGAATAATGATCCATTTGCGTACGAAGCACCCTCATTTTATTGAGTGTTTACTCTATGCCGCTTAAGAATGTTCTCCGGCCATTCACCAAGAGTGGCCTCTGCCCAGAGCTCTAAGACTTAGGCACTTTAATCACATCAGTAATTACTAATACTTTTGGCTCTTGCCATGAGCCAGGTATGGATCTGAGAGCTTTACATACATACACTCATGAACTCCCAACACAACTGAAGGACTGATGCCCTTACAGAGAAGGGACCAAAGGTCCAGAGAGGCCAGGTGCCTTGCTCAGGCTTTACCGCTGGGCACACTGTGATGCTTGAAGAGACCCTTTGCCACACAACCATAAGTGGATCTTGCAGGTGCTATCTGGAGTGAATCTTGCTTCTAGCTCTTGTTACCTGAGCCATCATGGCAAGATACTAAACCTCCTGAAATTCAGTTTTCTCATCTGTAAACTGGGCTAATAATCTAAGGCAATGGATTGTTGTGAGATGTAATGAATATAGAAGTGCTTTGTGTATGACTGGCACCTAATAGGTGCTACTTATATGTGAGGTGTTCTTCTATTACTACTGTTAGTAATACTTGATTTTATCACTACCAACCCTCAGAGACAGCTTGGTTTTGACCTCATTATCGCTGCTTTTTACATGCCTGGGAGTCATCACTCATTGAGCACAGTAAGGAGAACATACTGTGGAACTGTGGGAGAAAGAGCATACAGGTGTCCTCCCAACCCTCAAATCCAGACACTTGGGGATCAGTGTGCAGGCAAGTCAGGAATTCTAGACCTCAGCTTCCAGCCTGCACTGAACAAGCTTATTATTAAATTTACTTGGTTTGTGTATCCAGCCCACATAGACATCAATAAGAGAGGGCATCTCTGGGAGGCGGGGGAGTCCAAAACCTCAGTTATCATCACCTGTGTGACTGGCTTGAGTGAGCTGAGCTGCTTTAGGCACCCAGGCTAACCAGAGAGAAAGCCATGGATGTGGGTATTCATCCGTCTGATGTTCTGCAAGGATGCAGAGGCAGACTGAGTCACGAGAGGTGCCACCCTCTTCAGACTACCTTGTGAGCTTGTTTCATCTCATGCAGGTCTCTACACTGCCCATGGCATTCCCCGTGACTGGACGTGAACAGCTCATACAATAATCCCCATAGTTATTGCACTTTGCCAAGCACATAGTAGGATTTGATAAATATTTATTGTGTGAATTAATGTATGATGCCCACATGCCAGATTCTATGCCAAGTGCTTTATGTGTATGTAAGTTTACAAGCATTATCTTACATTTTCCTCATAATCAACCAACTGATGTATTGCATAGCTATATGTGCCAGGCTCTGTGCCAGGTGCTGGGGATTCATCCCCACAGATATTTTACCTGCCCCCATGAGAAACACATCACCTTCCTTTTTGAGTTGTTCAAACCAAGGCTCTGAGAGACCAGCTGACTCAACTACCATCATACCACTCATACCTAGCAGTCCAGGGTTGTGCCCCATTGCTGTAGGAGTGCCAATACTTTGCTTTTAGCTGGCTAAACACTACCTCCCCATGGCAACACTGTGAGCCATGGATTGGCCCCCTCACAGAAGCCATCAGAGGAGCCTATTTCCAATGCATCAGCCTGTGCCTCCCAAGCTGCCCAGGGCACAAGGATGAGCAGAGGTGGGTAGCTTGGCCAGACCAAGTGCCACATTGGACTTCAACTCAGCCGCTCTTCATTAGGGGTGTTTTCTGTGTTAAAATGCTAGGCATTTTGGAATACCTCAGTGACAAAATAGATAAAGTCCCCGTTCTCATGGTGTTTCCTTTTTAATGGGGGTGGGGAGAAAAGCAATAGATCACGGACATAATTAACAAGTAAATTACATGATAGAAAAAGAGGAGTATAGACCAGTATAAGGGAGAACAGGCATTCCAGAATAAGACCGATGGGCTGGTGACACTGTGAAATAGGATAGACAGGATGAGCCTCCTTGGGAAGGAGACATTTGAGCAAAGACTTGAAGAGGGTGAGAGGCAGTGGTCGGCAAACTGTGGCTCGCGAGCCACATGCAACTGTTTGGCCCCTTGAGTGTGGCCACGAAGTTTTAATCACACTGTACGTGTGCGCCCGCACGTGGTATTTTGTGGAAGAGCCACACTCAAGGGGCGCAGTTTTCAGACCACTGATCTAGGGGAAGAGTGTTCTGGCAGAGAGAACAGCCAGTGCAAAATCTTCTAAGCATGGTATATTTTGGAGCAGATAATCTCTGCAGTTAGGAAGCAGAATTCAACAGCCATGCAGCTTTAGAACAAGGGGGTCTCTTTTGGGTACCACTCAGAGTGCCCTGTTTAAGGCTGCCCAACTGAGCCTACTCTCCAAATCCCCCAGCTCTGGCCTCCAAGGAATCCCAGAGCTTAGCTTGCATTTTAAAAAGCATTGCCACACCCTGGCTGGCGTGGGTCGGTTGGTTGGAACATCCTCCTGTACACCAAAATGTCACGGTTTGATTCCTGGTCAGGGCACATACCCAGGTTGTGGGTTTGATCCCAGGTTGGAGTGCGTGCAGAAGGCAACCAATCAATGTTTCTTACATTGATGTATCATGTTCCTCTCTCTCTCTCTCTCTCTCACTCTTCTCTCTCTCTCTCTCTCTCTCTCCTTCCTATATCTCTAAAAATCAATTAAAAAAAAGGCATGTCCTCAGGTGAAAATTAAAACAACAATAATAACAATAAGCACTGACACTTTCTTTGGAGCCACAAAGAGCTAAAGCCAGAGTTTCTGGTCACACTGATGAGATTTTCAAATAGAGTAGGAAGACTCTCTCTCTCTCTCTCTCTGTCTCTCCTTCCTATATCTCTAAAAATCAATTTAAAAAAAGGCATGCCCTCAGGTGAAAATTAAAACAACAATAATAATAATAAGCACTGACACTTTCTTTGGAGCCACAAAGAGCTAAAGCCAGAGTTTCTGGTCACACTGATGAGATTTTCAAATAGAGTAGGAAGAGGCTCTAGGACAAAACACCCTCCCGGACTTTTTGGCAGTCTCAACAACACTCCGCTGGATTCCACAATCCTGCACGCCATGTGCTGGAGGAGGCAGGCAGGCAGACAGTACTGGCCACCACCAGCCCTGGCCTCCTTAGGGTGTGGCTGTGCCTTGGAGAAATGCAACCAGCCTCCAGGACAAGCCAGAGGCTCTCAGACCTCACTCCACAGAAGCGTGATCTTATCTAAAGATAAATGTTATGATACTCATCACCCTGTAGCCCTCACGTCTGAAAAACCTTCCCTGGCTTGCCTCACTGTTGAGATAAAGACAAATTCAGACCCATGTGTTCTCTGCGTGGCACATGTGATTCCTTCTGCCTGGCACACATTGCCTTTGTTTTCTCACCTAGTCAATGCCCCCTCATCCTCTCCAGCTCAGCTCAACATCACTTTTTTAGGGAAGCCTTCTGGGACTTTCTCCCTT
>NW_006284347.1:2504859-2534101 GCF_000327345.1 Myotis davidii | reverse complement strand
AGGCAGAGCTCCCGCCTCCCGGGCCCTGTGGGATCAGCCCCTGGGACAGCATTTTAAAGGCCAGGGAGGGGGTTGTTTTATAGACATTGTAAGGAAACCACCTTTTTCTTAAAAAAAAAAAAAAAAAAAAAGAATCTGGCTTCCAGATTTTTGCAGTTTTTGGAGAGGGTCTCAATTGAACATGAGTGAAGTTTTTTGTTTGTTTGTTTTCTTGCTCTAGGGAGAGTAGTTCTAAAAATATTATTAAAAATTACCATCTTTCCTTCTTTTGTGTCTTGGATCCAATCCCTCCAGCTCTTCCTCCACCCTTGAAGAAAGGACTGACATCAAAATAATTAATTCTGAAATCATTGCATTTTCCTGCTGCTAAAGGGTTTTTGAAGAAAGCTTAAAACTAAATCTTACCCCCTAAGCCTTATTCCCAAATGCTCCCCTGTGTGTGGAAGGAGTGATACACACATCCTTGATGAAAATGCCTTTTTAAAATGAGGGCCAGACACTGTTGTTTAGTTCAAATTAGAACCAGCTTATTTCTCAGAACTGGTTAGAATACTTTTGTGATCAGAGATAAATTATACTTGCTTTTCTTTTTTCTTTTCTGCCAGTTCTGGGCATTGCGTTTGGCTACCAGGAAACATGCTGGTCAGTTGGTAGCCAGAAAGTGTTAAGACCAGGAGACTAGGCCACTGGTTCTCAGTGTTTTTCACCAGAGTTTGCAGAGGAAAAAAACTAATCCTATGTTCAGGTCAACATAGTGAAATCTATTTGGGTAGAGTCTCCTCCCCGCAACCCCCAATGTTGTCCAGAGGTCATAGGACTGGCTCCAAGAATTATCCAGACAGGTGTGGCCTAGAAAAGAAGAAGGCAGCACTGACCCTGAAATACTCATGAGAGCTGGTGGTTAAGGGTGGGATCCTAGTCAAAACTGGATCTTAGCAGAGATAGATCCATCCTGTCAGGGGAGGTGGGAAGCTCCCCAGTGGGATGGTTGGTCAGGCATTTCTTTCCCCCTCTACTGGAGGCCACACTATGTTGTGCTTCCTATTGACAGGCCCATTGCATTGTATGCAGATGACTTTGAATTTTGCTGATGGGGGTGAGCACAATTAAACAGCAGTGGAGGAACTTCATGCAGTAGGGTTCCCATAGCCTCGTGTTGTCCTTGGAGGAGCTCCAGAAAAGCTTGATTTGATCCCAGCATTGTAATGCATCGCAGACTTGCCCAGATCGAATTGCTGAAATGCAAATGCATTGGTTTTCACTGCAGACTCACTTTGGGTTAAGCTTTTCATGTCCCACTGGTAAAATCTAGCCACATCTCTATTTATCATTGCCTTCAATGCCAAGGATATTTACAGTATGTTGTAGAGAATCCCCTTTGCAAACAGAAATACTTAGATCTCTCCTGGGCAGGCCAGGGGCAGGGCTTTCTCATGGAGGTAAAGGTGTTCTGTGCTGCTGAAAACAGTGTCCTCTGAGTGTCTGAGTCATTGGTCAGGACACTTGTCTGCTCTCTTAGCTTGGAGACACTCCTTACTCCAGGCTGCTTGTGCCTCAATCCTGCTGCTCAGGGAATCCATTCAGTTGGCCAGTTGCTCCATAAAACAATGCTCAAAAATCTCGGAGGCAGAGTACTTTCTCTGCAATTCCATGTTTCTTAAATCCCTTTAGGAGTGCTTCTTCCCAAAACATCAGGCTGACCTTGATGGACTACTTTCCGAGTCTATCCATCGAATGAAGCCATGTTTTAAAACCTACCGTTGTTCTCTTCCCTAGGCATTTATGAAGAATCCTTGGTGGGACTGTGTTGGGCACTCTTGGCTATTGAGCCTTGGGTTTTTATCATTTCTCCTACCAGTAAGAGACAGTTCACAGAACAGAAGATAGCTATTTGGGGATTGCAGAAATGTTACCAACTTTCAGAAATCTTTGCTTTGCAGGGGTCAGGGAATGCTTCCTACAGAAGTAAGAATTCTTAGGAATTTTGTGATTGGCAATCCTTAGCCTATCTTTTGTGGAACTGTGATACTTTCTCCTAAATTTTCAAGAACCCTAGTGTAAATAGTGCTAGTTTTAGAAGAACTTACTCTTTGCTTTTCAAGCATACCATTTTAAGTGAAAATTTTGAAAAGACCGACTTTACCATTATGCTGTCCTGCTTTTAGAACTACAAAAAAAGGAGAGGTGGGTCTGACTTTTAAGCTACAGAGCGACTTGCCAACTTCGCTTCGGTGATTTGAGGCGCCCCCAGAGCATCCAGCAGTTGGCAGAGCACATCGGAATAGCAGGCTTAGCTGAAGGTGACCAAAACAGAGAAGGGCGGACAAGTGCCAAGAAGATCTCTCACGCGCTGTCTCTCTTTCTCTCTCTTTTTTTTATTCAAATTTCACATCTGTGCTCTATTTTTAAACATTTATTCTTTAAGTGATAACGCATGTTTTACCCAGCCTCTTATTGGATTAGACATGTTTGAAATCCCCTCCACTTTAACCTATTCATGACTGCCTCTGAGAATGTGCACATCCACCACCAAAGCAGAGAGTGTCTGTGGGGAAGGCTCCCAAGGTGTCCACCACCAGAGCCATGTCACTTTGGAATGAGAGGGACCCCACTGTTGCACGGGGTAGATTGGGGGGAACTTCGATAGGCATAGCTTCATGAGGACAGGTGTGGGTGTAACATGTCCAGTGTTCTTGCTCCTCCTGGTAGTTTTGCTACTCACATTTGAGAGTGCGAGGAATTAACAATTTTTTAACTCTTACTGCATACCTGACCACAGGTAGAGATTTGAAATATCTCAATCCTCGCAGCTCTGAAAACTAGATGTAATTAATCCCATTTTAGAGATGAGGAAGCTGAGGTCCAGGAATTGGGTAAAGATACCACAGCCAGTGAGGGGGTCTCACTCCAAAGCTCTCCCATGCTCTTCTCAGCAGATGCCCCCAAGTTGGGGCAATACCTTGCTCAGGTCATAGCCCCCAAGAAATGGGGCTGAGAGGTAGCATAAGAAGAAGGCTTTATTCTGTTCTCCTGAGCACCACTCCCAGCCCCTCCCCAGGGCCCCGAGGCTCCTGCCATGACCTGAAGTCACATGTGCAGGCTGGGGAGAGAGTTATCTCTTCCTGCATCTCCAGGCATTCCAGCTGCCCTGGGGAGAAGGGCTGGGAGCTGATCAGCGGCGCTGCATTTCCTGTTTTCCAGCATGAAATGTTGGCACTTGCTTCTTGGAACCTTTGTATTTCATTCTCAAGATATCTGCTTGAAAGTGATTTTCCCCTTTAGTTTTCCATCTTCTTCTTCATCATTGAACATATAAAAACAGGTTTCTCCTGGTCCCTTTCTCTCTCTCCCTTCTTTCCTTCCTCTCATCATATAATTAAAAGTCCTTCCAGGCTGTCTTCACCTTATCATTTCAAATGAATTGAAAAAAGATCCGACTTCCTGCCCTTGTGTCTTCCTAATGCTGAATTTCAAAATGAAAGAAAAGTCCTTTTCCCCCTCCCTCTTCACTTCATCCTGGCCCTTGAATAGCTGTGTTCAAATCAGAGTGATTTTGTTGTTGATCAGCAGAGTAGCAAACCCAGTTCGCCCTTCCCACCTTCACAATGCTTTCTCTCCCTCTCTCTCTCTCTCTCTCTCTCTCTCTCTCTCTCTCTCTTCAAGTAATAATTTAACAGGAAAATGATTTCTCATTAGAGGAGGATAGTTCTCAAACACAGAATTTAACATTGCCAGTAGTTTATCTTTCCTTCCTTCAAAGTGAGAAGAGAGGGAGAGACAGAGAAAAACATCAATATGAGAGAGACACATCAATTGGCTGTCTCCTACACACACCCTGACCAGTGCCAGGGAGGAGCCTGCAACCAACATATGTGCCTTTGACCAGAATCGAACCCAGGACCCTTTGGTCCACAGGCCAATGCTCTATCCACTGAACCAAACCAGCTAGGGCAAGTTTATCTTTCTTTACTCTTACTCAGCTCCATATTTTGGGGGGGAAAATGCCACTTTTTTTTTCATCTCTGTGACATGCTAATAGCAGAGTTAAAAGTTCCAGAATCTCCCATGTTTACTCTTGTTTTATTTTTTTTAATTCAACCCATAATAATGAACTATATTTAAAAATAAGAAGGACTTAATTTTAACCACCCTTATTATGTAAATGATACTTTTTCATAATTGAAAGCATATAAATAAATGCTTTACTATAAAAATAATATATGTTCATTAAAGATTCTTAGGAAAATGTAAATAAAACACTAAAATCCCCCATATTCTTGCCACTCAGAGATAACTGTCATTAAGATTTATAGTTTCCTACATTCCATTGTCTACATACATATTTGCACAAAGACATGACATACTGCATAATAAAGATTTTTTAGCCTTATAAACATTTAACTTGGTATGCATATTCCCATGTCCTTAAAAATCTTCAAAAATATATATCTTGGTTGTATGACTTCCATCATTGCCATAATTAATTTTATCATTCTTCTCTTTGTTGTGATTTCAATTCATTCCTAGTTTTTCCCTTTTATAATCACATTTGATGAACATCTCAATACATAAATATTTTTTTCTTAGGATTAATGCCCCAGAATTTAAATATTGGAATTATGGGCATTTTGAGGATTTTAGAGAACTAAGAAATAGCTCTCTCCTACAAAGTACTTGACATTTGTAAGTTTTTACATAAATGCCACCTTTATGTGTTAAGTTTGTCAAAGCTATAGTCTGATCACATGCCACTCAGATTTGGGGCAGAGCATTACTATAGGGAATGTAAATGGTCAGTAAGCTGAGAGAGCAGAAGGCAGAGGGGGATTTTTACAACTTCTTAGGGGAGTAGGCATGGGGAAAAATGAGCAGTCCATTCTGCAACACATACACTGTGTGGACACTGGGGACATAGCAATGCCCATATCCCTGTCTAAAGGGAGCATGTGTTCTATGAGGGACAAGTGAGAAACAATGACATCAAATACCTGGTGTGATGGTTGGCAAGCAGTTGTGTGAGGGGAAATTTCAATGATCTGTGAGGTGTCTTGGAAGTGATTTTGAATAGGGTGTTCCTGGAACTCCCCCCTGAGAGAGGGACATGTGAGCAAAGACTTGCAGGGGGTGAGCCTCATGGAGCACTGTGTAGGAAAGGAGTCCTGTGAGGACAAACTGTAGCCAGGAGAGTTGTAATCTGTTCTCCTCAAGTCCCAGTCCCAAGTGCAGTTGCTGAGTTGACAAGGTGGGGGAGCCAGAACCCCACAACACCAATGTTTAGATGCGATTATTAAAACAATAAAATAAACACACAAGGACCAAAACCCCACTCTCTTATCTCTGCCCTGATAGGCCGTTGGGAAATGCCTGTATGGACACAGCTAGCAAATCTATATTCGGGTGATCTTTGACACAGGCTGGGACCGGAATTGTGCAAAGAGGTTACAAGTTCAGACTGGACAGAGAGGCTGTCATTTCAGAAAACAATGAAAATCGACTGAACAAAAATGGCAACTCAGAAGGTTTCAGTCCAGGGTGGTTCTTATGCCGAGAAACCTCCGATTCACTGATCATCTCGAGGCTGGTTTATTTCCTCTCTCTCACGGCCCAGCACTCCTAAAATTACCAACCCAGCTCAGAAGCCAGCCAGACACCCTACTGCTCTGGGCTGTATGGGGTGTGCCAAAGCCCTTTTGGGTGCCAGGATAGGGAGCAGGTGTGTGGGTCACAAGCCCAGGCAGAGTCTCTCTTGTCAGTCTTCTTTGGTTTGGGGCCCAATGCTCTCTGCGCTGTCTGACACAAGCAGCCATGTAGAAAGTAGGATATTAAATGTTTAAATTAATCAAGGCAGCCCACCTCACCAGGGAAGCCCTGGCAGGCAGTAGAAGGTGTGGGGTCTGAGAATGGATCTGGGAATCAGAGTTCCTGCTCAACTCTGACCCCAATACACCAAGAAACCTTGGGCACCTCATTTTGCTTCTCTCTCACAGACTCAGTTTCCCCATTTGTAACATGAAAGAAGTGGACTAAGAGAACTCTAAGCTCCTGTAGTTTTCATAGTCACAGACTATTCCAGCACATTCACAAGTAGCATGTTGAGTACTTGATCTACACCAAGGACTTGGAGGATGCTCAAGCAAATGGCAGTGTTGGCTTTCATGGAGCCTGCTATTGAGTAGGGGGGTGCATTGTTCAATAGGACATTAGCACAGCTATCATTTCTTGAAGAAATGATATTCTAAGCACAATTTTATAGTTTGGCTGTTTTATTACAATCCTTACAAACCAGGTCACAGAGCTGGTGAGTGGTCGAGAAAGATGCTCCGTGCATCTGCCTGTAGGCGTCACACTCTGATCCCCTTTGTTTTCTCATTGCAATGAAGTTGCCATCTTTCCCACCAGGGAGTATCTGAGAAGTCTAGATTTTAAAGGCAGCAGGGAAGAAGGAAGGCTCTGAAGTTTGCTCAACTAATGAATCCTGACTGACCTCCACTTATTAGTATGTGATGGTGGCAGGTCAATGTGCCTTCCTGTAAAATGGGTATGCTGTTTTCTACCTGGCTCACAGAAAAGCATCATCATGAAGGATCTACCCGGAGGGCCGCACAATTGTGCAGGAGGTTGACCTCAGTGCTGAGGTGCAAGGACAGGGCCATCTTATTGTTCCCCACAGGGTAGCACTGTGCTTTGAGGAGGGATGTTCCCAAACTGTCTCTGGTGACAATCCATTGACACAAACCTGCTCCACAGGACTTGTTCCCCAGACCAAAGGAGAAAGAACTTGAGTGGCAATGTTCATAAACAGGCCCCCCTCTGCTGCTTCTCTGGGAGCCAGACCCTGATTTATCCTTGGAGAAAAATAAATAGTGAAGAAGGTACAAACATTGCCTTGAAAGAACCCAGTTCAGAGTGGGTTCAGAAAGCTTCCTTCCAGGAAAGGAGCGTCCAGACCTCCCAGCCCCAGTCTTGCTTGTCCAGACTCCTGGGGGGTCTGCTGGGGCCAGGGTCTTCTGAGGCTTCCCAGATGAGGCCGGGCTTCCAGGGAGAGCCGCGTTCCTGAGCCTTCCCGTGATGCAATCCTCGGTGAGGCCGGGAAACGAAAAGCTGATATTTTGGAGGGGAAGAGCCATCTCCAGGGGACTATTTTTTATGAACCAAAGACACTTAAGTGTTGCTGATTTATCTTAATAGCAGATACTCTGAGCAAGAGTCCCAGTTGCCTCTTTGTGCTTTTGGCAAGGACGGATGAGAAATGGGGTGGAGGAGACCCAATCAGAGCTGGCCAGCCCAAAGTTCAGGAGTCTTAATCTTCCTCGCTCCAAATATGTAACGTAGACTTGTTTCCAAAGCTTTTCAAGTTGCAGGTGGACACCCAGCTTTGGCAAGAGGCAGAGCGGCTTCCAGAACAGTTGTCCTGAGCGGGAGGGGAGAAGCGCCTGCATCTCCCTTGGGTGGTGAGTTCTTTATGCTCAGCCACCACGTTCCCGTTGTGAGGGCGCTGTTTCTGTGTCCAGAAACCTTCTTTGGTCACGTGAAGAGCCCTCCTGCTTGTCACACACATGATTGGGACTCTACAAAGACACCTCTCCTCCTAGTTCCCAGCTGGAATGAGACCACGCTGAACCTAGCGCCTTAGAAGATGGAATATAAATTATGTCCAGGCCATGTTCCGTGTTGTGACATTTGCTAATCCTTATTAGATATGGATAAACTCGCATGGCTTAATTTGGCACATTGACCACTTCTTCAGATTGTCTTTAGGGACTGGAACGGAAATGCACAACTTTGCTGGAATTTTTCTTTTATTTCTCGAGAATGGGACATCGTTTTTTATTGTTAGCTGGTGGAAACTTTTGGTGAATCATGGCCAACTGTGGCTCACCCCCACAGGAAGAAAACATGGCTTTAGCTGAGAACATATTCTTTGAAACAAACCAGAATATTTGATTTTTGAAATATCTTCCCACTTAAAAAAAACAGGCTGTCCAACAAATATTAATGTTCTGAGCAAGACTAAGAGAATTGAGGAAGTCGAAAGCTAGAATTTCTCTCTGAGGAAAATTTTAGAGTGATGTGTGATGCTTTAGTTTAATAATAACTCCACTGAGCATGAAAGAGTCAGCGAGGATGCAGGTACAGCCCCAAGCATTCACTGAGCATCCTTCTCAATCTTGGTCCTCCTTCCTCCAAGCGGAAGGAGCTAGGTGTTGGCTAGAAGTCAGGCATTCCACATTCCTTTCCTGGGTCACCCACATACACATGACCTTGGGCACATCCTGTCCTTTTATTTCCATTTCTGGAGTTTGGTCCAAAAATCTGCTTGACTATAGGTTTTCTCTCTCTCTCTCTCTCTCTCTCTCTCTCTCTCTCTCTCTCTCTCTCCCAAACAGTTTTATGTTGAAAATCATTGTCACGTCTTTTCAATTGCTTGGATTGAAACTATTTTCCTGTTCTCCATTCTTTTTCAGCCTCCCACACAGTTTGGTTGTCAGTGGTGCATGCTCAGTAGTCACCTTTAGGGGACTCAAATCTTGTCAAGTGTGACAAGTCTGATCAGGTGAGGGGTTATTAATCAGTTGTGTTATAGCCGCAAAATTATTTAAGTGAGATTCCAGTTCTGGTCGTAATTGCAGGTTTGCGTTAACAGGTCTGTTTTGCAGTTCTATGAGCAGGAATCCTCTTGGGCAGATCCACCATTACTTCTCCGTGAGGTTTGGGCAGGCGATTTTTCATCGCTGGGGTGGTTTTCAGAAGAGTACTCATATAAAAAAGCCCAATTCTCTCCTCTTAGCCACACCCAATGCTTAGGTTCTGCCGAGAGCAAGGCCCAAAATCATCCCCACGTCTCCTTATGAAATGCTGTTGAAAAACGTTAGTCCCTGTGCACTGCGCACAAAGGCCAAATTACTTCTGGAATGTTCCGTGGAACTCTGGGAATCCAGATAGGGATCAAGGAAGCAGCACAGCATCTGCTCAGTCAGTTGATTGATTTGTAGGAGATTGTTCTCCTTACCTTGAACCAGCTGAAGTTACTTGGATGTCACTTCTAGTGTTCGTTTGTTGATTCACTCGTTTGTTTGTTTATTATATTTTATTTTCTGTGGATCTCAGAGACTGCAAAGGAAAGTTCTGGGAATGCAGGGGTCTCTTCCTCCAGGTAAAGCAATATCCTCCCGGTGGATTGCAGGATGTGAGGGTGTTTCGCAGACCTTTCACAGTGCTGAAATCACAAAGAAAGAGCTTCTGGAACAAACCAACCAAAAACCGCACACTCATTCGGGGGCAGAGCCGGTCTATCTCATGCTGGTTTCCATACCCACTTTACCAAGATCTTTACAGGCAAGAAAGGTTCCCAGTGGAAGAGAGAAAACATGAAAAGGAGGTAGAAGGGGCCCTTTTCTGATCAGCAAGGGCTACTGAGAAGGGAGGGCGTGAAACAGGGACCCTTTCTCAGCTTCAGTGATCCCTGGCACGGAACTCCCAAAGGCTTAGTGCTATGCCCTATCCATTCATAGAGAGAGAAGGTCACAAATGAAAGTGGAAAATAAAAGGAAAGAATAGTTAAAAGGATAGAGATTATTATTTGAACTTCCAGTTCTCACTAGTGTTTCTGGCTATCTCATGGCAAAATTCTCAAAAGCAATTTACATGTATCTTAATTTTCAAAATAGTTATATCAACTGCAGCTAAACTTGGCTGTGCTTTGAATGGCCTGGTGTGCTTCTTCCCCACTTTCATTAAATACCAACTCCAAGGCCAGCCTTTCCACCTGCATGGTCAGTATCTCAGGGGAGAGACACCAGAAGTCAATGGGTCTGATTGATAGCCAGAATTCTGGAGGCACTGATCTAATGAAGGAAGTCATCAACCTCCAAAGGTGGAAATCATTGTGTCACCAAATGCCTCCTCTCTCTCTCTCTCTCTCTCTCTCTCTCTCTCTCTAGACAGCCTTGCAATTCAGAAATGTCAACTGGAAATAAATAGCAAGAATTGGGGTGTCTTTGAGCTGCAATTGTGACAAGAAAAGGTGGTCACAGGACCATGTAGCAGGGTGAGGGCTGGAGTAGAGATAAACCTGTCAGCACAGGGCACACAATGATAATGGGTAAGAGAGACAGTTGGTCAACAGACCCTATTGAGCACGAAGAGGGTCCGAACCCTGGTCCAGGCATTCCAGGGCTATAAAAAGGAATCAGAAGCTACAGACTGTGCTCAGGTACCTGCAGATGCCCTGTGCACAAAACCAGAGAGGTTGAATAATATTTTGCTGGTCATTAAACAGCTATTAAGTGGCCTAACTTTGACCGTTTGACCCAGGCCCTCTGATCCCACTTCTAGTTTTCCTCACTCTCCAGGACACTTTCAGTTATGGAATTTATCTTAATGGGATCCATTTTGTACCCAGCTGTGATGGATGCTGTAGGGCCTGGTTTAGTAGGGAGGGATCCTTTCTGGCTAGGATAGAGATGAATCTGTGTGCCCGTTGGGTTACAGACAGGCCATATTTGGGGAGAGTTTTTATGAAGGAGGCTGGAAGGAGGTAGATTGTTCGGAAGGAAAGGTAGAGTTTGGCCTTACCTGGTGACTGAACTGTTTCTCTCTGACCATGGGGAGCCACTGTGTATTCGGGGGGAGTATGATATGAAAACTGTCAACAGGAAGCAGGTTAAAACCAGCATGTTTTATGAGTGATAAAATGGCTTCTGAGATTCCGTGGCTAGGTCATTTCTACACGTGGAGCTTGCCCTGGGTTGGCTGAGTCGTGGGCACCTTGGGGCTTGTTCTTGTTTTCTGCATTTTAAGAGTAGTTGGTCAGGGATGATCTGGGCCTTTCATTAATGCACCTCCACCCCAGCCATACCGAGGATGAAATAACAGCTTCCTTCAATTATACAGTCTGTGAGACGGGGATCTGCAGTTTCTTTCCTCTGTAGCTCGATTTTCAAATAGTGCCCTGAAAGCTTCAGGAACTGAGAAGTCCTTTGGGCCATTAATGTCAAAATCCCAGAACTAACGGCCCTATTTGCTACCTATTTCCAACTTATGTCTATTCCTAAATAATCATTATTCTTTTAATGGGTTAATTCAGAGAGAGAGAGAGAGAGAGAGAGAGAGAGAGAGAGAGAGAGAGAGAGAGACCACTACCTGATTTTGGGTGCTATTTTCTATTTTTTCTTATTTTGTGGAGTAGGCCTGAAATGTCCCCAGGCACATGCTCTTTCTGAGCCATAATTATGCTTTTAACCTACTCCTTTATGTCTGGGTCCTTAATGTCCAAACTCCTATATAATTACCAAGTTCAGTGTGTGGGAATGAGACAAATATTTTTTGCATGACTTTAGCCTATACATTACTGCAAACACTGTATTATTACAAGATATTTCCTGAACTTGAAGCTGTACTATTAACTCTCTCAACTTGAAAAGACCCAGCAAAGAGATACTCCCAATCTTTGGCCCATGATGCAAAACTCAGATGGACAGTGACTTGATCCAGCTGAGGGCTCTAGGGCTCCTGGGGGAGGACTTGAATTTGGCACCAATGTATTGGTTCTGAGCCTGACAGGGACTTGGGAGCCTCTCCGTTTCCATCCAGCTGTGGTGCACAGCCACGGCCACGGCTCTCACTGCCCTGTGAGGTACTCGCATTCCTCAGTATTTGAAAAGGCCCAGGTTTGTTTACTGCCTCTTCTGGAGGAAGAAGTTACTGTGTGAGCTCACTAGGCTACAGGGAGATTGTTGATGCTGATTGTTCGAGTAACAAGGACTTTAGAGGATCAAGCTGGAGGGAGGAGAGCTGTGGCCTTAAAGCAGGGTTCGTTTAATCCTGGGCTGCTGCAGGTCAACAGGAAAGACCGCGGGAGTCCAAGCACACCAAGGCCAGTCTCAGGAGTCTCTGCCCTGAACTGAAAGGATTTCAACACCATTTCCTTCTAATTTCAGAAATAGTCTGTACTAGTAGCTCAGCATTTTTGTATATGGAGCCAAGAACATTTTTATTGTTTTGTTATTATTTTCTTTCATTGACTATTCAAGAAATGTGGAAAGGAATAAAGGAGAATATAAATTCCATGAAATCCAAGCACCCAGCAATAACCATCAACATTTTGTGTTTATCTTTCTGGGCCTTTCTCACATAATCACGTATGCATGTATACATTTATGTATGTACTAGTATGGAGATATTTATATATATGTGCATGTAGATATTTATATTATTTTGTAGGAACATGTTGTTTTCCTATCATCTACTACTTCCAGGAATTCATCTACATATGTGATACTTTTTCCTTTTAATAAATATAAATATCCATCACTCTTTATTTTTAAGATATTTTTTTTTCGAGAGAGGAAGGGAGAGGGAGAGGGAGAGAGAGAAAAATATCAATGTTAGAGTGAAACATTGATTGCTGCCTCCTGCACACCCCCTACTGGAGATCGTGCTCACAGTCTGGGCATGTGCCCTGACTGGGAATCAAACCGGCAACCTTCCTGGTCGATGCCGAACCAACTGAGCCACCCAGCCAGGGCAGAATATCTATCACTCTCAAATGGCTTCTGAGGATTCTATTTTTAGGAATAATGGATATTCAGTAACTTGTTAAACAAAATCCAGCTGTATGGACCTTTTATTTACTTCTCATTAATTGCTACTGGGATCGGCATCCCAGTGAAGGTCTTTTTATCTTTTCCATCCCTGTGTACCGGTCCAGCTTTCTTTTCAGGAGGAGGTTGCTGGACCCCAGGGCGTGCATAGTTTGAGTTTTAGTACATAGTGCCAAATCGCCCTTGAGAAAACGTATTCCAGTTCACCATCCTGCCAACAGGATGAAAGCATCTGAAGAACAGGGAAATTAACTTTCCATTTTCGTAGCTTTCCTGAATTTTACCTGCCTCCAGAACTTTGCCTCTAAATGTCTAAGCAACAAATGCACTCATGAAGCTGCAATAAAATCAGCAATTGCCGAGATCCTCTATTTGTTCACTAAAATTAAGTAATGTTGAGCTCACTTTGTCTTTTCATGAGGTTAATGTAGGGCGGGGCAGGGGATGGCTGGCTGAGGCACAGGCACGGGGGCTTCCGCTAGGCATCGGACACAACAAATTCACACACACACATATTTTTTATTCATTTTCTTTTACCAAATAGAGAGATTTGGACTGAATGGTGGTTCAGCAAGATGGGTTTATAGTGGATTGAAAACCTCCATCCTAGCAGGTTGACTAGGGAATCCTGTCCCCTCGTGGAGAGGTTGCCAGAGGCATTGTGCTCTGTCCTTCCGGAATGAGCACAGACCCTATTACAGTTGAACAGCACAGATGTTAGGGGTGCTGACTCCAGGGCGGTAGAAAAATTTGTGCAGAACCTTTGGCTCCCCTAAAAACTTAGCCACATCTGCCCCTCAGTGTCCACAGGGAGCTGGATCCAGGACCCCCACAAATGACAAGAGGTGCGGATGCTGAAGTCCCTGTATAAATGGTGTAGAAGGATGCATACAGCGGACCCTCTGTATCCTGGTAAACGGAAAACACTCCTTTTGATTCTCAGTTGGTTTGAATCCATGGATACCAAGCCCAGAGATAGGGAGGGACGCCTGTATATTTACGGGGGAAATCGGCATATAAGTGAACCAGTGCAGTTCAAACCCGTGTTGTTCAAAGGTCAACTGTATATGCAGCCTTAGAAAGTGTGATGCTTCAAAGCTGAGGTTATAAAACAATGGGAGACATCATTAGAACTGAGAAATACCTCAGCAGAATGGAACGGTAAACCCAAATTTAGTTAGGATAAGTCTAAAGTAAATATGCAGTAAGGAAAAGAATGAAACTTATACTTAAAATTAAAATTCTGGAGTGTGTGTGTGAATGGCTGGAAAACTGGCCACCAGGTCATGCATTTAATTAATTGAATATCTAACAACGAGTCATCGAGGCACAGCAGATGCTAAGAAATCAATGCAGGGTGAAGTATGTTAATTATTGTGAAGTTGTGTTTAGTGCAGGGAAGGATACATGTAAAGATTTGCATTCAGACCCTGTTTAGGGAATTATTCTCTAAGAGAAGCCCTGACACATTGCGATGACCCCATATGTGATGGGGTCCAGAGCGGGGACTAGGAGAAGTGGAGAATGACCAGTCAAGAGAATATAATGGTTAGGCTAGATAAGCTGGAGATCATGGGCATAGCTGTACTTAAATGTCTCAAAACCTGGGCACCTTCAACAAGGCAGAATTAGGATAGGTAGATTGAGAGTGCAGCCAAAGCTCAAAATATGTCAGTTAGGGCCATTTCATGCATGTCTCATAAGCGGTTAAGTTTTCCTTCTCCTGTGATAATGCGTCCACCAGGACAGCTGCACAGGAAGTCCTGTTTGGGTAAGAAGGCTGAGGAGGTTCTTTCCACCAACACACGCATGTTGAGTGGCATTTACAGGCTCAATACTCTCCCATGAATGACCCAGGCTTTGAAAAAAAAACAAAAACCTTTTGCAGAGAAGTAAAGCATAATTTTACTTCTCCCGCTAATGGTTCACCTATAACCACCACCTGCTAGGGCTGTGGCACCAAAGGAAAGGGCTGGCTCTGTTGCATCACAGCACACCAAGGAGCTCCCGCTTCTCTCCTTCTCTCTCCCGCTGCAGTGACATTTCAGATGTTAATGTGTTCCATTGATCGAGGCCTCTTCAAATCTGTCCAGTCTGTACACAGTTTCCTGTTTCCACTTAGCCTGCTTTTACTTGCTCTCTTCCCACTTTTACTCAGGTCCTTCTCTTCCCTAAAGCAGCTCAGTGCTCTATCTATACAATTATTCTCACGCACAGTAAGGAAAAAACCTCCCACGCCTTCCCCCTCCCAGATGGACTAAAGGACATTAAAGGAGACTCACAAATAGTGAAATGGAAATGGCCAATAAATGACTGAAAAGATGCTCAGTCTCAAATTATAACTGGGGAAATGTGAATGGGTTGCAGTATTCCATGTATCGGATTTTTGAAGATTAAAGAATTTGAATAGACTCCATGTTGGCACAGTATAAGGGAAGAGGCGCAGACTGGAAGTTGGCCAGCATTTTTGAAGGGAAATTTGGTGATATCTTTCAAAGTTTAAAATATGTATACTCTATCCAGGGAACTCTCCCAAATCTCTTTATTTAGCACATTATAGAAAGACCTATTATATGTTTAAGCATCCATCCTTGTTGAAAACAAGTTCATGAGGACAGGCAAAGCTTTCCTTTGGGGAAGTGTTCTCTGAAGCATTGTTGGAATAATGAAAAATTGGAAATGACCTAAGTGTCCATCATTCATTCACTCATTCATTCATTCATTTATTCAATAAACATTAACTATGTGCCAGACAATGTTTTAGGTGCTTGGGATACATCTTTGAACAAAATAAACAAAGAGGCCCTGGCCAGTTAGTTCAGCTGGTTAGAGCATCACCCCGATATGCCAAGGTTGTGGGTTCAATCCCCAGTGAGGGCACATACAACCAATGAATGCATAAATAAGTGGAACAACAAATCAATAAAAAAAATTTCTTCCTCTCTTTCTCTCTCTCTAAAATCAATTAAAAAAATAAACAAAGTTTCCTGCCTACTATTTTAGTACATCAGACTTATAAATAATGAGAATATATGCATAGACTGGAATAATATGTATCCATTAAAAATGAGGTAGTCAAACAGGATCTTGATATGGAAAGATGTCTGAGACATATTAGACATTTCATTTTTAAAGGTGTGTGTGTGTGTGTGTGTGTGTGTGTGTGTCTGTGTGTGTGTGTGTGTCTGTGCTTGACTATGCATAAGATTTTCCAGAAAGACTGGGAGAAAATCTTAACAATGAGAGTGGCTATTGGGATGGAAGGAAAGGGAATAACTTTTTTATTAAATAAAGTATTTTGTACTATTTAATATTTCATAGATAGGATGTATGCTTTTTAGAATGAAAAACTTATTGGTGTTATAGATAGAAGAAGAAACATAAAGTTAAATCAGTACTTCTGGTAGAGAACCAAGGCTCCTATCTGAAAGAAAATGGAAAATTCCGTAACTTATCTGTAGGCATTGAGACCAAAATGATTAGGTGTTTGATGCTGTTCAGACAGCAAGATGGAAATGAATACCACAGTGTTTTGGAATGCAATGTGAAAGGCATGAGGTGGGCTTGGTGTTCCTGGTCGTGGGCAGGTGGACTTGTCTGCGCATACCAATCAAATGGGAAGACAGCCAGGGGCAGGGGAGGGCCGGACCTGACTCATAGGCAGGTATCTGGGGCTTTCTCTTGGGTTTGTGACCAACCTTTAGCCCCTTGGAGCCTCAGGCTCTCCTGTGAAATAGGGAGCTTGGATTCATTTGTTTTAAGGTGTGGCCTAGAACCAACACGGTGTGCATCTGGGCCATTCTAGCCAATCCTCATTTGTAGGAGAGAGACTTGAGATAGTCCCTGAAATCCTCAGGAGTCTTTGAGAAAATCACCTCAACTTCTCCTAGTGCTCTGAAGAAACATATTTCATATCTGTTTTTGTGCAGATTCAAATGTAAATACATTTGGATGTTTTGTACTTAATGCTGTTTCAACTGCAGGGTCATAGAAAATGAGGCTTTTTGGATTCTACCTTAAGCAGGAAACCAAGAGAAATTGATTTTCAACGTGTATCCATTGATGAATTTAATCTGATATGTTGGGAAGGGGTGAAAAAGCAGTGTGATTCAACACACTGGGCATTTCCAGATGGAATTCGAATCTAATTTCATCCTTTCTGACACTTGGATTTCTGTCAGCTCCCCATGCCCAAGGGTCCCACTTTGCCTCTTCTTGGGGTGAGTTCTCAGAGGAGAAGTGGTGGTGAATGATATATCTGTCTTGTTTGTGTGTCTCCGGAGGGTCATGGAGATCTTCCATCCAGAGTGGAATAGGTGGGCAGACTTTCCTTCCCTGTAGAACCGACCTGGTCCTAGGTTCTCCCATTAAAAGCCAGTAAAGGCACGGAAATCCAAGCACAGGGAGGGCGGCACGGCCAGCAGCCCACGGAGAAGGTAGACAGGCACCCGGGAGAATGTTTCATAGATTTGGTATTTGGGACACTCCACTGCCATTTCTCTCTTCCCATTTGTTTTTCAACTGATTGGAAAAGGACTAATGAGGGTGTTTACATTTTCTCCAATTGTTTCACCCAAGTGTGAAAGCAGCTGGGAGAGGGGTTTGTTCTCTGTCCAGGGCCCTCGCTGTCTCTCCTGTCTGCCTCTCACTCCCCCAGCTGCCAGGCCCCCTCCTTCCTGCCAAACCTCCGCTCATGGTCTCACCGCCCCTCTCCCTGGGGTTCTCTCAGTGCTGCGGGGCCAGCAGCCCCACCACATGTTTTGCATTGCTCACACCCTCCTGTCTCTCCCGATTTTGTTGTCATTTGTTTGTTTTGAGGGAGGTGAGGTGCCGAGGAGGTCTTGGATTTGTGCCCTTCCACTCAGCTTCAGAACTGGGAGCAGGCCCAGGTTTCACTGGCCCCATTTCCATGCTGAGGTCGCAGCCCCAGAGGGAGAACGTCCTCCTGGCCTCGGACAGTTCCAGCTCAGGCCCATTCATTCTCCCTGGGCTGCTCTGAATGTCCGGTCTCTGCTGTTTGCAAGGCCATTCCCAGTTGCTTAGCTCTTTCCTTCTGATGAGTGTCTCAAGCTTCCGTCGCTTTGAGAACCACCATCACAATGCTTTCCATGCCCTATGACATACTTTCTATGCATGCTCAGATGTGCTCATTCTAATTTATTCAAATACATTGACAGTCAATCCATAGTTATTAAAAGTTCGCTTATTGCCTGTGAATCAGTCCAGGTATGTGGACACTTCTCTTCCTAGCCATGACTCTCTGTGTCCCTTCCTGAGGTGCTGCTGGGCTACCAACTGCTTTAAGTTCTCCGATGAGTAGGCATCCACATTGTCAGTGTCCAGCAGCCCATTCTGTTAGGCCATACCCTGCGGTGTTTTGTTTTGTTTTAATTCATTGTCTGAGGAGATGATTTGGTGATACCAGCTCTGGCTAGGCCAGTGTAGTAAACATTTATTGAGGGTACCAATGGAATGAATGAAGAACTTTCCTTCCCTTGTCAGCCCAGTTTTAGAGCTGAATTCCAATGCTCACAAACAGCCTTCTCTCCTTCCTTCTTACCTCCTCTCTTAAAAAAAAAAAAATGTTTTTATTGATTTCAGAAAAGAAGGGAGACAGAGAGCCAGAGAAACATCAATAATGAGAATCATTGATTGGCTACCTCATGCATGCCCCACACTGGGGATTGGGCCCACTACCTGGGCATGTGCCTTGATTGGGAATCGAACCATAACCTCTTGATTCATAGGTCTATGCTTAACCACTGATCACGCCAGCTGAACTCTTACCTCCTCTCTTTTCTTTTTTCTTCTTTTTCCTCCCTCCCTTAGTCCCTCCTTTCCTATCTTCTTGGCCTCCCCCTTTTCCTTTCTTTTTTTCCCCTTTTAGTTAAAAAGTTGGGATTTGATTTTGAAGCTCCCTTTCTAAAGAAGCTCCTTATAAACCATGCTCAGAACGTACCCTCGGTTGTTGGGAGAGTCTGGGACTTTTTCAGAGACCCGCTATTGACTCTCCGAGTTGAAACAGTTTAGACTCCACATAAAATATGTGTTGTTTACCCAGGCTCTTCATGCTCTGCATACTGTTACAGTCCTTGAAGAGCTTGTCAGTGACAAGTAAGATAAATGGATGAAGAGGACTTTACAAGTGTTTAAAAGCTAAGTATAGCATGTGCTGCCCACTACTTAATTAAACAGACCTGTGCTTAACTGAGTAACTTTGGGGTGGAAACTTCTGGGGCCTTCCCTTCCCCCAGACCCCACCATCATGAGGTGTGCAGGATGTTAGAAAGTCCTTGTTTGTCTGATTCCTGATGTGTTCGAAACTGTCTCGTTGGTTGGAGCATTCAAAATCAATGTGGATGGCAGTAATGACGATTGAGTTTGTATCAGGAGAGGTCACCAACTTCGACTTCCTTGGGATTTGATCAAGATTTATAATGTGTCTGAGTTCCATCCTTTTCACATCGCATTTTAAAATCAAAGTGAGCTTCTTCTCTTCTCAGCTCCAACTGGTGTCACTGTCCAGAGAGTCGGGGCCCATTTCCAGATCAATCTTACTGTTTTTTTATGAGGGGTTAATCTTTATGAATCTGAGCACCAGGGCACAGTAGTTAATTAGGAAGCTTTGGAATGATAGTCCCAAATCTGCTAGGAGTGTGATCTTTGGCAAGTTTCTTTCCAAGCCTCAGTGTCTTCATCTCTACAGCAGGGTAATAACAGCCTCTGTGTAGGGCTGATATTCGGGGCAGATATTTTTGAGTCACTCTTGGTTCTTAGGAGCTTCTGCCTCTGTCATAACAGCTATTAAAGATTCTGACGATAGCCCTCTCCAGCCTACATCACAGGGTTGGTGGGACTGACTCCCTGAGATGACAGGATGAAGGGCTGTCATTGGTTGTTATTGTTGATGTTTGCAGGTTGCTCCCTCTCACAGTGCCAGTCTTCATTCTGCCACTATTCGAGATCCTAATCTCCACACTAATCAGCAGAGTACATAGAATTCTCTCTATAAATAACTCCCCTCCCCACCACCATGGTTTGCGCTGGCTGATTGCACAACAGAAGTGGTGATGCCCCTGGTGACAGGTATTGTCCATCACCCCTTGTGGAATTCCTCAGGTTTCTAACGTGGCACCAGGAAGTTGTTTACCAGAAACATTTTTTCCCCTGATTTTATCAGAGGAAGGAAGGAAGGAAGGAAGGAAGGAAAGAAGGAAAGAAGGAAGGAAGGAAGGAAGAGGGAAGGAAAGAAGGGAAGAAGGGAGGGAGGGAGGGAGGGAGGAAGAAAACCTCCACAAAATGTGAAGTCAGGAATAAGAACAGCAGACCAGTATCTATCCATATGGAGTTTGGTTCATGCTAAAGACACTATACCCTATCTCTCCCATTTACCTCTGTTTCAGGGACAGAGACTCATAGAAAAGTAGTTCATTCTGAGTCTCAGAGTGAACATTTGGCAGAAAAAGAATTAGGGCCAGGCCTCTGTCACTTCCCTAAGGAGAGATCTGTCTCTGAAGGTGATGGGAAATTTCAAGAGCTGAGCATGGAAAGGCCTGGTAGTCACAGGAATGTTAGTCCGATACAAAAGTTAGGCACAAGCTTGTCCATCATTCAACAAGGGTTTGAGCTGGGATTCCCACAAAAACAAATCCAGAGACAACAATTTGGAGCAGGTGGTTTATTTGGGTAGTGGTCCCAAGAAGCATGGTGAAAAAATGGAGAAGTGAGACAGGGAAGGGAAAGGTAAAGAAAGGAACACTGTGGGCAGGTTTCTGTTATTGCCAATAGGCCTGCACCCTGCTGAGGGCCTACTGGGACATTCCAGAACACACTGTAGCGTTTTCCCAGTAGGAGCGAGGATGCTGGTTATTTATTCCTTACCTCCCTCCCTCACATCAAGAGTTGCTCTGAGGACGTGAGCTCCCCATCGCTTCTGGTCTGCCCTGTTCCCTTGCCAAGCCTGCACCTGAGATGGGAAGACAGCAGCACATCTGAGAGTCTCTGTTCAAGCTGCAGGTGGCCTCCAGGGTAGAACAAGGGGCTGTGGAGAGGCACCGACATTCTCTGTAACAATTAAAATAAAATAAGGCTACATAAAGAGTAGGTACAAAAATAGCAGCCGAACCCTCCTTGGTGACCTACTAATTTTCTGTCTATAAATAAGGACTAAGGGAGGTGCCTTCAACAAAGCTGGGAGGCAGAGTTCCATCAATGTTCTGTTTGGTTGTAGAACTGATCGGCTGACTGAGTTGGGAGAGGTCAGATGAATTTTTGAAACGGGGCTGATGCAAAAGCAGTAGATTGTGTAGATATCTGTGAAAGCATAAATGTCAAGAGACTGGTGTATTTTTCCCAGAAATGTCATAGTTTGACAAGTGTGAGCATATGAGTATATGGCTGTGGCTGTCCTAAATTCCTTCCAAAATGACCCAAGTTGATAAGTGCTTTTGAGAAATAAGAAAGCGAATGATCCCAAATATGTTTTCTGCTCTTTCCACATCCAATAAAGCAATGAAGAAAGCAGCATAGCTACACACACACACACACACACACACACACACACACACACACCATATTGACCTGGGTTTCCTTTCAAGGTGATTAGAAAGTGAGTTTACCATGGCATCTTCCCAGCCCACTTTTCCTTATACCCATATCCACGCCAACTTTCAAATCTTAGGTCACGGGGCACCTGACCCATGGAGACATTGGATTCCCCTGTCCTCAGCGAGGAGGAGATTCCTCTTGCCTCTAGACATTCATGTAAACTAGGGGTGAGGAACCCTTTTACTGCTAAGGGCCATTTGGATATTTATAACATCATTTGCTTACTATAATTTACTTAATATATAAATTTATGTTGCTATCAACAAAGCTCCTACATTTATTGAATTTCGAGTCCCGCCTACTGTTGTCTTGGCAGGGCCAGACCAAATGCTTTTGCGGGCCTTATATGGCCCGTGGGCCAGACATTCCCCACCCCTGATGCAAACCAGTCCCTTCCCTCTTGATTTCCTTCCCATATTGTGTTGTAGTCAGTCCTCTGATAATTCATATCACATTGTAGGACTGTGCAGCCAGAAACCTGGATTTAAGTCCTGTCCTTTAACTTACTAGCTGAGCAATCATGGGTTTGGTTTCCTCATAAGAATGGCTACCTCAAAGGCAAGGATTTGACAAAAGCATACTGGTCAAGCACTTAGCCTGGCACAAATTGCACTTTGTGGTTGCGGAAGTTCAGTGAGTGTTGAATGAATTTCTGCGCAGTGTCCTCAGTAGGATCTTTTCCATTAGTGATTCTTACTCTCATATAGACCCCAACGTGGCATATTCTCCTGATAGCTGCTTTATCCTCCCACTTCATCCTCCAAGAGTGGCCCAAGCCTTGGAACCCAGGCCCACTCTGTTATGATTCATTGCCCTGTGGGCCTGGTGATGTTCAGGAAATCCCTCCCTTCCTCATTGTCGCTTGTTATCTGGTTTCTCCATCTTTTACTCAGAGATAAGAACTGTTGACCTTGCTCTGAATTAGCAAAAATAAGATCAGTAGAATAGTTCTGGACTATTTTGGATATTTCTGGAAAGAAAGAGGGAGAAAAGAAAATCTGATAGAGTAAAGTGTAATTGCTATTGTATGGTATTATCTCCATATCCCATAGCAACAGATCTTATATATTTTTTCTTATTTAAAACCACATTCATGAAGGTTTTATTGTTAACTTGATCCAGATGACTGATCAAAGCATAGTTTGTTATTGCCACCTTGCTAAAATATTTTAAAGGCAGTTTTAATATTACACTTTTATAGCTACATATTGCCATTAAGCTATTGAGTCTATTACTAGTCAATCAAGGATTTTCATTTTGTTTCAAGGGCTCCTTGGATAAACTCTTCAGAAATGTCAAGAGAGATGAAATATATGGCACCTTTTCACAGATGGTGTTCATCAGGATTTTCGTTAATGGAGAAAGTTTCAGTTTTCCATGGTTGACTTTGGTGCTAACAAAAGTGTTCTAGTGGCCCCTGCTCTTTCAAAGGCTAGGGCATAGTAAGGAAATGAACCCCATAACACCTCCAAACCCTTCATTATTAATGAGACAAGAAACTGGGGACATCATGGAGTATCTCACTGGATCCATTTTACTAAAGAATGGAATATTTCTTGAAAAAGAACATTTATCTTGCTCTCCCCATGTCTAAGAACAACAACAACCAAAAACAAATATACAACAGGGAAAGTTAAACTATGACATGGGGGGTCACATAGTCAACTGGCCCATCATAGACCCTAATTGTGTATTTTTTCTTTCATTTGTTCCAAAGCAGTCTATGCCCTTTCCATTCATTTCTTCATCCAATCCTACATATATTCAACACACACTTATTACTACTAATACACCTGACTCTGGGTTAGATGTTGAGTACGAGAGTAATTCGGCGTAGTGTTTGCCTCGAGAGATTTTCAACCTAGTGATAGAGGAAGCCAAGAAAGCACATGATTATTTACCGTTCATTGAGGTAAGTGCTGTGATGAGTGAGAGGTGGAAGGAGGGCACAGGATTCTGGGAGGGCAGTGGATGAGCACTCACTCCCTTTTGAGGCAGGCTTGGGGAAGGCATTGCTGGAAGTGATGGTGTCGAAGCTAAGAGCAGAAGAACTGAAGGGTATAATACAGGTGAAGGTAGAGGATGACAACATGACAGAACAGAAACCACATGTCCCAGGGCCTGGGAGAGGGGATGAGTGATGAGGCTGGGAAGTGAACGGGGGTCACCCCCCAAGAGCCTTGTAAGCTGTAGAGGAGCTGGGCTCTTTTCCTGAGGCCGTGGGAGCCTGTGAGGAGCTTGAAGCCAAGGAGTCAGTGGGTCTGAGGTCACTCTGGCTCCAGATTGCGCTCGATGGAAAGCAAGAGTCCAGCAGGAGAGCTGTTAGGATCCCATTGCCCTGGAGAAATAAGGTGGCGCCTGGAAGAAAAGGGAAGTAGAAAATGAAATCTGATTAGATTGGTTTCAGCAGCCATGACATAATATCGTAAAACCAATAAACACAGTTAGCCAAAAGCAAAAGTGTCAGGTCAGCCATTGGGTAGACACTGGAAAGGAAATAAAAACGGGCTTCAGTGGATTGCTAAGTGAGTCCATGAGTTCCCAAGTGCAGAGCAGGGGGAAGCTACCCTCTCCAACTTTATATTAGTTTTCCTGGGAATGCAATTGTGCCTGCCCGGATTTACTGTGTAAGGCTTTGTGGTAGGCACCTCGTGTTAGCTGATGGCTACAGGGATATGAACCATTATGCATGGAATCACCCAGTAAACGTGTCTGAAGTTATTTGAATGAATAATATCCTTGGTCCAAAGCTTGCTACACTTTTCTTCAATGTTCACCTCTTCCCCACCCCGCCTACCCCACTTCAGCCTTTAGGGAGCCTTATTCATGGCTTCCTATCCTTCCTGACCATTCTTGGTGTGTTAGGAAACAAGTACAGTTGGATAGTAATGAAGATAGGGAGTGTAGATTTAAAAAATTAAAGGAGCTTCATTTCTAATCTGACAATTAAGCAAGCAGGATTGGTCAAACTTTGTTACAGAAGAAAAACTAGCAACCAGCCTGTAAGAAATCGCTCACAGTTTAGGGGATATGTTACAAGCAAGATAAATAAAAGTAGTCTAGAGTATCAGGCCAAACTCTCATTTTTCATCTCCGTTTCACACTCTTCTCTTTCAGCCCAGACTAATCAAAAGAAGCCTCTTCCGCTCACAATTGCTCTGTGTACATTTCCCCCAGATCTGGTATTCACATGAACAATGTGGTTTATTTATATTTCAGCACCAAATTGGAAAGATGACATCATTCATTTACAGTCTTTATCCCATGACATGCCTACTCTCCAACACCTCATTTCAGCAGACACATTTAGGGCTGCATATAGCATCTTGTTTAGCTTGTACATTCTTTTATGGGATACAGTTCAAAGGTAGGGAACTTTAGGCTTGTCACTGGTAAGAAAATAATCTCATAAAATCACAGGAGCTTCCCCAAAGGATAAGAACATTATGATATTTACAATAGCCATTATTATTTGTTCATTTAGGCTCCATCGTTCATTCTTGGGCAAGTCCCTTCCTTATTGGCCAGAGCAGATCTTATAGCTCCCTTTAGGCCCCAGAATTCTATTGGAAGACACAATTCCAGATTTATTAGTTCACAAGTTCAAAAGTCACAGGCTCCTGACAATACTGGAATTTTAGGTGTGAACGCAGAATTTCAGCATCTCCGGTACCAAGGTTGGCCAAATAAGGGAGATCTGGGAAAGCTCAGGACTTAGTTGGCAACTGACCTTCTACTAGTATTTCTCACAAGACGTGCCTTGTCCATTGGGTCTTCTGATACAGTCAGTGGGTGAGTGAAGGACAGACATGCTATCAGCTGCCAAAGGTTGCCTGGGACTTCCAATTTAATTGTTAGGTGGATCTTTCCCTCTAATTTTATTAATTTCATCCATATAATGCATTTTTTACATCTACTCTGGGGCCATTCAAATATTGTACACATTTTAAAAAAACGGAATGCGTGAATCATGAGACATTCTTTGGCAGGTAGAACTGGGATGTGAGGTGTTTCCAAGACTTAACAGAATCGAAACATTTATGGGAAGCGGTTTCTACCTGTTCAGCTGTTTGCCATTTTTGCTAACAGCGGGGCAAGGGGACAAGCCTAACGATTCAGAATTGGAGGGCCCAGAAAACCTCCAAGCCCTATGTCAAGAAAGAGTCTCTGGGGGCTGAAATCGATGCCTTGATTTTCTAGCTGCAGAGGAAGAGAGTAATAATATGTCCCAGGAAAGTTTTGAGGGTAAGTTAGATTGTGGGTGGAAAAAACTACAAGAATACACTGTGTGAGGTCCAGAATTATTATCAGAGCATTATTTATATCACATAATAAAATTCCCACTAGTTGGCAGTTCTGCCAACCTCTGACGTCCAGCTCTCTTAAAGTGCTGATGGCTGGTCGTCATCTCAAGCTACCAGTGAGATTGTTAGGTGATTCATGAGAGAGCCTCCCCTCTCAGTGACCTCCTCTGGCTGAAACAAGGGTGCAGCTTGCCTCTAGAGCAGGGGTGGGCAAACTTTTTGACTCGAGGGCCACAATGGGTTCTTAAACTGGACCGGAGGGCCGGAACAAAAGCATGGATGGAGTGTTTGTGTGAACTAATATAAATTCAAAGTAAACATCATTACATAAAAGGGTACGGTCTTTTTTTTCAATAGTTTTATTCATTTCAAACGGGCTGGATCCGGCCCGCGGGCCGTAGTTTGCCCACGGCTTCTCTAGAGTGACAGCATCCCTCAGAGTCATGCCCCCTCCTTTCCTTCAGCCAGGCATTACAGCAACAGGCATAGCATCTCTACACTTCCCTGGGCTAGATTCTGGGGAGAGGCAGACGAGAGAAACAGCCCGAGTCTACCAACAGATGGATAGATAAGTCTGTGGGTACACAATGGTGGCAAGTAGGAGGCACACATCACTTGGCCTCAAGGTTGGGTTCAGGAAAAGGCTGTGAGTTAGCCAGACACACAAGTTAGAGGTGAGGGAAGATGTCTGTGGGAGGTGTCTCAGGCAAAGGAAACACGGATCAAGAAGGAGAAGTGGTGCCCTGGCCAGTGTGGCTCAGTTGCTTGGGCGTCATCCTATGCACCTAATGGTTGCTGGTATGATTCCCAGTCAGGGCACATGCCGGGGTTATGGGCTCCATCCCCAGTGGAAACAGGCAGGAGGCAGCTGGTGGTTGTTTCTCTCTTTCTCTCCCTCTCCCTTCCTCTCTCTCTGTAAAGAGCAATAAAAAAATAGTTTTTAAAAAAGAAGTGCCTTACAGTAAACAACAACAACAATAATAATAGCAGCATTTGCCTTTTTCACAAGTCCCTATTGTGCCAGGTTCATCATAGAGAAGGCGGCACTCTCCCTCCCATTTTAGAGTTGAGGAAATTGAGTCCTAGGAATAGTTAACTCAAATAAACCATCAGAGAAGTGCGGCAGGACTTGAATCCAGTTAGTCTTATCTCTAAACCCATCTTTGTAAGCTTTCTGGGTTAGCTATTTTTATCTACCTTTTAGGCATTTTTCTAGATTCTGTGACCCTGTTAGGTCAATTCATCGCTGGTATGTTATTGCCCTGCATAGTGAAACAAGACAATAAAACAATCCTGTGGCCCTGGGGGTTTCACGGTGACACCTGGGGCTTGCCTTCTGTGCCAACCATAGTGGGGAGTAAATTGCAGTGGTCAGTTCTTCTCCATCTACTGTGGTCCTTTTGCCCAATTTCCCCCTGCCTGCCCAGAGTGCTCTTTTTCGCCAGAAGTCATCATAGCAACAAACCATCTCCATTAGTATTTTTGCATTCGGCAGCTCTTGAGTGGATTTCCTGCCTTGTCTCTCAAGACCATTGTTTGTCTGTGGCTCCATGTCTCCACCCAGTCCTCTCCCATCTTTCCATGCAGGGCTTCCTTGTCTTGCTTGCTCTAGAGCGTAGGATGTGATTGTTGGCAGTCTGTGGTGGCAAGCTTACTCTGGGTCTCTGTGAGCGCTTGACAACGTAAAACAAAGCACCTTTGGACGAGTTCATCCTTTCCCCCTTTAAACCACGTGGGAAAGTACAGTTACATCTACAAATGCAGATCCAAGGGACAGGCAGCATCAGGGGTGTGACAAAGCCTCTTTCACCAAAGCGTGATGCATTCCTTTTAAGTCTCAATGTGCCTGCAAATGAAAACTTGTGGATTAGGGGCAAAGGGAGCCCTCTAGGTGCTATAATGATGCCCTGGGTGTCTTTGGCTGGGCTTCTCGCTCCTGACAGAGTCTCCCCTGGCTTTTGCTCTGCACAGACCCAGAACAGGATGAAGCTGATGGCGGACAACTACGATGAGGATCACCACTACCACCACCACCACCACCACCACCACCACCACCGGTCTCCTGGGAGGTCGCAGCATTCTAATCACAGGCCCTCTCCCGACCAGGTCAGTTCCCTTGCATTTACCTCCAGGACCCCTTCTCCCCTTTGGATATTTTAAGATAAAATAAATCATCCTCGAGAAATAATAAACAGCATAAAGTGATACGTTCTTTGAACTGAAACTAATAGCTTTGGTATTTATTTCCATCACTCAAGGAATCTAAATGTTTTCCTTTCTCCTTCCTCCTCAAGGTTTTGTCTGTTCTTGTTTATGTTATGCATTTTCTTGCCTGCCCTCCTTTCTTCTTTCATAGACACGCAGCCTATTGCCAGCTTCGTATCTACTGGTGGTTACTTCGGAATGTCTTTTTCAGTTTTAAGAGAAAGCACTTTGTTTCCATGAACTCGGCAACCAGAGAGGCCTTGAGTTTGCTGAGCAGTTTCCTAGAAAATTCCTTAGTGATGCAAAGTAGCAGTGGGGTGAAATGACATGAAGAGAAATTTGTGTTGCTTGCCCTTCAACCAGTGACGTCACAGGGTCTGGTTCCTCTGACTTGGACCCCGTCTTCTCCCTTGACTCAGTAAAGCAAGTGAAAGATGGATTGACAAATACAAGAATCTCCTGTGATTTTTAAACTATTTTGTATTCACCCACCAAATGCAAAAATCATTTACAGCATTTAGTATTAAAACTCTTGAAGGTGAGTTTCATGGAAATGATTAAATTTGATGCAGGATGATAGAGTCAATATTAGCAGTATTTCCACCTTGATTGTATTAGGACCTTCCCTTTATGATCCTGGCATAACTTAGATGGTAATTTCACGAGGGTTGGAGGCAGAGGTAATGGGATAGAAGCATCTCAACAAGTGTGAATGCCTTTGTTATGTATTTTTAAATATGTTAGGGATGGACTTGTTGGAATGACCTGTGCGAAGAGGGTTTTAATTGTTTGTTGGAGGAAAGGATGCTTGATATACTCCCAAAGCTTTGTGGGGGTTTTTCAGATGGCTATGTTTTATTCTCACTTCATACCACTCGCATCCCAAAAGAGAAGTTAAGATTACAAGTGTCCAAGATATTTTACCAGGACCACAACTCCAGGGGGAGCCATTTGTATAGTTTACAACATATAAAGGGCTCCCTAGGGCTTGTAGTGAGGTAGCTCCAGCAGGGAGGTCCCCTAACCCCAATCCAAGGTTGGCCCCACCCTGGTACTGGGAACCATTTGCCCTCATACTGTTCTTGTTTATGTTATGCATGTTCTTTCCTCCCTTCTTTCTTCTTTCGTAGATACACAGCCTATTGCTGGCTCAGTGTCTGCTGGTGGGTTACTCTGGAATGTCTTTTTCAGAACACCTGCAGAAGGTGTTCACACACAGGGCTTGTCAGTTTCTGAGGCCAAGTACAGAAAGGCGCCAGTGCATATCATTAGCTAGAAATGGTTCTCAATTTGGAGATCAGCAAAGTGGAAAGGGATATTATTTTTCTGTCATTATCTTGTATAACTGTGGTTTTAGTTTGATTTGGTTTTATTTATTCATTTCCCATCCCTCACAACCACCACCACCCTCACTTGCCCCAGTATAACTGGCATCCTGCTAACCACATCTCTTCATTCTCATTCCTGGTCTCTACACTTTGCTCCTCAACCTTCCCCCATGAAGGTGAGTGTGAGGTTTTATTG
>NW_006284347.1:2471744-2504785 GCF_000327345.1 Myotis davidii | reverse complement strand
CCCCCCACACCCCCACCCCCGCCCAGAGAGACAGGCATAGAAAGCACCATAGGGGCATAAAGAAGAATTTAGAGCCAAACTGGAGAAGTTTATTGCACAAGGACCTGGTGGGATAGCAAACAGGCTTGTTTCATCACGGAGACATGTATGCTAACATGTCCTGCTACCAGCAGGGCACCAGATCAAATTTATCTGCCTTAAGAATGTTTTTTCTTACAAAAGTTATCTCTTGCTACTTTAGCAGAGGTCTTTAATCAGAAACTAGAGTACTTGTGTGCTTGGTTGACCCTTTTATGTTTGTCCATTGACAGGAGCGGTTGTCATAGGGCAGAATCATGGCTCGGGGGTGGGGGCCCTTTCCGAAGAGCTAGCATTCCTTGAGGAGTGTGGCTAAGGTATGTCATCAGGACCTCGGACACACCTTTCTCATTGCTACTGTTAGGAAGATGAGTCAGCAAAGCAGTAGGCTCCTTTGTTGCACATTTTCAGTTAGAAGAGGAGAGCTAACCAAGGACCTGGTATGAGGAGGCTGACCCCTGTGACAATGATGCCCTTTTTGACGAGCTGTCTGAGGTCTAGGGAAATGATGCTCTCACTATACTGAAGATTTGAGAATCATAATCATCAAAAACTCTTATATGCATTGTTATAAATCCAAGTCCCAGAGAGTAACAGCCTTAAAGGACTGGGAAGCCTGTCCCAATTGATTGTGAACTCTACACATAATTGTGTAAGCATATATGCTAATATGCATGAAGTGGAGTTACTTCTCCAGAGAATGTGACAGACTTCTATCAGTGTGTGACAACACTGGAGTCTAAATAATGGATGATATGAATGAGATTTGAACTAAATGTCCATAATGGACCCATGTTCATTGAACTGACTTAACAGGAAGGTTTCGCTTCCAGGATTCCCAATCCCCCCCCCCCCCCCCCCATCAATCTTATAGCCCCGACTTTCCTGTGCCCCGAAGGTTGACCATCACTTGTCTTTGGGAAGAGCGCCTGCAAATGTTGACATTATCTTTGGAGGTTTATTAAGGCATCAGAACATGAAAATGAAGAAATATAAAAAGTCAGTCACTTTGCTCCTTTTCCAGAGAAATTCATTTTTCCTTAGGAAATTCAATTTAAGTATTGCCAGGCTTGCAAAATTAGATTCTTTTTCCATTTCTTCTCAGTCCCTCTCTCCTTCACTATGGTTTTGCTTTCTCCTCGGGAGAAACTGAATCCAAGGGTTATAAGTCTAGACTAGCATTTCCCAAAGTAACTTTGGAACATTAGTCCCATGAGGAAAGTCTTGAAACAGAGATTCAGTGAGCAGAGAATTTCGGGAAAGTGCTGCATATTATAACTCAATCTTGGAGAATCTTGGTGCAATTAGCAGATCAAAGGATTGAAAAAGTCATATAAGAAAGAAAGCTCTCCAATTTTATTTAATCCAGCATTTCCCAGATTTATTTGATCATAGAATCTTTGTTTTTTCTTTCCTAGTAACATCTGTGCTCTGAGAAATACTGTTCTCAGAGTATCAGGTGAAGAGAGAGACTATCCAGTTTAAAACATGGCTGATCTAGTTTCCAGCAGTATTTTTCATCTTAAGGTGAAAGCAATTTCCCCTATGCTTGGCATAGCAGAATATGAGAGTGCCCCTTTCATTTGTTTCCTGGGATGCCTTTTTCAAAGCTATAACATCCGAGAATGGGTTATCCCACCCAAAGCCCAATAGGTCTGAAGTAAGGAAGCCATTCTAAGGATGAGGGCCCAGGAAAGCAAGGATAATAATAAACACACAGGCCCTCAGGGATTTGAAATGGGTGTGATGAGGGGAAGGAGGGTTTGGAGGACAAGTAAGAGGAACCAGGGGGCTGTGGCAGTCCAGCGGCTGAGAAAGGAGCAGTTACCCATCAGTGTGCCCTGTGACCCCCAGGATGGCCATAGCCATTGAATATGTCCAAGTGGAACATTCACACAATCCCAGTAATGCCTCAGGACATCCTTCCAACCAGGAAGTGAGCACAAGGGCAGACAACAAATATTTCCTGTGACAAGCTGCTGGGGAGCTTTGAGGAATAGTAAGGAGCAGGCTGGGGACACATTAGTGATTTTATTTTCAGTGAAGGTGCCAAGACAGATTTTAGAAAAGCTAAGTGGAAACTCAACTTCTCAGTGCCCCGTGTACCTGTCGCCATCAGTGTCACCTGTTATTTTCTGTAATATCTTTCCTTGCCTTATCTATGATGCCAAGTCCTTTTTCCAGGCATCATATGATTTTCATTGTTCCAAAAAAAAGTCATATTTTATTAATTTCCTTCCAGTGGCTCCCAGGTATGAGCTAACCTGTAGATTAAAAAAAAAAAAACATACCCTCAGAGTGAACCCACACTCCAGCCAACACACAATGCCGGGGCTCGTTCAGCCGCCCCTTGGGTCCAGGACTTGCATTTCTGTGCTTGCATTTTAGGTTGGAGATTGCACCTTTAAGGTCCTGGATCTCAGTGTCACTTCCACTTGCTAAAGCATCTGCCACTCTGAATCTAATGTGTAGAGCCCCCAATGGCAAAGAACCTAAACATTTGGGGCTGGGAACCCCGGAGCGTGTGGTCACTGACAAGCCCAGAACCCACCTCTCCTTTCTCCTTCCTTGGAATGAAACGCTCCCTGAGGGGAGTTGGGAAGCTCAGGGCATGGTCACCACCGGGAGATTTTTGGACCCCATTTGAAAGTGATGTTTCACATTTTACTTCTAGAAATCCTACTTCTAAGGAAGAGCTAACGTCAGGGAGCATGAAGGCATAGTATTCTTTTAATTGATAATTGATATGTTATTCATACTCTTTTTTTCATATGGCAAAGCACAGTCACACCTGTACGGCATGTAGTATCACACAAATGCCTGTTGAGTACATTGTTTCCTCAGCACCTCTGGGAACTAGGAAGGGGAGAGGGAAGTATCTCCAGGGTAAAGAAAAGAATTTCCAGATAAAAAACAACAAAACAAAACAAAACCCTGGAGCTCAGAGAGGTTGTCTGTTATCCAGGGTCACACCCTGAAACCAACAGGCCCACAATGAGGACCCGAGTGCCTGGGCTCCGCACACTGGCGCAGCCTCTGTGGATGTTAGTCTGTATGCATTTGTGCAACCAAATGTATTAATATGGTTGCATGGCTGTAATAGCAAGTTTTCCTCTAGTTCAAATGTGCTTTCCTCTTTCCCACTAAATTATAGTAAATGTTAATCCTGTTTCTTTTTTCCATTTGCCTCAGCTTTTATTTTCTTTATTTCCATTTCTCTGTTTTGTGACTGTATTCCTCTCACTTTCCCCCCATTTCACCTGTCCCCCTTTATTCTTCTCTGTCCCTGTTGTCCTTGTGCCAGACACAGCGTGGCTTCCCGCACCTCCCCTGGTTACCTTAGTTTTGAGACCCTCTCCCCTTTTCCCACAGGCAAAAGAGCCATAAGGTAAAGTCAACTCAGAAAATAAACACAGGGTTCTTACTCGCTCTCCCTGCCACCCTTGTCCACACTGCACACACCTGAGTCCGGGTACCTGCTCCCAGGTAGAATCGGTCAGTGTCCTGCAGAGAATTCCCAGACGAGGGGAATGCCCAGCCATCCCCGCAGTCAGGGCCTCTGGGAGGCGGTAGCTGGAGTCCGCTGACAATATTTCAAGCCACATGTATTTTTTGGCCCCAGACTGTGAGGCAAACCACTTCCCTGCTTTTCTCCTCCTCCCAGGGGCCTGCATTTTATGTTTGGTCAACGAGGAGTTGGTGGAATCTCATGGTCCACCAGGAAAAGGAAGGGGTCACAGCAGCCCCTCCCCGGACCCCATTACATCTCAGTAAGCCAACTCCAGGCCCTGGTTCCACACCCACCCTACGCCCCGGCTCCTGAGGTGCTGGGCTGGGCTTGTGATGGATGCCCTGCTCTCTGGGCACCGCAGATTAGCCAAAGTGCAGCCCTTTGAATTCTAACAGACGAGGGGTTTCACTTGCTTCATGGCCCCCAGAAGATGGATTCTGTATATAGAGTTGTTATGCCTAGCTTTTGCTTCGGGAAGAAAAAAATTTATTTTATGTTTTGAGGTTAAATGAATGTGGGATAAATGTATACACAGTGTCCCGAGTGTGTATATGTATGTATCGCTATATGTCAGATGAACTGAGGACTTTTCCACATATGGAAGAATTTCTCAAGATCATGTTTAACTAGAAATTTCTCTCCCTAACTTCCCCGGAGTGCATGTTTGAATATACATTATATATACATATATATGTGTGTGTATGTGTAAATACATTTTCACATTTCCTGCATATAAGAAAACTTACCATGTATCAGAGCTTGCTAGAGTATCATTACAGAACAACTGGGTAAAAAAAAACACCCAGAAAATGTTAGCTTCCCGTGCCAGTAACCTAATAAGAAAAATGACATGTGTTAGACTTTTAATATCCATTTCCCACCCAAACCAGGATGGCTGAAGCTTGCCTGATTCAGAGACAACAAGGCCAACAGAGTTGGTTTTCGTTTGGGGTTTTTGTTTGTTTGTTTTTGCATCGCAAATCTAACTTCCTGACCCACTCCTTGGAAGAAGCCTTGGGTTTTGGCTTCATGTGCAGATGCCAAATTTAAAAACCCCTGGAGAGACCTCTTGTTGGGCTGATGCTTACAGATGGGAGAAGGGTTCAGAGATGTCACCTGTTCCCATTCTGGGCCAATCCTGCCAACTAGAACCCAAGATATCCTGGGTACATTTTGAAATAAATATTGTGAGCCACTTGCCTGTTTTCTTTCCTTTAAAAAAAATCAATTAATTTTTTTTTAATTTTTTTTATTGATTTCAGGGAAGAAGGGGGAGGGAGAGAAAGATAGAAACATCATTGATGAGAGAGAATCATTGATTAGCTGCCTCTTGCACGTCCCCTACTGGGGATCCAGCCCGAAACCCGGGCGTGAATTGAACCCAGGACCCTTCAGTCTACAGGCTGACACTCTATCCACTGAGTAATACTGGCCAGAGCTAATTAATTTTTAAAAATGTAATTATACTTGACATTTAACATTGAATTGTTTTTAGTTTTACAACATAATGATTTGCTATGTGTATGTATTATGAAATGATCACCAGAATAAGTTTAGTTAACATCCGTCACCACACATTGTTGTAAGTTGTTTTTTTCCTGTGTTACTTGCCCCTTTTCTGAGACTTTTTTTAAATCATAGAGTTGATTGAAAGATGCTGCATTTCCAACTCAGCACACTTTTTTAGGTACTTGACATAGAAAGATAACTCAGATGTTACTTTTTCCTTTATCCCTGGAAGACAACTAAAAATCCCCAAAGCTACTCAAACACGAGCCAGAAGGCATATGTGATTTCTGAGCATCGGGAAAGAGGTGGCAGGCATTTGCTTGCCCATGTATAAGAGCAGGAACTCCGGAGTGGCCCTGCCCTGGCTCTCTGTGAGGCCACAGGTAGAGAAGGAAATGAGGACAGATGTCTGAGCTGCGGTGGGAGGTATTTAACCGCTCCTTCCTCTAGAGCAGTTACATGCTCACCCAACCATTACAAGCCACAGAAGAGCAGGCAGGCGGGCGGGGGTGACACAGCCTTTGGGAGGCTGGCTCTGCAGATGAGCAGGTCATTGCCAAATCTCTTAAATCCTGGTTTGATGTTAATTCCTCACCTGTAAGCACAGGCGGGCACGAGTCGATAAACCTGCCAGGTAGGGCCATCTCGGATGGGAAAGAGGCAGAGCTGCTTAATGCATCAGGATCCTCCTGTTAATAAAGGATTTTTCCTTACAGGAGATTTGAGCCTAATTGACAATTCCAGTCTTACTCTATTTGGGGTAAAGGTTTCTCCCCCTTTTTACTGATTCCTCTTAGTTTTAAACCTTGTTTGCAGTATTAGGGTCTCATTAAGAGATTTGTGGCAGTATCTTTTGAGTCAGCAGGGTTGTTTAGACACAGCCTGCACTCCCCAGCTTGTAGATGTAGCTCATCTTGGCAACATTGGCAGCTTGATTCCTTTTCAACTCGCTGCTCTAATCCGCTCACATTTGTCTACGAGGCAGCGCCGTAGCTCCCCCATTGAAAGGAGGTGGCCAACCCTGAAACATCTCAAAGCAGGGAAATCCATTTTCTATCGCTAAACACCGTTGCCTCTCTTCTTTTCTGGAACTGATGTAATAAGGATCATGTTTGACTCACACACTCCAGGCCCTCACCACACTCCGAAGATAAAGAAACAGCCGAGCAAGGGGAATTGGAAACATTCTCAAATGTACCCTGCACACATTCAGATTCGGAGAGCTGCCTCCTTGCAGAACAAGAGCTTTAAAAAATATTGCTTCAGCTTCTACAGAATGGTCTGAATAAACTCTAGCGTCCCACAGCCCAACATTGCTCAACTGTCTAAGGATGGTTTTATAAAGTACCGGGTTCTTACACACCCTTTTGCCTTTGAGTGCAGTGCAAAAATCAAATAGCTTGTTATGATAGTAACAAATTATCAAATGTGACCAACAGGGGTGGTGGGTCCAGTTACATTTATATATGCTTGTAACGTCCACAAAGTGCTTTAATTTATATTTTTTCAATTTAATTCACTTGGTAGCCTTATGATGTGCCAGGGTCAGGATATGATCCCATCTTCTTTCTTAAGGCAGCCACGGTCAAGGGGCCTGAGGCTTTGGTTGCCCACTAGACAGGAAATGGAAGAACCAGACTCACTGTGTTTAACAAAGCCGAGTGCTAATGACTGATGGACGAGGGAGCGAGAGCAAAGCCTGTGTCCACCGCTACCCCTTTGAATGGCTATCTGGCAATGGCTCCGCGTGGAGCAGATGTTGACTTTGAGCTCCGAAACGGCATTGTTGGCCAACAGAGAGCCTTCCGGCCTTTCCACCTCAGCTGGGTCTCTGGTATCTTTCAGCTGAGCGAGCTGGTGCCATGCAACAAACCCTGGCTTGTCAGAATCGCTTTGCTTGAAGGAAATGGAAAACTCACTTCTTTAATCACCCCACAATGATGGTCCAAAAATTGAGGAAGCACCTAAAGGTGCTTTACATGTAGACATGGAGGAGAAAGCCCTCACCCTCTGGAATGTTCTCATTGGCACCAAGGACTCAGAAGGCTGCCCTGCTCAGGGTGCCCGTGTGGGTGAGCTGGCTGAGAAGACGAACCCAGGCTGCACGGGCTTTCTGGCTCTGCCTCCACCTGAGAAGCACCCCGTGTGCCTGTACAATGTGATGTCTCCGTCTAGTTCCCCCTCAGCCAGAGGTGTTCAGCTTTCACAACTGGGATTAGAAGAATAAACCAGGGATGTGGTTGTACAGTGGCTTGTGCGGAGGAACAAGGAAACATGATCTTGGAAAGCCCAAGGAGCTCTGGGATCCAGGGAGCGCTCCCTCAGAGGAGTGGATCAGACAGCAAGCAAGAATCGAGCCTGAACCCTTCGTCACTCAGCAATGTTTGCTAAGTTCCCAGGTCTGAGCCATGGAGAGGCAGTGTGAAGGGACTGCAGGTGCTGCCTTTTGCCTCAGGGACCTTGACATTTGCTTGGGTGCTGATGACAGGCCCATTCAAGGAACATGTGCTTTTTCTTCCAAGAGCCAGAGGGACCACCCTAAATTCTACCATCCAACTCCAACAGGAACCTTCAACAGCTTGGAGAGAGACCTGCAGAGTGCAAAGTACGTGAGAGCTGAGCCCAGAGAACCCACAAATGCCCGAGGTCAAAATGAGCTCTTCTTTCTGGATCTTCACGGCTCCCCTATAAGAGAGGGTAAACCTTTGTGGTCAGACAGATTGGCATTTGACCCCGGCGCCACAGCTCCAGGTGTCTGGTGGCGAGCTACCAGAACTCTCCGCCTGAGCCTTTCCACGCCTGCAGGGAGAGCCTGCCCCTGGGGCTGTGGTGAGACAGGGAAGCAGCCAGAAAGCTCCCACAGTGCCTCTAACCTGGAGCAGGTACTGATACTTTCCGGCTCATTTCTAGTCAAAGTCAAGATAAGCTAACGTTATATTTAAACAGAGCACCCATCAGGTCTTTAAACCTGGACAGGATTTTCCTATTATTTGGGGAGACTTTGTCTGCAAATGGGCCCCAGAGGCTGTAATGAATACAAATCCTAAGAGTTCATGACCATTCCTGACCTCATCACCTGTACAAAGGCACCCATCCAAGGACTAAGCATTCTAGGAGGCAGGAGAGGTGAAAGACACAAATGGGAGGTCTTCACAGGAAAGGTTTGGACTTGACCCTGCAGGAAAACTTACTAGTGCCCTGAAGACTATCAGGGCCCCTGTTTTCCTTTTCACATGCACCTGTCTTCCCCAGCTCTGGCCACACCTTCAGTGGGATATGCCAGGAGGGGTTGGTCCCACCCAGGTGCAGGGCACATCATAAATCCCACACCATGGTCCTGCTTTCATGACTCCTGCAGCTGAAGTGTGCAGAGTCCTGGGTTTTTACATTTTCAGGAAGTGTCAGAGAAGCCCTGAATTGAACTAGGGGCAGGGTGGGCCTGGGGATTGTCCCTGTTATAACCAGGACACATCTCCTCCTGACAGAAATAGCAGCTGACTCTTAGAGGGGCAGTGTGCTGATTTGAAGGTGACACTTCCATAATTTCACTCTCATTTCCAGATAGAACAGGTGTGACAGTAAGGTCCCCATCAGGAACCTCATTGTCTGATTTCAAGAAAAAAGGCTGGCTATCAAGTCAAAGAGAATTGCCAGGTTTGGGGTTTTTGTGGGGTTGTTGTGGTGGTGTTGTTTTTTAAATATCCAGTGATGGCTGGGGCTTGCCTGCTGGATGCACCTAAAGCTTCAAAATAGATACCAATTAAAGGATTACACCAGGCCATTTATCATGCCAGATTATAGAGTTCCTTCCCGAGCTTTTTGTCTGGGCTCATAAATGCCCCCCCTTAACAGTGAGTCTTCTGTCCTGTCGGCGATGACTCAGTCCTTTTCCCTTAGATCTTGTCATCAGCATGGCCCAGTGAGTGGCCCACCTCGTGAGGAATTTTGTTTTATCTCAGAATTTAGAGAATCCCTTTAGGGCCCAGCCTTTGGGAGTGCAGGATGGCCATCAAGGCCCCATATCACTTCTGGAGCCAGAGATACATCCGGAGGTTATTTGATAGTTAAGCTTCCTCTCTCTTCAAAATTTGCTGATGTGTGGTCACTGCGCTCTGAGGTTCAGCCCACCTTGGATGTTTCCATCCCAGATGCTGTGGACAAAGGTGCTTGGATGACTGATGGACTAGAGGCTCTCTTTCCATCCGGAAGCTTTGGCAGCTCCTGGCATAGCCATCACTCAGGAAGGGCACACGAGAGAGCGGACACAGGCAGCATCTGGAACAACCAGTGCCAGGAGAGGAGACAGACTCTCCCAGGCCTGGGAGACACACTTTCAAACTCCAAGTACCGCTAGACAACTTGGCATAAAGTTAGTGATCAAGTGATCCCTATCTGCTTCTTATTTTTGGTCCCCAAATTTACATTTCTCTACGGTAAGGTTGCTGAGTAAATGAATAGTTCGTCCCGAGATGCAGGCAGCGCAGGAGTCTAACAGCTGCGAGCGTTTGGAACTCCTTGGTGCCTCCTCTCTGATTAGCTCCTGCGTTTTCTTTTTTATTCCCCAAGCAGACACTCGCTCTGACCCAGATGACTCGGTGATTAGGGTCAATTCATGTCGAAGCTTTGAAGATTAAAGAGAGCAGGAAAGGCCACCACTTCCCTTTGTGTTTCCTTTTAAAAAAATCTTTTAAACTTTAGAAACTAAAAACTTGAGGGGAAAAAAAGCATAATATTACAAGTTCAGTAAAGGAATTTATCCACATTTCTGCCATGTTAAATGTTAGCAGCGTTTATATTGGACTGTCATATTTCTTTACGTTATTCACCAGCATACAAGACGTCGATCTCAACATCTGGTTTTTAATAACCCTCGACATCTGGGAGCTCCTTTTTATCCCTACGGTGGACGAGGCACAGTAGTGATATTGGCAGTGTATATTTTCAAGCTACAACTCCTGTCTCATTCAATCATAATTAATTACCACTTTTTAATGTATTTAATTTGCTAAAAGTGATTTGCATTCGACCACATTTCACTGTTAAGAAAATAGCGGTCGATTTTGGTGACAGTGGCTTTCCTCTTTCCTTCCTTGCTTCTTTTTTAAAAATTTGAAACCCTGTGGGGATGTATTTGAAACAAACTGAATGTATACATGCTCTTGGATTTTAAACGCAAAATGAAATAAACTGCTCTGCAAGGAGAGTGATTTTAAGTCTTTGAGAAGCAGTCAGGAGAGGCTGCAGGCTGCCTTAGAGGGAAAGGGTTTTTTCTGACTTGGGCAAATCGTAGCATCTCTCTGGGCCTGGAATTTCCCTCAGCAGTAACTCCTGGGCTCAGGAACATTGTGATGAAAGCCTCCATCCAGAGAACTACACTTCCACACATCCCCACAAGTTCTGCTTTGAAGTTCAAGGGGTTGCTAGACCCCTGGCAACCCATTTGGGTGCTGTAGAGTTTCCTTCTTTATTAGCATAAAAAAGAGAGACCAACTTTGCTTTTCTACAGGAACTGAAAGGACATTTAATGGATGTAAAAACACATTTTTCTCAAGTAATGTAGAAAAAAAAGGGGATTTTTTTTTTTTTTTTGTCAAGAGTAGTTACTAGACTGCATAGTGACAAACAAGGTCAATTTTACATGAGAAGACCCAGCTAAAAATGATCAACTGTACCTTTTTTTTTCTTACTAGAACATTCCTATCTAAACTGTCCAGTGCGAATCCATACCAAATTATGCAGTTCTTACTGCGTGCAAATCTCCTAATGGACTCATATCAGGTGGGGATTCTTAACCCTTTATGGTCCATAGGCCATTTTGGCAGTCTGGTGAACTCTCTGAACCTCTTCTCCAAGTAATATTTTTAAATGCATAAAATAAAATATGAAGAAATAGAAAGGAGATAAATTATATGCAAATTCAGTTCAAGACCACAGATTTAAATCTTTGAATAGATGCAAAAATACCTTTGCCTATTGGCAAGATTAGATTGAACTGTATGAAATTGCTGTTTTTCTAGATAAAAAATGGCCAAATATTGGCATTTTCAGATGATTCAACCTAATATTGCAACAACCTAAGCAGTAAGGTTCCAAATAGTGAGAAAATATTCCAAGTTATTTTTTTTTCTAGTCCTGGTTTTTAAAACCAAAAAGCACGCCCTGGCAAAACCTGGTTTCATCAGGGACCTGTTAAAAAACACAGCTCCCCAAAGTGCATGTGCGACAGGAGCTTAACCGCTGGGCTGTCTACACTCTCGATCCTTGCAGGGAACAGTGAGCACTCTTGTACAAAATAGACCTTGTGATGCTGGTCTTACTTTGAATACACTTCTGTCTTCAAAGATTAAACTTCCCTGCCTATCTGCCACTTCACCAAGTGGGGAACGTGGCCAGAGCCATTCTGGAAATGTTTTCAACAACAAGAATTCAGACCAAATAAGTTTCCCACAGTTGAATACAATTTTAAGTTAAACAAATTTCCTTGCTGCAAGCATTGTACCAAATTGAAAGTTTACTCTTCTCTTTGAAACTTATTTGGTTGCAAATGGATAATCATTCTGTGGCATGCACATCCTCTGTCATGCTGAGAGCAGAACAGAACCTGAGGAGTGGAGTCCACAGCAGGTCTGAGCCAGTGTGAACTATCGCATGCTACCAAAGTTGTTCCACCCAAGTAGATCTTTTTAATAAAAAATTCTTCTTCAACCGTTATTGATACTGTATGCTTAAGAGAAATTAAGGGTATTTGATGACTGTAATTACTTCTCTGCTTACTTAACAGGTTTAATCTACTCCTTAGGCATATGCAATTCCAATGGCATGCTTTCCCAAAAAAATAATCATCTGCTAATGTAGACTAATTTTAATCTTCTAATCCAATCTTGACACAGAGTCAGAGCTGGGTGGGTGGAATGTTTTTGTGTGGGGGTTGCCATGGACACAAAACTCAGTTATGTATTTGACAAGTCGGTGATGTGGAACTGAAGTTACTATGGATTTCTTTTTTTTTTCTGGTGCTTTAAGATGAAAAAGCAAAGTGAAGATCGGTGTGCCTTTCCAGGGCATCACGGTGTAACTAACCTTCTCTTCTTTCATTCCGTGCTCCCCCCCTCTCCGTGCACCTCCCCCGGGCCGGCCGCAGGATGACGAGGAGGGCATATGGGCATAGCCGGGCCTGTAAACCAAAGTTCCAGTTTTGTTTTGAGGGGTGAGAAACCATCTTTTATATCGTTTTTCTTTAAAAGATTGCATTCTGGTGTTGTATTGTGTGCGTGATCAATCGTGCTTGCTGATGTCCGTGACCGTGCCCTGTGTTTGCTTCTGTGTTCTGTGACCATCCCTGAGAGCCCTCCTTCCTACCCACCCCCACCCCCTGCCACCCTGAAACCACGTGATTGCTCTGCCTTGTTGGGGCTGGGTCAAGCACGATTCCAATGTTTCTGTGTTATTTAAGATGTAAACTCTGCCCTTGCTAGAATTTATACACACTTTTTAAAAGCATGGCTGTGGGCTCGGAAATTGTCACAATTCTCCAGCACTGTTTGCTTTTGCCATATCTGCCAGTGTGGTGTGACTCTCACATCTCTCTGGCTGTGTCAAATGTTTGACAAGGAATAAGGAAAACAAAACTACATATATTTTTATGGAGCTGAAATTGTCATCTCTAAGAAGCCCATTGGATGGATTGTGCTACCTCTTCTCTGGCAGTTCTGAAGAGAACGCAAGGATCAAGGCATAGTAATGGTGGATGGGTAACTGTACCTCTGAATGAATTAGAATAGAAATATTAATGTTGACAGGTCTCGTTAGTGTCATATCTGTTGCTCTTTTTTACAATTGCGCTTCTACGGAGCTTTGCATTACAAATTTCACGCATTGCATTTTTTAGGATGTTTTGCTCTTTTAAAGGTTGGCTTTTAGCTATGAAGAATCCACCCTCTATTTCTGTCCTATATGCATTTTAATGGAATGGTGGTGCATGTATTGCCACAGTTATAACCGGGACATTGAACTCTAGTGACATTTGCTGCTGGGACTCACATCTCTCTAGGACACAGCAGGCTGCTTAACACCAAGCCACAGCTCCCTGGAGCTGCATATGCCTCTGGTGACATGGAATATGGTAGGCATGTGGTAGACGGCGTGCCGTGGTGATTTTTTATGGTCAAAGAGTACTGAATGTGTAGTGCGTTTTCCTGGACAAACACGAGCTGTCACAGGGCTGGAGCACCACCAGGTCTGTGACTAGAGAGGTATTTCTCTGGTGTAACTTAGCAGGCGTCCCTTCCTTAAGTCTTGCTTCCTATTTCATGGCAGTGGGGCTCGGGGTGAATTTTAAAACAATCGCTGCTGTGTTTTGCCCGTGGCTGACAGTTTACTTCAGAGCTTTTCATTGCTTGGTTTGAAGCTGTCTTAGGTCCCACCCATGAGTCAGGCCACTTCCTCTGGTCCTGCAGGAAAGACACTGGGGTTAATTTCCAGATACAATAGGTTTCTGGGAAGTACAGATGTAACACCTTCTGGATCTTTTTGCCGCCAATAGAACCTTCTTCCTGGTGACATCAGAGCATCTCCTTGCTTCTCCTTTTCCTGGGTAAGGGGGAGAATGGTACCAGAATTGTGTTTTTTCCATGCAAAGTGGCTCCAAATGGAAGCTTGTCAGTGTGAGTACTTGGGGAAACCAGAGAAATCCTCCCTGTGTCTAGGGGAAACTTTAAGAAAAATATCACAATTACTCACCTAGAAAAGCTAATAAAAGAATAAATTGGCCTGGCTGGCATGGCTCAGAGGTTGAATGTCCACTTATGAACCAGTAGGTTATGGTTCCATTCCCGGTCAGGGCACATGCCTGGGTTGTGGGCTGGATTCCCAATGGGGGGCATGTAGGAAGCAGCCGATCAATGATTCTCTCTCATCATTGATCTTTCTATCTCTGTCTCCCTCTCTTTTCCTCTCTGAAATCAATAAAAAAAAAATTAAAAAATAAAGAATAAACTGACCTAAAACAATATTAAATGAGAAGGAAAGGTTTTGTAATATTACAAAGCAAAGGTGTCAGATCTGCCTACCACATGCATGAATGGGGTAGGCAGAGGAAGGCTCGACGAGTTTGGGGGGTTGGCGTGAGAAGTGTGGGTCCTACTTGGAGCATTTCGATGATGCTGCTGCTTCTGCATCATCGAGGTTAGGGCAGGAGGCTGCATTTCTGTCTTTCTTGAATCGTAAAGATTTTTATTGCTCTTTCGTAAGAGTCATGGCATCCACCCTGCCATGCCTGAGATGGGAACTGTGCTGTCACCCTCAGGGGGAACTCGTGCCAAAGCCCATAGAAGACGTAGCTCTGCTCATGAATTTCCCCAAACGCCCCGAACCCCAGGAAACAAATGTCTTCTGAAAATTAGTCAATATGTAATCCCCCTTTAACATGTTGTAATAAACTTTATAGGCTTCTGAGGAAAACTACTTATCTTTCTTTATGGCTCCCTTAAACAAGTTTACTCAGATAACTTCAGGCTTTTAAAACCGTATCTTAGGGACTGAAATAATGAGATGCTGGGGAACCTTCTATTTTGAACAGCCGTTGCGCGTTCTGAGTCACATTACAATCTGTGGGGCCCGAGGAGACGTTAAATTTACAACTGAGGATGGATAATAGTGGCACATTAAAAAATAACTGTTTTGAATATTGTGATTTATGGCCCTTATAAAAGAAACATTACAAGACACTACTTTGCTAAAGCATTAGCAATATGCTTATAATAGTATCTGAAGTATCTGGTGTTTTGGTGCTAAAATGAATCATAATTTAGGAAAAGTCACTCCAAAAATGACAGCAAATCAGAATTAGTGTAGCCATCCTGCCAACCCCTCCCTTTTTTGCCACTTCTGGCCGAGACACGATTTATTTCTCTCACTGTGATCATTCAGGGGTGCTGTTTTCTGAGGGGAAAGTTTGTTTTTCTAACGAGTTCTGACAGCCCCTAGAGCTGGCCTCCCTCCCCCACCCCAAACTCACACCCCACCCGGGCATTATCTGCGTGTGATCCGTGTAGTCCACAGAACCCCGCTTGCTGCTGTGAAATTGTCACTGTTGTGAAATTCTTAATAATGTTTGATCAAGGGGGCCGATAATCTCATTTTGCACTGGGCATTCTAAATTACATAGTTGGTGCTGCGAAGATCCACCATATACTCTACCTCCAAGTTCTCTCTATTCCCCTCCCTATTGGCTCATCCCTACTCCTCTTTTCTGGAGGCTGGAATTCACCTTTGGCCTGCCTTACTGTCATGATCTTCCTACAGAGAGCCCATGGGATCACATTTCCGGCATGTGGTTGCCCTCGTGGGCCTCCCCAAGAAGCATATTCAAACACTGTCCTCCGCCCCCCACTTCTGATCATGAAAATGTGCTCCCGGAGCCCTCACTGCCTTTTCTATCTTGCTTTGCAAAATACGGGAAAGCAGACACTTAATTCCCCATGATTTTAATTCGGCAATTATTGATGTGGCAATAACTGGGCCCAAGCTTGCCCCGGGGCAAGAGGAATCCTGTGGCTGTGAAGGAAGTCACGGAAGGAGCCCAGGGCTCTTCGTCTTCTCCACCAACGTCCTGGCTTGTCTGCAGAGTGGAGGCTTTCCTTTACCCCTCCTGCTTTTAATTCAGCCTAGACCTCCTGTGACTAATATCTCTTCCCCCTGCCATTGGCTACTGAGACTTTTCTTTCATTCATTTACTTATTCATTCAATCATTGATGTGGCAATTATTTGTGTCGGCAAATAACTCTTCATTTCCACTGAATGGAGGTACTTTCCTTGCGCCCCTGCCCGCAAGAGCACCTTGGTTATGAACATTTAATGAGGTGGGGCAGGAGGGACCAAATCAAGTCACCTTGTGAGAACTATTGCCACGTCGGCCTTGACGTTTGAATGTTCCTGCGTTCACTGTGAACTCTCTTAATTGGGTGGACATAGAGCACAAGGTCATTTTTATTTCTTAAATCACTAGAAAGGAAAACTTCATTTTAGATTGAAAACACATGCAAATTTTTCGGTTCTGATTCCTCAAAATACGGATGTGGGCATTAACAAGTATTGGCATGGGGCTGTGATGCCAGTAGATACATCCTGTTCAAAATGAAAAATGGTAGCTCCAGGCCCCAGCACGTGGCCCATGTTACCAAGGGCGAGTGTGCGCAACAGAGCGCTTGGCCCGAAGGGGTATTGTACACAGGAGAGCAGTGCGAGAGGCTGGGAACTCCCTGTGTGCTTCTCTGCAGGGAGAATTGGGAAGAGGTGTGTGTTATTGTGGCCTGAAAGTTGATGCTTTCTTGCTTTCCCTGAAGAGACTGAGTCTAGACACTGGGCCCAAGCTTGCCCCGGGGCAAGAGGAATCCTGTGGCTGTGAAGGAAGTCACGGAAGGAGCCCAGGGCTCTTCGTCTTCTCCACCAACGTCCTGGCTTGTCTGCAGAGTGGAGGCTTTCCTTTACCCCTCCTGCTTTTAATTCAGCCTAGACCTCCTGTGACTAATATCTCTTCCTCCTGCCATTGGCTACTGAGACTTTTCTTTCATTCATTTACTCATTCATTCAATCATTTTTACTTCGTTGTCCACTCTTGCATCAAGTGGTTAAATTCTTGTTTAGATAGTGAGAAAACAATGATGAAGAAGATGTGATTGCTACTCTGTGAATCTTACAATCTGGTTGAGGAAAACAGATCACTTAGAATTAAAAATATGATTGGAATCATTATTTTTATCATTGCTTTCATGGAAAACAGAAAGATATTGAGATTAACAAAAGGAACCTACTTCTAAAAAGGTTGTTCATAGAGCTTCTCTCCAAGAAAATGTGTGTTATGTTGGCCTTGAAAGAAGGAGAGCCAGGAGGTATCTCTGCCAGGAGGTGGACCACCCAGGAGGTGGTTCCAGGCAGATGTGCAAAGGGCTGGAGGTGGAAAGAGCTTTATGGCCTGAAAGAGCTTGAAGACTATGACTTTGGGTAAAGAATAGGCAGTAGATGAAGTTGAAGGAGTGGGAAGGGGTCAGATCATGTAGAGCAATGGAGAGAGTTTGGGTTTTAGCCTAAGAAAAGGAAATCATTGGCTTTTAAGCAGGGACATGCCATGATTTGATTTATGTTGTAGAAACCCTGGCTGCTTTGTAGAAGATGAATGGTCATGGCAGGAAGAGCAGAAGTAGGAGCTGCTCCATCATTTGTGAAAGAACTGACGGTCCTGTCCCATGTATCTGTGGGGGAGATGCAGACAAATGGATAAACTGGAGAGGAGACTAGGAAGGGAAGCCAGGAGCATTTGGGTGGGGAGGTAAGAGAAAGGACTACATGGAGAATGCCTCCAGATTTCGACCATGGGTGTCAAAGCCAGAGCAGGCCATCACTGGAGGGTGGGACCTAGGGAGGAATCCAGAGTCCAGTTTTCCCTCTGTGTCCAGTTGGACTGGCCAAAGGAGAGGCAGACTTTGACTTGTCCTGTTCTCCATTTGCCTATTTGCCCAACAGGGGTGGGGGGTGGGGGGAGTGGCGAGGGAAGGTATCTCTGGCCTCTCATTGCAGTGACATACAGGCTCTTGAGTTTACAGCAAAGACGAAGCCTAACATCAAGAGTGTGCTGCTCTTCTGACTCTCAAAGGAAAGGAGAGAGCTGAGTATCAAAGATTGCAAAGGAAAATCAGCAGTCATGGGTTGAGGAGATGTATGGGGCATAGTGACCTATAAAAATCCGTGTTCCTGAACTTGTAGGAGGTTGTAAAGGACCGAGAGAGAAGGAAGGTGCCACTGGCTCTTGCACCCCCTGAACTACCTAGAAATCAAGAATTCTGTCAATTAAGTGGCAGCCTCACGAGATTTTGGCTGCTTATAATGAATGGCTACCCATCTTGAAATTCTGAATGTACAGTGAATTCTTGAGTAATGTAGGAATGAGGGTAGCTGACTCCCCACACAGTCAAAAATCTACGTACAAGTTTTGACACCCCCAAGACTTTACAGTTGTCCTTTGGTGTCCATGGGGATTGGCCCTGGAACCCTGTGGATACCCACACCCGAGAATGATCAAGTTCCCTACATAAGATGGCGCAGAACAATGCATACAGGCGGCCCTCTGCCTCCACAGGGTCCCGGCTGGGGCTCACATAAGTGGGCCTGTGCGGTTCAAACTTGTGCTGTTCAAGCATCTACTGCTAATTTTCTCTAAGAGAGGCCTTCAGCAACCTGTTCTAAAGAGTTCCAATGAGAAGGAACTAGAAGTAGCCATGAGCTGTTTCAGAAGCACCAGTGGCAGAATTCATTGCTGGGGTACGTGCTTTTGCTCTGTTGCCTTCCCCTGTTGCCACTGGTGCCTCCTTTTTTAGCATCTCTGCTCCTCTGGAAGGTATCTGTATATTTGCATCTTAATATGTGTGTGTGTGTGTGTGTGTGTGTGTGTGTGTGTGTGTGCGGGGTGATGTAAGAGAAAAGTCAGAAGGAAGAAAAATAAAAAATAAAAAGGGAACATTTATTCCTACGACCATAATTACATTAGCCAGCTACGCAATTTCTAACAGGTTTAAAGTATGTGTACCATGTCATGGCTGGTGTCCTCAGTGGTTAGAGCATCAGCCCACACACTTGTGGGTTCAATTCCCAGTCAAGGGAATGTACCTGAGCTGCAGGTTCAATCCCCAATGCAACCGATTGATGTGACTCTCTCACTTCTCTCTCTCTCTCTCTTTCTCCCCCACCCCTCCCTCAGTTCCACTCTCTCTAAAAGTCATTGGAAGCAATGTCCTTGGGTGAAGATGAAAAAATAGATAGATGATTGATTTATAGATAGCAAGCATCTGTACCCTAAAAACACACCTTCTTCAGTCACCTTTAATTTGATTGCACCTGAGAATAGCAAAGGCAGCTTTTGACGCCTGGAAACCTTAGACTAGTCTGTATTTCTAGCAGAGGGTTTCTTTTGGCAAAAGAAAAAAAAAATCTAGTGAAAAGCCAATGAAATTTTAATAAACAATGTGAGCTAGTGAATTGGAAGAGAGAAAAGAGTAATATTAATAATGGCGCAGTCCACCTCTTTCTGCTCTCAAGTACGATGGACTCGGGTGCTGGGTAGAAGCTTTTAAGCTGAATTAAGAATAGTAAATATGTTCTCGTGGATTTTTTCTGGAGCTTCAAAGAGTTACCTGGCAAAGCACTGCATGTTGGCTTGGATGGGACCACACTCTCAGGACCTGAAAGCTGGCCGGGAACTCATAACAAATAGTGGTGATAAATGAACTCGGACCAGAGGTGGGAGGAGTCCAGCGAGTGCTGTTGCATTGCATTGCATCCTCCCCGTGCCAGGGCTGGCGCCCAGGGAGCAGCCCAGCCTCTCCCACCCCTTTGTCACTTGCTCTACACTGTGGTGCTGGTCTGGTCCTGTTTAACCTCTTTATTAATGATCTGTAAAGGGGAGAAAAGGAACATCGCAGATGACACTAATTTGAGAGGTGTTGCAAACACTAGCGAGGTCAGAGAAATCACACAAATGGCCCGAAGAAGGTTAGGAACATGGGGGGAAAATAACAAATCTGGAGCAGTCCAGACACTCACATCTGGTGAGAATTAATCAGATATCAGTGGGTGGGAGGAGTATGGAAAACTGAATGCTAAAAGAAAAATAGTAAGCCAAGTAGACTTCGGGACATCAGCCATGGGTGAGAGCAGGGAGAAGACAGCACCGATGGGAGGTAGCACTGTCTGGATGTTAGCAGGTGCCGGGACATGCGTCACCCGCTGTGACAATCCCACCCGTAACCTGTGTCTTGCACCTGGGACATGACCTTTTCCAGAGGATCACGCAGTTACCAGGAAGATGGGAGGGTTTTTAAAGAACTCAACCACTAAGTGATGTCAGGACACCATTCCATGTCAGGTGTTGATTCACAACTCCTCTTACCCAGCCTTCAAACATATGGCAGCAAGGCCTTTTCAGGGGGAGCATGAGCGATTCCTCCTGGGACATGTAAATGTGGGTTGGCAAAGGCTCAGTTCTCCTTCCTAGACCATGGACCAAGAGTAGACATTCCTCAGAGGCCGGCTTTGGGAAGTCATCCATTGATGAGTGATGTTAACAAGCTGCGCCAGAACTTTCTTGGTGCTACAGAGAGAGGAAGTCCAGCTCTGTCTCTTACCAACCATCTCCATTGCCCCAGCAAAATGGAAAACCAGACAGCAACATTCAAAGTAAGAGTGCATATTTATGGCTGCCACCAAGTGGAATGGCGGTATTCCTCTCTGCCATTGAGGCATCAGTTGGCTGGAGGCCATTGGTCATGCCCAGATGCATCTTAACTCTATCCTCAGGGCTTTCCCATCTATGTCTTCCCAGAGGAAGGTGACCTCTGAAAGGAGCCTGCTTTCCCAGTTGGCTCAGATGATCCCATGAAATAGGTTCTACAACCTCATTTTGCCTGGGGTGGCCAAAAGGCCCCGTTCCTAGGAATGTGCCTATCAGAGATTTGGGGACATTCCCTCTAGCTATGTTTTCCAGAAAATATAATGCAAATGCTGGGATTAGCAGCACACAACAACAGAAAACATCTGTCCTGCCAGGTCTTGGTCTAGCTGCCCAGCTCTCCCATGCAGGTCCTGCACTGGGTCACACTGGCCTTGCAGTGCACAGGGCTGTTCCCATGGTGACAGGATCTCTGGGAAGCTTCTGTGCACAAAGAACCGCCCTGCCCGTGGTTTCTTTCTGTCTTCAGGAGCTTTCCAGAGCCTGAGGGCCAGCTGGGCTTTTTGTGACCCCACTGTGTGTCCTCATGAGTCAGGCTCCTCCAGTAATGACTGTGGTCAGGGCTTGGGCAGCTGAGGATCCGGTCCTTCTCCAAGCAGCTCCTTCGTGCCTGCGTCACTGTGCACACCCAGGGCTTGATAACAGAACTGCTGGAATGACACAGAAGGGCGCTTGTCATCATCTCTTTGAGGGAAGATCATTTCTCAGTGAAACCTGTTAACCCAGAATGAAAAGGCAAAAGCCCACATGTGGCTAAAGAGCCCTCTGTGCACACTGCACCTTCCTCCTGCAGAGGAAACCATAGGACAGGGTCTGAAACAAATACCACAAAGACCACTTGCACTGGGAACCCAAATGTTACAGCTACCGCTTCATTTTCCCCACTTATTACTTGTCTAGAAAACTAGAAAGTTTGATGAGGAATCAAGAAAAAACATTTCTCATCATTCTCGTTCAGAGAAAGTGCCATTTTAAAGCCTGTGTTCCTCTATGGAGATGGTCGTGCCAATATATACTTGCCGGCAAAGACTCCGACTTTGCATGGTTTCTGGTGCTGAGTGGGTGGTGAGCACCAGGCTCTGGAGCCACGCAGACCCAGTTCCTACCCAGTTCCCATACTGGTTCCACCATTGTTTCTTTTTTTTTTTAATTAATCCTCACCCGAGGATATATTTTCCCATTGATTTTTTAGAGAGAGTAGAAGGGAGGGAGAGGAGAGAGAGAGAGAAGCATCAATGTGAGGGAGACACATTAATTGGCTGCAACCCAGGTAGGTGCCCTTGACCAGGAATTGAACCTGCAACCCTTGGGTGTGCTGGCCGCTGCTTTAACCAATTAGACACACCGGCCATGGCTGCTTCCACCACTCTTATGTGCTGGCCTAAGCTCAAGGCTGTTATTGTTACTATTTACTCAGTGTCCCCTGATTGTCTTTCCATGTTGACATACTGACATCTGTGTGTAATTTCGATGTCTGCTCTGCCCTGGCCAGTCGGAGAGCCTGGCCGGGCTGGGCCAGGCACAGAACAGCCCTCGGGGAGGGTAGGAGTGGTGAACGTTGCCCCAGGGCGACTGCTCTTGGCAGCATGTAAGGCTGCTTGTTTCCCACTCAGATGTCGGCAAGGGAACCGGGATGCCTGTGGCTGCCCTGAGTCAGCCGGTGGGAAAATCCCTGTACAACAACAAAAACCCTCCATGATTGAGAAGGGGTGTCCCGTGGCCATGGGGTTGGGTCCTGGCTAGGGTCTGCAGGTAGAGCGTTTTGCTGCCGTTGTGGGGTGCACGTATGGTTTATTCGTGTGTTTGTACTTGTATCCTGGCGCCGGGCACTGGCTTAGGGATAGGATGAAATCACATTAGAGGGAACCCTTCGCGCCCTGTTTGTCTGCAGGCAGGTGACACAGGAGGGAATGAAAGCACTTCTGTTTTCTCCCGAGAGAGAAATGACTCAATGACTGGCCCAGCCAACAGCATCTCCACCAGCAGCTCCCGAACTCAGCTGAGCCTGCAGGCCGTTCAGTGGGATCAGGAAAGAGCTGTCCTTCCCTCTGAGGGAACGTGGAGGACAGCAAGGGAGAACGAGGAAGTGTTCCGAGCCCAGAGCACGCCTGTCCCCCCTTACACAACAGGCAGGGACTCTGCGAAACCCGATATCGAAGATAAGACGGTGACGGTGGGTGAGGGTGCAAGCCCAGGCGTGCCGGAGGAATTTTCTCCATGTTATTATTTTTGAAAATTGCGAATGCACGAACGTATTTGCCAAGGCCAGACTGTTAAGCCGTTTCCACGCTTCGTGGGTGAGCGCGAGCACCTGGTTGGAGTCCGGACTCCCACTCCTGGAGGCCCTGGGGAGCTTTATGTAACTGGGTACCTCTCCTTGGTGGCTCTCTCAGCTTGGGCAGGGACTGGGCACAGGGAAGGGTGGGCTCACTCCATCTCCCCGTCAGCTGCTCCTGTCCACAGACACTGAGGGCAGGGACAGCTGAGGGGAAGCCCTCAGCCGGCAGCTCTGTGCCCAGTCCACCATCATTGGGAATGTCCTCAAAGTGCTGGGGGCTGACACTGCCACTTCTCCCACTTCTGTGTCACTCACAGCTCCCTCAGCAGTTCAGAGAAAATACCCTTATCCATCCCTGATTTTCATCTGATGCCCCCTCAGCTCTATGAGGGGGGCAGGCAGGTAGCACCATGCCTTTTTATAATGTAAAAGAGTGAGGTTGCATCCTCGCCAGTGTCACTCAGTTGGTTGGAGCATCGTCCCATACACTGAAAGGTGGCAGGTTCAGTTCCCAGTTATGGCACATACCCAGGTTGCAGGTTTGATCCCTGAGGGCTCGTGCGGGAGGCAAGTAATCAATGTTTCTCTCTCTCTCTCTACCTTCCTCTCTCTAAAATCAATGAAAAACATATCCTCGGTGAGGATTATTATTTATTTAAAGTGAGGTTCCAACTGTTGAGACTTTTCCAGAAATATAGAGATAGGATACGGGAGGTAGGACATGAACTTAAACATCTGACTCTTGATCAACTGCTACTTCCCCTGTAGTAGTAACTCCCTTAAGATGCTTCTTAGAGAGCTGATGGTATTGGATGAGACACTAGTTTTTAAAAATTATAATGAAAGCATTCTGTGTTCAGATCAATTTGAAAACATCTGGATAAAGCAGAATGAAATAGGCTTCTTCATTGCAGGCCTGCGCAGAGCCTTTGATAGGCCAGTGTCCTCAGGCATAGATGGGCTGGCCAAACGATGGCCCATTTGTTCACCCCCAGTGGCTTTTGTACAACCTACAAGCTAAAATTCTCTTTTAAACTGTTGGGAAAACAATCAAAAGAATATTTTGTGAAATATTATATGACATTCAAATTTCTTTGTCTATCAATACGATTCATATTGCAGCACGGCCATGTCCACTAGTTTCTTTGCTGCCTTTTGCTGCTTCTGGACTGCAATGGCAGCTGAGTGGCCATGACCAGGCAGCATGGGGCATGCTCACAGCTTTGCACCGTGCTCAGCACAGTACAGCCGGCAGCGGGGCAGTGAGGCCTGACAGCATGCTGAGAGCCACGTGTATCCCCCATCTGTGTGGACAGACATTTCCAAAGGTGAAATACATAAGATGCCACTCCAGACCAATAGGAACGCATGAACATTTGCAATAGATTTGATGACAGATTCATCTTTTCCAAAAACCATAAAGACAGCCAAGTAGGGCCCCATTTGCCTCCTCTCCATCTCAGGATGTTTCACTTCTCCCCTTCTCCTCACCTTCTTTCACCTCATCTTCCTCTTGTCCTTTCCTTTCTCGTGAGTAAAATGTCCATCTTGAACGTGGGAGTTCATGGAACGAGGGTGGGAGCTCTGCCTCCCAGATCTGTCCCTCAGTAGCTGTGTGACTTCGGGCACATTACTTAGTCTCTCCAAGCCTCAGTGTCCTCATCTGCAGAGTGAGGGTTCTTGTGAAGATCAAATAGGATAATGCCTTAACATGCTAGCCCAGGGCTGGTACAGAGTAAGCACTCAATAAATACTGGCCCTTGTTGTCTTATTTTCTTCCCACTATCCCCTCCTTTGATACCTTCTTCACTGACCACCTCTGACAGTCTTGCAACTTCGGGAGTTCTGGAATTATTTATCAAGTATCTACTTCTCATTATAAAGATCTAAACGTTTGGTCAGTGACTATCTCCTGAACCGGGGGTGGGGAGGGGGGGGCACTGAGCACCAGTCTGACCACTGTCACTACTTTATGTGGATTCACATCCTCAAAGAAACAAATGGAATCGGTCTCTTGGGGTTCTCATGCTTTGGACCAAAAGCCCCCGTCGCAGAATGGGTTGGACCTAACTTTCCTAGGAGCCAGCAAACAGTCTAGTCAACAAAAAATCTGCGCCCACAAATTCAAAAGCCCTCAATATACAGTCCCAATAAACCAGTACGGTGAATAGCCAATCGGAACCAGGTATCTGAAGAAGCTTAAAACTTCTCAGCTGTTACCAGAACCATCACCATGTTGTGAAGTCAGAAGGAACTCCCACAGAGGCCATAAAGCAAGTGACATTACAAAGAAATGCTAATGCTGCCTTTTTTCTTAGATATGTGTACAATTTTATCTTGTCTGATCCGGAACAGATAAAGGAAATATTAGAAACAGCTTGTTGAGAAAGGCAAAGTTGCATCTTTTTTTCTACGGAAAAGCGTGTACATGCTTGTAGGCCCTGGCGTATTCTTAGAGAGGCCTGCAGAGCTGTGCAGGCGGCGCTGTTCCAGGGGATTACGAGGCCTTTGTGTTTCACGTTTCATGGTTGCCGGCAGCTGGCATCTTTCAGAAAGCCCGTGAAAAGTGGGCAGAGCTCCTTTGCAAACTTTTGAGTAGAGAGTTAAGGAAACTTTGTGTGTGACGCTTAATCTTGTTGGGAAATTTTAGGGTGAAAAAATGTAATTACATCTGAAATGCCAACAACCAAGGCCAAAGGAATGTCTCCTCTTTGGAAAGTCCTTTGTTGATGAGATTAAAAGCTAAGCTCTCGTGCTCCTGCCTACAAATTATTCTGATTATTTGAAAAGAAATGAAAGAAGACACTGGGAGGGAAAAGCGCCACATACCTCATTATGTAGCACTTAACTAATGCTCACCCGTTTAGCAATTCGTTCAACAAATATTTCTCGAATACCTACTATGTATAATTCTACAGCAGCTAGACAGAAACAGGCCTGCTCTCCTGAATCATTTTACCCAAGTCAGATATATTCTTAATTACCCGTCAATATGAGGCTCTAAGACAGTGGTTCTCAACCTTCCTAATGCTGCGACCCTTTAATACAATTCCTCATGTTGTGGTGACCGCCAATTTCATTGCTACGAATTGAACATAATTAAAGCATAGTGATTAATCACAAAAACAATATGCAATTATATATTTATTTTCCGGTGGTCTTAGGCGATCCCTGTGAAAGGGTCGTTCGACCGCCAAAGGGATCACGACCCACAGGTTGAGAACTGCTGCTCTAAGAAGAGTCCAAGGACTCCGCACTTTAGCCCAGGGCAACTGCACCTTTCATGACACCTTGCCATTGATTCTGGATAGCAGCAGGTAAGCATGGGCAGTTCAGTTGGCTGACATAGGGCTGTATGATGCAGCCTGAACACCAGGGTCAGGAGCCAAGACGGGTAACACACAAAGGAACTAAAAGAAGATAGAAAAGTGACACCAGGACATTTAAATGTGGGGTTGCAGTCAGTTAACAGATGCCAGTGGAGTCTTATGAGCCTTGTGGCCATGGACTCCGAGTCAAGACAAGGAGCAGAGATGGAGAGCGGCCATTATTGAACGTCTTCTTCTTCATGTAACTCCAGTTAGCCTTGTTCTACCCCAACATGCAGGTCTCAGGTGTCCCATTTTACAGAGAAGAGGCTAAGTCATGCCCCGAGGTCACAGGGCTGGGAGGTGGAGGGCCCAGGCTGGAGCCCACGTCTGTCCTTCACCACCACGCCATGCTCTTGTTTCAGTATGATGTGGCCACCATCAGCCGCCATGTGGCAAGGGGCTCTTCAGACCCAGCTCCTGAAACTACATGCCGCAGTCTCTCCTCAAGTGGGTTAAGTTCCAAGAATTCGTAAGTCAGCTGACTCAGGGTTGAGAAATCAAAGAGTGGTTATATATTTGATTGATTATGGGTTGTACATACTGTATAATGCATCTTGTCCATGTTAAACCACAAGGCCTGTCATGTTGCTAAAGTTTCAATGCTCGTGGGGAGGGCTGGGGAATCCATTAGAAGATAATAGCTATAAGGTAATAAGGAGAACAGTAATATAGAATGAAAACCTAACAAGGCATTGATTGATCTTGGGTTCTGATGCTTCAGGAGAAGTGGTTTTGTTTAAAAAGGAACAAGGAAAGGAAGTGCCCATCTCACGAGGCTTTTGGAGGATTAATTCCATCAAAGCATGCAGTGCCTGGCCTGCTGTAAGCGCTGTGTAAATGCCAGCGGCATAGGTAAATGGAGACCCTGGAAAAGATTCCAAAAGGAGTTTCTTAAATACTTTTTAAAAGATTTTAGAGAGGGGTGGCCTAATTATTTCTTCTGCATCATTTTACTTTGAAACAAAAGAGTTTCCTTGTGCATTGCACCTTGCCTTTTGTGCATGTGCTGAGTGCCTAAGTCAGCCATTCATGAATCCGAGAATGCCGACCTCAGCTAACATTGCAACTGGGACAACTGAGCAGCAGCTCCTGGAGCCCGTGGCCAGGTGCCTAGCTCCCAGCTTTGGAAATAAGGAGGGTGACTATTCTGAGGGCTGTGTCAGGCACGGTGTGGAGACTATTATCTCTTGTTTTGGAGATAAGAATTCGTTACCCTGGAGAGTTTAAGAAAATTGCCGCAGGTTGTGGAATAGTGAGCCATGGAGCTGGAATTCACACGTGGGCAGTTTGCCTCTGCTGGGCACACTCCGAGTCAGGATTTCTCAACCTTAACTTATTGACGTTTGGGGCTGGACACGTCTGCTGTGCGAACGTGCATTGCAGGATGTTTGCAGCACCCCTGGCCTCTGCCTTCTAGAGGCCAGTCACGTCCCTGCACCCCAGGTGTAACCACCAGAAATGCCTCCAGCGATTGTGAAGGTCCCCTGAGGGACAGGATTGCCCCTGGTTGAGAACCTCTGTTCCACACCCAGATGCGCTCTCAGTGTGTCGCCCAAAATTTTCCTAAGAAAATTCCTGGAACTGACTTAGGACATTATCAGAGTTTGACCCACAGGCTGAAACAATTTCATAGACTGTGCCGCATGAACCCACTTTCTGCACCACTTGGGGGAATGACCCTTTCTCGTAGAGGCGTAGAGGAAATGAATGTCTGAAAGGCTTGTGCGTGCATTTGTGGGGCAGGTAGAGATTCAGAAAGGCGATGGCTGCAGGGTGACATAGAGAGGGATGCTGATCTGGGAAGGGACACACACCTACCCCTGAGAACCCAGAAAATCTGAGGTTGCCGGGCCTCTGCTAGAGTTCACAGACCTGTTCAACCCTCTATTCCACTGATGGGCTGTGTGTCCTCAGGCCAGTCCTTTGACCTCATTGCCTCTGCTTCCTCCTCTACAAAACCTCGTGGTTGTGTGATGAGTTACGAAAAGCACCTGACAGATTCTCAGAAAGGGCTCAGTAGATGCTAATCAGTTGTCCTGGCCACTACACTGGAGGCTGTGATGTTTGTGGTGAATAAGACAGGATCTGGACTCAGACTGCCTAGGTGTCAATCCAGTTGGCCACCTGCTAGCCGTGTCATCTCCATTGAGTGATTCACCTCAATGAGCCTCAGCTTTCTCATTTCTCATTCCTACCTCTCAGATTGAATGGCAGGAGGCCATGAAATGAGGCACACAAAGTGTGGAGTCTTCCCACCTTAAGCTTTGTATTAGTGTGTTGGGGCTGTGGCAGCAAGGTATCACCCACGGAGTGGCTTAAACAAGGGAAATTGATTGTCCCACAGCTCCGGAGGCTACACATCAAGGGGTCGGCAGGGTTGGTCCCTGCTGAGGGCTGTGACAGAGAATCCGGTCCATGCCCCTCCCCAGCTCCTATTGGTTGGCAAGAAGCTGTGGCATTTCTCGGCTTGTGGAGCCAAGACTCCAGTCTCTGCCTTTGTCTTCACATGGGTGTGTCTGTATCCAGATTTCTCCTTTTTATAAGGATGCCATTCATGGTGGAGTAGGGTCTTCATCTTAACGAATTGCATCTGAATGACCCTCTTTTTGCATTCTGAGGTGCTGGGGGTTAGGACTTCAACATGAAATTTGAGGAGGCACAATTGCACTTATAACAGGATTCTGTGCATCTTTTTAAGGTTCCTTCCAGCTATGAAGTCCCCTGAGGGGTTATTGAGGTCTGAGTGGCTTGGGCTGACCAAATACATGAACCTCTATGAGCAGGGGAAAGAGCACTGTTTTAGGAGTCAGAGAATGTGCCACTCAAAGGAAGTGCCTTGGTTTTATTTTACTGTTACAATGTCTCTACTTGGTTGGGCCTTGTCTACGATGACCGCCCCCTACACCTTCACTCCCATCTGAGCTAATTATTGTGCAGATTGAAGAGGGGTGTGGTTGTAAAGACAGAAACTCTCCAGGTTCTGTCTAGGTGCATTATTATCCCTATTATTCACAAGGAATAAAGGATTTGGGCTGGTAACGGGGCCTCGGCTCTTCCCCATCAAACGCAGAGCTGCTGCTGTGTTTCCCAAAGCTCCCTGTGTTGTGAGATCTGAGCAGACTTGATCTTTCAGGTGTAACTTAATATTGTTTCCATTTTGAAGGCTGTCATGTGGTGTGTCTTCCATACTCCCCTCCCCCAGGCCCTGGGCTGCAGTATGTAGGCCGTAAGGGAACACTAGGAAGAAAGAGAGAGCCTGAAATGGATCCTGGGCTCTGGGCCTGTGTGGAGACAAAGCAGGATGTAAGTAAAACCATTACTTCTCCCTCCTGATCAAAGGCGAGATGGTAACCCCGCCCCTCCTCCTCACCACCCAGCAAGCAATTAACACAGCCTGGCCTCGCCTCCCAGGACCTGCTCTGGCTGATCAGGGGTGCAAAGTGGGAGGTCATGTGTGCCCAGGTGGGAGGACGCCCCTGTCTGCACATAGAATACATTATGAAACTCTCCGATGAAGGAGACACACAAGCCAACGTGGTTGTTGATGGATTATGCTTTTCATCTGCATTGGGTGGAGATGTGAGCTCAGAATTTGCCTCAAAGTAAAAGGTTAACATCCCAGGAATCCAGGAGAGTAGGGCCTCTTGAATTTTACAACCACCCGGAATCCTATGAAAGGCAGATCTGAGTCCTCAGGTCTGGGTGGAGCAGGAGAGTCTGCATTTTCTGACAAGCTCCCAGGTAGGCTTGCCAGACTGAAAGAGGGAGAGGAAAAAGCTGGCTTGCCCAGTTAACTTTGAATTTCCTCTGTTTTATCTGGCAACCCTCCTCCCAGGCGAGGTTAATGCTGCTGGTGTGTGGACCGCACTTTGAGTGGCAAGAGTGTACATCATCAAAACATAGAAATTGGATGAAAACACAAGGCTGAGTGAGTGGATGCACATCTGGTACAATTTAAAAACAAGCTCATGGTTCACAGGATAGTCACACTACAACATGTTTCTCGGTTATTGGCAGAAACAGACCAATCGCGGCTAAGAATGAACATGCAGCTCTGGAAACGGGGTTCCCTGCGTTCCCGGGCCCCGAGTTTGTGTTTGCTTTATGTGTTTATTTGCTTAGTCACTTATTTACTGTTGGTAAATCCAAAGTGCACGTTGTGGCTTTCAGGGTAAAAAGGGGCCTGAGAGAGCTAAAGACCATGCAAAGTTGTATGCTGACCGGGGGATGGCTTATTTCGCCACATTCTGCCTCCCTTCCCAGCCTGCCCTTTGAAATGGAGGGGCCACCGTCACTCCTCTTGCAGCTCAGCCCCTGACAGGTGATCTGCAGAGGAGGTGGGGGCGGAGGCTGAGGTTTACTCTGACATTTGACATGCAAACCCGAGGCTCTCTGTTCCTTTGAAGCGCAGAGAACTGGTTCCAGCTCCTTTGAGGCCACTGAGCCACCTGAGCAGCCACTTACGGATTGCCGGAAGGTTGGCCCTGAGAGGCAGCTTAGCAATCATGTATTCCAGCCCCTGAATTCCACTGGTGGAGGGGCAGAGCTGTGGGGAACGTCCCCTCCTCTGAGCCCCTTTCCCCTTCTCTGGCTGCTCGGGGCTGCACTCTATAAGAGCTTTATCCCAGGGGGCTGCATGGGGTTGGAGTCAGGTTTTTAGGAGGTTTTTCAGGGGCTTCTTTGTTTTGTTCTATTTTAAAGTAGAGCAGGATTATCTGTAGTCCAGATCCTCCTTGCCTGTATTCTGTAACAGAAACCACTTCCCTTCTGTCCATCCATTCTGGAGACTGGGTTGAATCTAGTATCCATCTCTACCACGATTTTAGTATGCTTGCTTTAATTCGTCAAAGGCAGACAACATACTTTCCCAAATTAAATAGTGTGCTAGTAGTTTTATCCTACGAGTATAATATGCCAGGTCTGTGGAACGCCACAGTCATTCAGAAACTAGAGGACAAATGGCCCTCTCTTGTCCAGCCTGTGTTATGCTCAGCTCTACTACGGCCGTGAGTATGCATGGCATTGTCAGCTGAGATGTTCACAGGTTGTTCACTGTAGCACATTGGTGGGCTTCAATTTATGACACCCTTTCAAATAAGATCATTTCTCAGTGGTATGTCCCATGTATAATTTAGTCTACAGTTAACTCATGATTCAGTTCTCACTGTAAGACAATGAAGTCAACAGTGTAAAACCCAAATGTCCCTTTCCCTCTGCTCCCCAACTGCACACTTCTCCCCAGAACAGTATAGATGTGCCCTTCATGTGCACTTACAAAAAGAAGCACATTTATAAGTTTCCTTTGTAGCGCACATGGGATCGTGCTATACTGATGCTTCCTGTGCTTTGCATTTTTCACTTAACAGCGTATCTTGGTAAACCTTCCATTTTAGTATATATGAGTCTACCTCATTCTTTTCTAATAGCTAGAAAAAATAGTCCATGGCATTCCCCTGCCAAGGTTCATTTAACTACCCATAGTTGGTGGGTATTTATATTATTTGCCATTTTTTGCTACGACAAATAAGACCGCAGTAAACAACCTTCTGCACATGTCTTTGGGCAGATGTGCCAGTATTGATGTAGATTAGAGACTCAGAATTTTAATTTTCTGCATCAGATGGATTTGATAAACTGATGAGAACAGGATTCATTGCCAACTGGCAAATGTATTCCAACCTGCGGCTGTCCTGTTGGAATAACTCAGGATTGCCTTCCATGTTTGCACTCTGCTGGCTGAGATTTCGAAAGCTGGAGCTGAGCCTCGTAGGTAGAAAGCTCAGGGTTACAGTATTTAAATGCCTTGAAATGGTATGGACCTCACTGAGCAGAAAGCAGAAAAGAAACCAGGGGAGTTTCCCTGGTGAATGGCTTAACACCTCCGTAGTGAACAGATGAGTCTGCTAGGAAAGGAGGTGGTCATTGTTTTCGAAAGTAACTTTTTCATCCCTGCGAAGGCAAATCTACAAAATAGTCAGAACTAAGAACCTAGTGAGTGTGCTGTGTTGACATGAATTTTGCTGCAGGTTTTAAAGTGTAACTAACAGGGTGTGGTGGGCAGAGTTTCCAAGATATCTCCCCAAGACTTCCATCCCCGGGGAGTCAAACCTAATCTCGGCGTAGGGTGAATTAAGGTTACTAATGAGCATATCCGGGATTATGCAGGCAGACCCAGTGTAATGAAATGGGCCCTTGGAGTGGAGGAGGGAAGCAGAAGAGTCTGAGACCTATGGAGGAAGAGGAAAGGGGGATGGGAGGGGAGGCAGAAGGAGCGGTTAGAGGGACACTATGTGTAAGCAGAGGCTTTCAAAGATGGAGGAAGGGTCCACGAGCCAGAAAATGCAAGGGACCTCCTGGCGCTGAGGTTGACTCCCAGCCAACAGTCTTCAGGGAACGTCCTACAGCTACAAGGAACTGAATGCTGCCAAGGACTCGAATGAGCTTGGAGGCAGTCATCCCCAGAAGGTCCAGGAAAGACTGCCACCTGCCAACACATTGATTTTGGTCTTGGGAGACCCAGGGCAGAGAGATCAGAAAATTACTAAGTATGTGGTGAGTTTTCATGGCAACAATAGAAAACCAACCTCTATGAACGGACATCTATGCGTTGAACAGTAGAAATGTGCCCGTAGGGCAGACTGGTGCATTGCTCACTTCCTAGCATCTGAAGTAGGGTGGGGACCAATGTTATAATATGAACAAGAGCTCACACTTTCTTAATGTTACAACTTGAGTGGTGCTGTGCTCGGTGCTATAGGTGCATTCACTACCTTATTCTTTACAGTAGCCCTACAAAGATGGGTGCTTGTATCATCATCTACATTTTATAGATGACAGACCAAGCCTAAGAGAGCTTAGGGCCATAGGCAGGGGTCACATGGCTTATATACGGCAGGGCTGGGACTCAAACCCGTACCTATGGGGCATACACCCAAGTCTGTGCACAACAACACTATGTCACAGTGCACCACTGTGGCACCCCTCTCCCCCCCAATAAAATATGAGGCTAAATCACT
>NW_006284347.1:2470594-2471726 GCF_000327345.1 Myotis davidii | reverse complement strand
TCTGTCAGATAAAGGCCCCCTGACCTTGTTCCAGTGCCCTTGGAATCCTATCCTATCGGATGCTGAGCAAGGAGGAAAAAAATCAAAGTTGGGCGGTCAAGGAAACAAGAGACTCCTCTCCCCTGCCCCCGGGTTCTTCAAGCCAAAGCACAGTGCACACGCTTACATTTCTCTTCAAATCCTTGCAGGTCCCACTCGCTCTAGATTGTATCAGAGATTGCGCTCTCTTCCCTGCACCAGGCACTCAGTTGCAGAGGTGGAAGTTGTGCTGGAGGCATTTTTATACCTTGAACATAAACATAAGGAGCCAAAAGGAGTATCAAGTGGAGCAAGTGTGGTGCATAACTGACAGTTTATCTGGGAAGGGCAGTGTGCGGATTTGGTCTCAGTTGTCTGTACAGAAAGTGTGACCTCAAACCCAGCCAATGCAAAGTCTGAGCATGCAACAAACTCCTTCTTGCATTTATTCACTCACATATCCAAACATTAAACAGATATGAACTGAGCTTTTCATGGGCCAGTGTTTGCATTGGAAGCTGAAGATACATTGATGAATAAGATGAGTTGCGTGAATCTTCCAGGCTAGAGGAAGAAGAGTGGATAAGCAAGCAATTGCAGGCTGGTACGAGAGATGCTGTAGTGGAGAAGGTACTGGATGCCATGAAAACATGTGGGAGAAATGCCAACCGCAGATTCAGAAGCCAGAGGCAGTGGCCCCTAAACTGGGGCCTAAAGGAAAAGTAGGAGTTAGCCAGATAAATATGAGACTGTCCCAGATGGAGGAATGTCATAATGGAGGTCTGATCTGGAAACATGCATATATCCATAAATTGATCTGGAGTATAGAAGGCAGAATGACAAAGGATTAGGCTGAAGATAACAGTAGGGACTAAGGTTAGAAAGGCTTTCTACCATTTCAAGGGGACTCAACTTTATTATATGTAAACTTGCAAAGCAATGGGGAGTGGGGGAGCTGATCAGAAACATGGCCAGATGCGGGTGCTTTAGACAGATCTCGCTGGTGGAAGAGTTAGAAAGGGGTGAGGGAAACCACTGGGAGGCTAGAGAATGTGGTACGTGTAAAGCAGAGTGAGATTAAGGATGGAGAAAGGCAGCGAGATTATGGATATCT
>NW_006284347.1:2468078-2470568 GCF_000327345.1 Myotis davidii | reverse complement strand
AAAGAGTCAAAGGGATTTGGTGGCAGGGTGGGGGAAAAGGGAGTCTAGGATGACAGCCAGGCCTGCCTTGGCTGAATCATCATCCAAATATCATTCTGGCTGACAGGCCCGAGCTGTGGTCTGCAGAGGTGAGAGAGGATTAAGTCTGTCGTGTGTGGGGGCCCGAGAAGGAGGGGATCAGCCAGGAAGCACATCTTCCTCAGCTGCCTAGGGCCGAGCGCCGTGTGGATGGTGTCGGGACTTCTGAGCAGATGATGCCTCCTGATTGTTTGAAATATGCTGACAGAGGAATAAAAGCTTTCAAGAAAACAAAGTCCCAATCCCTTAACAAAACAGGAAATGACATGCAGTCTCAAACGTTCTCTTTCTGTCCGGGGCCCTTGTTTTCTGCCGAGAAGAATGCCTTTCCTTTTGAAGGTGCCGTGCGGGTTGCTCTGTGGGCCCCAGGAGGGGTCAGTGCAGCTATAATCTGCCCACCTCATGTGCCCTAAGGCTCTGTGATGTCTTCACAGGGGTCTTGACTCTTGGTATTGACATTTTATGTCAGGACTGCCAGTCAGCGGGGACTGGGCTCTGGGAAGAGCCAGCGAGCCTGGGGTTTAGTAGCATGTGCTTGGTTAAACACCTGTGGCTGCTATGACCTCATGGCTGAGACCTGACACAGGCTGATGCGTCAGAACCACTCAGGTCCACTTGCACAGTGATGGGCCTGCAGCCCATTTCTTATTAGTATGGCTCTGCAGCAAGGAAGGGAGCTTTTCATGAGCAAGTATATGAAATGCACTCAGTGCCTAGCAATGGTATCCATCTACCATCTACTGCTCTGTTCTGCACATAATCTGTCTTCCTCTTTTCTGATAGTAGCAGCCAGGTTTTCTTTGGTGAATTCCATTCAGTTCTGCACAGTTTACCTTTTTGCCCAGCACTGTGTCAGATAAGGACACATGACTCAAGACAGCCAATCAGAATTTTCTACCCCACTCCCAGACTTGATCACTCAGAGGGAGTTATCCCTTGGGCCACTATGATTGGTTCAGGGATGGAAACATGACCAGTTAGACCAATGAGTCTCAGTTCTGAGACTGGGTTAGGACTGTTTGGAGAAAGAAATGCTTGTTGTGTGGAGCCATAAGCTGGCATAGTGATGTTTGGAGTGCCCTGCACTACAGCACGAGGTGAGGCCTGCCTGAGAAGGATGTAAAAAAGGAGAGGAAAGCAGAGAGAGAGAGAGAGAGAGAGAGAAAGAGAGAGAGAGAGAGAGAGAGATCCTTGGGGATCCTTGTTTGATTTCCTGAATCAATCTTGCCTAAAGCCAGACTAGTCCTGAATAATTCAGTTACAAGAACTAATAAATGTCTTTTTTAGTAAGCCAGTTTGAGTCCTGGTGAATAGAAATTGTGTCCATTATTGAGTCCTGGTTCAAGGGAATTTAGCAATTATTTGAGATGTATGATGGGAGCTATACCTCGGAGCTCCAGGAAACACACAAGGCATGATATAATCACAGCCATGAGTATTGTTCCATTTATTGGGCATTTCCCATTGTCAGACTCCTCAGGGCTTTGTGCACATTACTTTATTTGATCCTTTGAGCAGACCTTTGAATTACTTGCACTTTTCAGAGGAGGAAACAGACCCAGAAAGATTAAGAAATATATCCAATATAACAATGAGAAGAAAAAATAGCTAGTCACTGAAGAAGTAGGCTAAGGGTGTGGTCTACTAAGGCTCCAAAGCCTGTGCTCTTGATTTCTTTGTGAATATCCCATTTTTACGTAAGAGCAACTAATTTGAATTCTTGTAAAGACTCAGCAGGGCAAACAACCAGCCTGTGTAACAGAGATGGTCTTGGCGCTTTCTTTAACAGCTCGGCCTGAAAAGCTGAGCAGGATTTGGGGGGATGAGTCTGGGTCTCCCTAGGAGCAGGTCCCACAACAAGGATGCAGTACAAGCATTTATTTGGGATGGGACCCCAGAAAACATCAATAGGGCGTGGGACAGAGGAGTGGGACAGGGAAGGCCAATAAAAGGGTGTTCTCAAGTCATCACTGGGTGACTGGTGACTGGAGCTTACTCCTGCAGGGGACCACCAGTGTCAGACACGTGCCACAGAGTCACCTGCTCAAGGGTGAGGGACTGGGTATGTGTGCACACCCTCCTGTCAGTCACTGGCTGAGGGCTGCTCCACAAGCCTGTGCACAGTGGGCCTGGGGGCCAGAGAAGCCCTTGGGCAGCAACAGGCCATGGTCAGCAGTTGGAGGGGGTGGGACACCCAGAGTGGCAGTGTGAGAGGGGCAGAAGGAAGCAGCCAGTGCCAGCCACTGCACTGGCAAGAGTGCAAGGGACCCTTCAAATGTCCTGTCTGCCCCCACAAATAGGGGTGGATGGCGAAGACTGTCCCATCAGGATAGGCTTCCAACACATGGCTCTGGTCTCCTGCTTGTGCCAAAGCAGGAGTTGAGGCTGGAAAGAGATGTGAGCCTGGCAGGC
>NW_006284347.1:2464876-2468059 GCF_000327345.1 Myotis davidii | reverse complement strand
GCCTGCTCACCGCGCTCGCCTCTCGAGGATCTGCCTGTCAATTACAGAAAGATCTACGAGATTCCGTTCTCCCCCATTATCTTCCACCGGGGTCTCCAGTGGCAACTCTGCAACCGTTTTCTGCAGAGTGGTTCAAATTGTTTTATATCTCCTTAGCTGCCAAGTACAATGTCATAAGCAATAAATAAATAAATTGTTGGCCTATATGGAAAGCATATTTTGTCCAGATGCGTCCTTGAAACTTCAGCCCTAGAACATGGAAGTCAGATTGAAAACCACATTCTCAAAGTTTGGGGGGGGATGAAGGCTCACAGGGAAACGTCGTTTGATTGGCAGGTGCTGCCACCCAGCACCCGATGTGTGTCCTGCAGCAAAGCCAGGCAGTGCGCCTTCTGAAAAGCCAGGTGTGAGTTTTTCATTTCAGTGCCTGAGCATAGTGTGGCTGCTCGCTGGACTGGCCAGGGGCAAAGGCGGAATCAAGCTTGGAGGGTTGCTCAGCACAGGTGCTGAGATCTGTGTGTTCCTCCTGCTCTCCTCCTGACCAGCTGGGTTGTAGCAAACCTTCCTCATCAAGACAGCTAAGGCCAGCACCCTTGTCTGGGGCACAAACAGTTCCGAGCTACATTGTCCTTTGCTGCATGCAGAGCGTGAGGCCACAAGGGGAGGTAGCCAGGAAGAGGAGGGAGACCTGGATGACTGAAAATCTCACAGAAAGATGCTCTATGTGTATCTGCTGCTTAGCCAGCCCCGAGGCCTGAGACAGAGGGGGCATTCTGAGAGAGAGCTGCAGCTAGTGGGCGGGTGACCCAGGAAAGCAGATATGGCTTCAATGGCAGAGTCACCAAAAAGGGCTCACAATGGTATGGGCTGCTGGTGTCAGCTTGCTGGGAGTGTGTGTAAATGTAATCTTTATTGCTTTTTTAAAGTAAAAATATCCTATATAATAAAAGGATAATATGTAAAATTGACCGAACGGTGGAATGACCAATCGCTATGATGTGCACTGACCATCAGGGGGCAGACGTTCAACGTAGGAGCTGCTCCCTGGTGGTCAGTGCTCTCCCACAGGGGGAGCGCCACTCAGCCAGAAGCTGGGTTCAGGGGTGTTAAGCACAGCAGTGGTGGTGGCAGCCTCTCCCACCTCCATGGCAGCACTAAGGGTGTCCAACTGCCGGCTTAACCCATCAGTTGGACATCCCCACTAGCACTCCTGGACTGCGAGAGGGTCCAGGCTGGACTGAGGGACCCCCCCAAGTGCATGAATTTTTGTGCACCGGCCCGTTTGAAATGAATAAAACTATTGAAAAAAAAGACCGTACCCTTTTATGTAATGATGTTTACTTTGAATTTATATTAGTTCACACAAACACTACATCCATGCTTTTGTTCCGGCCCTCCGGTCCAGTTTAAGAACCCATTGTGGCCCTCGAGTCAAAAAGTTTGCCCACCCCTGGGCTAGAGATTCATGAAGTGAAAATGAAAGGTCCCTCTTCAATGCCCCCAAACCAGCCCTTCTTTGTCCTTCCAGAGATTCTTCCAGACTTACCCGCACACACACACAAACACAACACGTTTTTACAAGAAGCGAGCTTATTGCCCCAGCTCAAGTGGTTGGAGTGTCATCCCATACACAGAAGACTGCGGGTTTGACTCCTGGTCAGTGCACATACTATGCTGGGGTGCGTATGGGAGGCTACAGATTGGTGTTTCTCTCTCATATCAATGTCTCTCTCTCTCTCCCTTTCTCTCTCCCTCCCCTTTCCTCTCTCTCTAAAGTCAATAAAGCATCCTTGGGGAAGGAAGGAAGGAACGAAGGAAGGAAGGAAGGAAGGAGAGAGAGAGAGAGAGAGAGAGAGAGAGAAGGGAGAGAGGGAGGGAGGGAGGAGGGGAGGGAGGAGGGGAGGGAGGGGGGGAAGGAAGGAACTTGTACTATGTAAATTACCCCCTTTTATACTTCATGGATTTGGGACATCTTTCCACACCAGTATAACCCTTGTTGCTGCTTGTGGTGTTCTTTTGATAGATTACAGTAATTTGTTACACTTTTCCAGGGGACTTCCCAGAGTGCTTCCAAACTTGCCAGCCCGTGGTAAGCAATCGAAAATGCTGCCAGCTGATGGCTCATATTATTATTTCCAGCAGGAGTAGTGTTTTATTATTTTACCTCTTGAATTCAATAGAATTAAAGTGAAGAATGGAAGAAGTCAGAAAAATGATTACAGAAATAGTGATTTTATATATATATATAATTTTTGTGGCAGAGGGCAAGCCCAATCCCTAGGTGCAGTCCCTGGTCAGGCTCAGAGCAGGGCTGATTGGGGAGTTGGGGCGCTGCCCCCTGTCATGCACAGAGCAGGGCGGATCGGGAGGTTGTGATGCCCCCCTTAGTCATGCTCAGGGTAGGGCCAATTGGGGGGTTGGGGCACTGCCCCTGTCACACTCAAGGCATGGTTGATGGGGAGGTTGCGGTGCCACCTCCTGTCACGCACAGAGCAGGGTCCAGCAGGGGGTTGGGGAGCTCCCCCCTGTCATGCACAGAGCAGGGCCTATTAGGGGGTTGAGGAGCTCCCCGTCACTCACAGAGTAGGGCCTATAGGGGAGTTGGGGCACCGCCCCCTGTCAACACAGAGCAGGGCGGATCAGGGGGTTGGGGCGCTGCCCTCTATCACCCACAGAGCAGGGCCGATCAGGGGGTTGGGGCGCCGTCACTGTCACACTCAGGGCAAGGCTGATGGGGAGGTTATGGCTCTACCCCATCACACAGGGCAGGGCCTGTGGGGTGAGGGGGTTGGGGCGACGCCCCCTGTCACACACAGAGCCGCAGGGCAATCAGGGGGTTTGGGCGCTGCTCCCTGTCACACTGATCCTGGTGCTGGGAGGCCTCGCGGCTCCGCTGATCCTGGTGCTGGGAGGCATATTACCCTTTTACTATATAGGATAGAAGCCTGGTGCATGGGTGCGGGCCGGCTGGTTTGCCCTGATGGGTGTCCTGGATCAGGGTGGGGGTCCCGCTTGGGTGCCTGGCCAGCCTGGGTAAGGGGCTGATGGCTGTTTGCAGCTGGTCACACCCCTTTCAGGGTGGGGGTCCCCACTGGGGTGCCTGGCCAGTCTGGGTGAGGGGCTGAGGGCCATTTTCAGGCTGGCAAGTGACTGAAGCTCCCAACCTGTCCTTTTCTCCTTTTT
>NW_006284347.1:2433438-2464504 GCF_000327345.1 Myotis davidii | reverse complement strand
ATATATGAAATGTGTGCATGTGTAAAGTGTAATAAAATTCAAGATGATAATTGTCTAAGTAAAGCTAGATGTCACTTCTATACCTGAGTTACTTGTCTTGAATGAATTCCTTTACTCACCGCCAAGATTTAATGTTAGGCTTGTATGCATTCCTTGACCGGCAGCCCAGCTCAGTAGCTAAGTGTGAGGCTCCTGCAAGATAGTACAGATGATTAGGAATAGAGACTGTGGGCTCAGATACCAACTTCGATACCTGCAGTCTTAGTGTGCTTACCTCTCTGTGTGTCTCAGAGCAAATGATGACATGTCTGTCCTAGTGTCATTGATGGGGCCAAAGGAGAGAAGATGTAGGGGGCCTTTGCCTGGCACTAAGTACTTGCCCAGCAAACAAAGGTTGTCAATAGTAGGAAGAGGAGCGTGCTCACCAGACAGCTGACAGCTGTCAGGTGTGTACATCGTATGGGATACATGAGATCCACATAAATACCCCCCTTTACTCATGCTCATTGTCTTCCCCCAGCTAGGGTAGTGGAGAAGGAATCATGAAAAATAAAATGAGTGTAAAATTATTTTTTAAGTCAATAGTCAACTAAAACGATTCCAAAATGCCTCAGAGGTTGTCGCAAACCATCATCTGTTCTAGACCAGAAACAGAACCCGATTTCCAGTTGTAGATGATAAATAAACACAGGACACTGCCCTTTACGAGGAGGGGCTATTTTTTTAACCCACGCAGATGTGTCCTATTTACATTGAAGCTGTCATACAAATTACCCAAGGCCCGCAGACTCTGAGAGAAGGCAGGCTCCGCGCCCAAAGTGTTCACAGGAGTGGGAAACGGCGCTCCCACTGCTCAGAGCTGTGGTCGTTCGCACAGGCCTGGTAGGTATTGATTGGGGAAAACCGAAGAGCTTTTCCAGGCCAGCAGGAGCGTTGGCCGACCACGCAGGCTTTGAAGCTAACCTGCAAGGCTGGGTACAATGAAATGCAGTGGGGTTGGGAGCCGCTGTGACCTTTTTTTTTGCAATCTGTGAAAAGTCTGAAATCTTTAACGGATACGAAAATCACTTTCCTTGGTCCTTGGCAGATTGAGTCTGAATTAAAACGCCACTTAGAGCACAAAGGGTGATCTCCTGTTTCTCTTAGTATAAGATTTTCTTGGCCAAATACTTGCTGGGCTGCACTTCTCAGACAGAGCCCTTATCCCACCTTGTGGACGGGCTGGCAGAGGGAGAATATGGAGGACTGAGCCTCAGTGTCAAACAGGTGAGGGCCGGTGGGTAGTCAGGTTCCATGTTACAATCCATTCGACATGATAAAGAGATAAGGAAGGTTCAGGGAGGTGAGAGGGGGCTCAAGGTCCCTCAGCGAGGCCTGAGTCTAGAACCCAGGACTCAAGGCTTCTGCTAAATGCTCCTTCCACTGATCATGTGACTTCCAGATCTTTCTTGGGGGGGACACACATGTAAACACTTTAAAGGTAACCTCCCATGACTGATCTTCTTTGGAGAGGAAGCAGACCCCTGGTTGTGTGAATAGAGAGAGACATGTGGGTTCTAGAAGAGCAATCCATTAATTTTTTATGGACTGGACCTGCAGGGCCAGCCTCTAGTGACGGCCAGGGACTTAGAGAATGGCACACACAGGTCCCTGCCCTCCAATTGGTGAAAGCAGTGTCGCATTCAGTGTCCCCTGAGAGACCCAGACGAAGGATTTGGGACTAGAAAGAGGGTGGCCTTTCAGTTCTACTGGGATAATTCAAAGAGATTTATTTGACCTGCGTCTTGAAGGGGTAAGCAGGATTGTACTTGACACTGCATTCATTCATTCATTCTGTTGAAATTTACTTCTTGCCTGTCTTTGTGGCGGCTAAACAAGCAGTAAAAATAGAGCTATAAACATACTCTGCCCTCAGGGACTTTACATTCTCTTGGGAGGGGTCAGAAATTAAACAGGTAAATAAATGAATAGATAAGATAATTTGTAGATAGTGATACATGCAAAGAGGCAAATGAGGTGATGTGGTGGACAAGCCCAAGGGTGAGGATGCGTTGCGGCCTCAGATAGAACAGTCTGATGTGGGATGTGGCCCTGGGCTGAGAAGGAGCAGCACAAACAAGGCCCAGGAGCTAGAGGAAGGCGGCGGGAGAAGTTGCACAGGTGGGCAGCAGCCCGTTTTCTGGGGGCCGGTTGTCTAGGATCAGTAGATTGAACGTCCTTCTTAAAGAACTAGGGAGCCTTGGGAGGTGGTTGAGCAGGAGAGTGCCGTGCGGCAAGAGTGAGGAGGCAGAGAAGCATAAGCGTCACCCAGTGGGGATGGGAGTGCCGAGGGGGATGGACTCCCAGAATGCCAGGCAGTCCACCTGGGCTCCACCAGGCTTTTGGGAACATAGACAGGCAGAATGAAAAGAGAACGCCATCCTTTGTTTTACATAAGGAAACTGAGGCTCAGAGAGTCAACACGTGTTGCTGGCTTGAGCAGTGGGAGGGCTGGACCCAGACTCAGGAGCTGGGACTCCGAATCCTGAATGTCTGCCCTGCCTACCTCCTCTGTCTCCTAACCCACAAGCATATCTTCCCAGGACTTGCATTTAAAATCTGTTCCCCATCAGGCATCTCGGAGAGGGCTTTTATGATTTGTTTTTAGTAGTGTGTTAAAAGGCAGTCACCTTGAATGACTTCTGCTTGACAGAAGTGTCAGTATTGTCACCACCTACTCCAAGGAGCTGCAGCACAGGCCCGCGGTGCCCTGGCGGCATGAGGAACGGGGGAAGGCAAAGAGCTGCTCACCAGAACTGGGATTTAGGTTTCAGGGTGCCCTGACTTCGATCTTGAGAAAGTTCTTTCTTCACTCTGGACTCACACTCTTTTAGGTATAAAACGAGAGGATTGGGACATAGGCCTTAATAAAAAGTTACTTTGAATCATCAAACCAAACAGATGGTTTGTTGCAGGACTTCTCAGTGCCTTTACTGTGCCGATGAGCACTGCCGGGCTCCAGAGGGAAATAGCCTGATGCATGTCACAGACATAGTGATGCGCATGGCCCTGGAATGCTTCTGAGGGGGGACACCTCCCAAACCCGTGCTCCCCAGGACACTCTCAGGGAACTGGTCTCGGAGAGAAGCCTGAGGTTCTGGGACACCGAGGTCACAGGGAGCCTCCCTTCACGCCTCTGACCCACTTTATTCATCAGTGGCTCAGAGTGGCAGGTTGTTCGGCGTCTCGATCGTGTGCCCCCTCCCCTGCCCACTTTCACCCGCCCGCTGCTCCCATCCAGTGACCCACAAAGACGGTCTCCCGAAGGAGCCTGAGGACAGACATGGCTTCTGGGTGTCGGAGCCACTGGGAGCCCTTTCTGTGCTCCGGCCTCTTCCTGGTGCCTGGGCCGCAGCAGCCAGTTCTCACGAGCGGGATGGTGATGCCCTCTTTTGGTAGACAAACTCCAGCCCCAGTGGTCTCTCCTTCTCCCTGAGAACTTCCCCTGGACAATTTTCAAGGTGACATAGGGGGCAAGAGCCAGTGTGATGCATCCCTAACGCCTTCCACATAACTATTCCCATCATGCTAATGTCTGCTACTTATTGAGCACTTACTGTGAGCCAGGCGGTGTATAAAGAGATTTGCCTGCGCTAACTCATAGTGCCATCAGCAGCCCTATGAGGTGTGGACTCTATCATTCCTTCTATGCAGATGAGGACGCTGACGCTTGGTCAGGCTCAGTAACTTTCCAAAAGTCTCCAGCCGGTTCACGGGGAGCTGGAAGCCCCACGCGAGTCTGTCCCCCACGCCTGTGCATTTGATCATTCTACTGCACTGGCTCTATAGATATTTAAGTGAATGAATGAAGGAACAAATGAACACCCCTCTCTTACTCCCAGCTTCTAGAAGCATGCTTGGCTCTGGGCCACCACCTTCTTAGGGCCTCATTATCTCTCTCTGTCTTGCCACCCCCCAATCAGGGTGCAGGGGGCACTGTGTAATTATGGGGCACGGCAGCTACCTGCCAGCAGCCGCCGGAACTTCCTGCCGGGAGCCCACATCCATCCACCCCTTGCACACCACAGGGCGAGGCGGCTCAGCTGGATCTGAGTCAGCCGGGCTCCCAGCCTGTTGAGTTTTATGTGCCACTGCTGGGATTCTCACCAAGCGGAGGGCAGCTGTTCGGGGATTGAAACATGAAGAAAGATGGGCTGAGATCAGATAAGCATCTCTTCCCCAGCAGACCTACCTCCCAATTTGCAGGCCTTTGTTATATTACTAGCAGTAAAGGAATGTTGAAATGGAGCTCTAGCCTTGATCTGAATTATAATCTCTGAAGCTATATTTAAGTCTACCTAAAGATATTTCAATTTGCTATCTTTCTTTTTTTCCCCTCTCCTTGGCTCAGAGCACACTTGTATCCCTGCAGAACACAGAAAGCCAGGACGTATTTCTTAATGTTTTACATTACAGTTGTAAGTCCTTCTTATCCTTTGATAATCATATTTTAACTTTTAGTCAACGTACTTGTGGGTGTGCCTGTGTCTGTGTTGTATATAAGTTCACATTTATATGAACAGCATTAGCTCCTTTTATCTTTTTTTTCCTCCCAAAGCCATACTTGTAAGACTACATTCAGCAGCGGATTAATCCCCAAATAACTTAGTTCAGCTTTCGCAGCTGCTGCCAAACAGCCTCTCTCCGGGGCGGGTGTAGACTGTGTGGTGGTTATAATTAACAAGACTTTGGGGGGCAGGGAGTATAGCATGGGGGATGAGAACTGGGCAGGGAGGTCACCAACTGCTGGTGAACAGTGCCAGCAGAAGGATCCTCAGAGACTGTTGTTGGAGGAGGACAACTTGGGGGGCCCGGGAGGGGGTTCCTTCAGCAATGGACCAGTGCTGAGCAGAAGACAGAGGAAGCAGATGAGCTGGGGCAGCCTCTTTGTGTGTGTGTGTGTGTGTGTGTGTGTGTGTGTGTCTGCCTACATGTATTGGAATGTGAATGTGTAGGTGTCTGTATGTGTCTTGGATGGGAGGGAGCCTATCTTCCAAGTGTACGTTTTAGCGTTAGATTGTGTTTGAAATATCATTTGTCACTTGTTACCTCTGTGACTTTGGGCACAGTACTTATAATTGGCCTCACAGTGCCTCGGTTTCCCATTCTGAAAATGGAGAATAATTCGTTACTCAGCAGATATTGGTTGGGTGCCTACTCTCTACCAGGCACTGTTCTAGCCACCAGGGATGCAGCAAGAAACAAAAAAACAAACATACCTGCCCTTATGAAACTTCTGTTCCCCTGGGGTAAAGGAAGCTCACAGGGAGGATTATTATAAGGATTAAAAGAGAGTGTGCATAGAAAATGCTTAGCCCTCTATCTGGCACAGAAGATTTTGGTAAAAAGAACAAATGTTCTTATTTTTTAGGTTATTTTTACAAAACAACACCCCCTCCCCCCAAAAAATAAAACAAGTTATGAGTCTAAATTCCATCATTTTATTTTAAAAATTGATTTTCTTTGGGAAGTAACATGAGAGTACATGGGGAAAAGATGATCTGTGTATGTTTTGCCAGGTCAGTCAAAACAGTCCGTCTTTGCCCCAGACATCTCGAAGGATAAAGATGCTTTTTGAATGGACTTTAGCAAAGGAAAGTCAGCACCCAGGTGACAGCTCAGACATGACAAACTGGAACAACGCAGAAAGGAATGCGTGAAGGGGTTGGATTAAGAATCGTGGGGCAATTACCTTCTGCAAACTGATATGCAGGAGAGAGACACAGGCCCACCTCGTTACCCAGAAGCACAGTAAGCGAAACTTCACTCTTACAGAAGTGCAGGATAGGCACCCCCCCCCCCTACGTAAAAAGGAGTTGTTATTAACATAAGGGTGGGGTGTGAAGTTGGTTTGGAATGTGGGCCTCATTTCCCACTAGACTGGGGTGCATGGACTGATCCTCACGTGTACTAGCACACACTGTATTCTTCCCCCTACCCAGCCTCTATGGCAGCGATGGGAGAATGCACTGAGGGGGCCATTGCCCTGTACCGACCCAGTGCCAGTCTGTACCAATTTTGTAGGGGTTTCCCTTATCCAAAAATTCACTATCAGAGGTTGGTGGTTCAAAGATTGCAGAAAAGCCAAAGTTGTCATAACATGAAAACATTCAGGAATTAATTGACCACCTATCAAGTTAGTCTCACTTAGACACCTTCCCTACTTCATGCTGGGCCTCCCACTGTGTTGAGAGTCCATTCTTTGTGAATCTGTCTTTTCTGAATGATCCAGCATCCAGAAACACAGTGAAAATACATATTACTTACAAAATGAAGTAGCAGATTTTTCAAATTTTGATCTGTACCCCTGACTCCCAATCCATTTATCAAGTTGATGTTGGAAATCCAGTTTGTGTCACATGCAAATTCATTAACAAATGAAGGTAACTTGTTATCCATTAAAAAGAGATGGGGCTTCAAAGTGAATGATTGGATGTTAGAGGCTTATGACAGATCCTTGGGAAAGTGGAACAAGATTCCATAGTTTTGTTAATGTCATGCTCTTTCTTAATGACTGTGCTGATGAAAGTGAAGGATGTCATATCATGCACTCAAACAACCAGGTTAAGACAAAACAGGCCAAGTAAATCAACACTTACTTTCTAAAAACTAGTGAGTTGCTGAAATTGTAACCCATGTTTTATTAAAAAATCACACAAATGCATTTCCAAAGGTTTAGTCTCATTTTTAAAGATAAAGTCCCAAATCTCTTCTCCTCTATTTACTATGATATTTTGGTCCTTGGCAAAGGGGTGCACCTCTCCAGGTCCCAGTTTTCCCCAATGAGGAGTAACTGGTGTATTTGCGTTGGGAAGGGTCTTACTCCAGATGACCACTGTTCATGCACTCTGGATTAGGAGCAGCGGGCAACATGGGAGCCAAGTATCCATCAGTGTAACTACCTCCCTGTCTACACTGGTGATGTGTAAACTTTTCAAGGTCCTGGACCCTTGGATGGGGAACATGATAACTGGGGAGCCTCTCTCTAGAAAATGCACAAAAGAAGTTTTAAGGGGTTCATCTACCCTTTAGATGTCTATCCCTGGATCATAGATATAAACCACCTTTGATCTGTACCCCTGACTCCCAATCATATGTTCTTTATTTCACACACACACACACACACACACCTACTAAGAGCCAGAGCAGTTTATATCTTGTTTTCTTTTTTGTTGTTGTTGCTGATTGTGATCCTATGGGGTATGTGGTATTGTCCTAATTTTTTAAAAATATATTTTATTGATTTCAGAGAGGAAAAGAGAGGGGGATAGAAACATCAATGATAAGAGAGAATCATTGATCAGCTGCTTCCTGCATGCGAGACCATAACCCAGGCATGTGCCCTTGACCGGAATTGAACCTGATACCCTTCAGTCCGCAGGCCTATGCTCTATCCCAGGGGTGGGCAAACTTTTTGACTCGAGGGCCACAATGGGTTCTTAAACTGGACCGGAGGACCGGAACAAAAGCATGGATGGAGTGCTTGTGTGAACTAATATAAATTCAAAGTAAACATCATTACATAAAAGGGTACGGTCTTTTTTTTTTTTTTTTTTTAGTTTTATTCATTTCAAACGGGCCGGATCCGGCCCGTGGGCCATAGTTTGCCCACGGCTGCTCTATCCCCTGAGCCAAACCAGCTAGAGCTTGTCCTAATTTTAATATATGGAAAAACTGAGCATTGAGAAAAGTTAGGAAACTCACTCAAGGCCATAGTAAGTGCCTACTCTTGCATTTCAAATACTGGGGTTTCCCAAGGTGTAACCCTCACTTTTTCTATAACATTAAGTCAACTCTATATGTTCACATACTATACTAACTTTTTTTCTTAATAAGTAACTTTTACAAAGTCTTTGCTTATTGCACAAGAAATGCATATTTGTGGTAAAACAATTACACATTTAACTCTTCACTTTTGAAGTGCTCCCCATTCTTCATTTTTTTTCATTTTAGACTGAAGAGAGAGGAGGTGTTATTATTCTTCTCATTTTATAGACGCTAAAATGGAGGTGCTGTAACTTAAATGACCTGCCAAGATCAACCGACCTGTTGGCAGCTCACGGATGCTCTAACGCAGGTTGCTTGGCCTGGGCCTTGAGCCTGTGCATGGGGCCATGCTGCCCTCTCACACCCCACCCTACTTTTGACATCTCTTTGACCCCCTTCATCCTGTCCACAAAGGCTCCTTTATCATTGTATGTCCACAGTCACTTTTTTGCTTACCCTAGCATCCCAGAGTCTGGAGGGCATTAGCGAGTTTGGCTTTCATTATTGTTTCCACATATCTTAAAACCCAGAGACCTAATATTTATAGTAAAAACTGCTTTGCATTCATAATTCAGAGTCCCGTTTTATTTAAAATTTAACACTCACTTTTCTCTAAATATTTTGTTTTCAATATTAGATGGTGACTGAAATCTGATTTTACTATGAATGGCAGCCACAAATTTCTAATAAGATTAGCCTGTCCTGTAATATGGTGAAAATTAATGAGTAAGTAATCATAGCAATAAAGCTGACCCTATGCCAAGTACTCTATCAAGTATCTTCTGTGTACTAACTTGTGTGATCTTCCCAATAAACATAAGAGGTAGGAATTATTGTTATCTTCATTTTGCAAATGAAGATACCAAAGCACAGAGAGGCTGAGTCACTTGCTCAAGATTATAGCACCAATAAGGAATATGTGTGCAAATCCCTCCCAGTTTGGTAAAATTCAGCTTGATGATATAGCTGCAAGTGCCTTGAAAAGAGAACCACATCCTAGAACAGGCTTTACAGACCCTCTTCTATCTAACATTGCATTTGCCAGATTTTTGAATCCACAAGATGATTGATGCTTATAATGGTTACCTCAAGGCAGAATAAGATTTTGAAAAATCATCTCAATCATCGAGGAAATATCAGTACCAAGGAAGTATCAAGGATGTGTTCTTAAAAGTATTTAAAAAGTCTCATTCTCAAAAAAAAAAAGTCTCATTCTCAGTCTGATCACTAATCCCATTATTTGCCTTGATAAAACTTTGATAATATCCCTTCAAACAAAACACCTTGATCCTATCGGAAAATAGTTTACAGCATCAATATACATATAATTTTGATCTTGGTGTTGACCTAAAAATATTTAGGGAGAAATTTAAAGATTTAACTTTACAAGAAGGTGATCCATTTTAAAAAGGGGGGGTTACTTTGGGGGAAAATTATTATTAACCATTTGACTGCTAAGGAGTGCTATCGCGCTCTTCTTATTTAAAACAAATTTATGTAAACAATTGGTATTTTTTAATTTTTGTTGTTGCAAAGCAATACAAGTGAGTTTATTGTATAAAAAGTGTTTTACATTTTTTCCCATACACACTCAATTAGTGCCACAGTTTTGGCATATGTCTGAAAAAATACGTCAGCAGCCAAACGGTTAAATAAAAATAAAGGGCTGAAATGCTTAATCTGTGACTAAAAGACACCCATTGATGGAAGGGAAAAGCACAAAAACTTTGTCAGTCAGACCTGCCTTTCACCCATGACAATACCAACCTTCTTGTTTACCGTGTGTACATGCTGACCGACCATAACAGTGTGAGCAGCACATGTGTGCAGAGCCCCACCCACAAGCAGGGTGGACCAACACTACAGGAAAATTTCTCTAAAATTTTCAAGAGTACATTTCTGTGCCATATTTTATCATGAAAATAGAAATCCAGGCAAATCACATGGCAAAAAAAATTTCATTATTTCCTTTGTAAGAAAATAGAGGCATACATACTCCTGTATGTATGTGACTTTCACGGTAAAAATATCTTTTTTCCAGTCAAGGAAAATATTGAGCCTCATCTATTTCTGAACCACTGAGTCCTAAGAGTCAAACACCTCTAAATCCATACGCGATGCGTAACAAGCAAAGCCCCCTCTCCCGTCCTTTCTTCACTGGACACCCGACAGGCTCTCTGACACACGGGGATGGTGTAGGAATGGTACAATGTAGTTACAAAAAGAGTGCATGACAGAGTAGAAAACAAAATAAATCAGTTAAACTTTGGTCTGCAGAAGGTCTGAGGTGCAGAGATGGAACTTAGCAGGCTCCTCCCAGGAGAAAGTGCTCATCAATGAAAACCAACAGGTTCCACATGTTTTCCTCTTTTCCTGATAGTGTGAGAAGGAATCTCTGAATCTCCCACAAACCCTAGCTCTACATATTCCTCATTGGTTATTCTTCCAATGAATGGTGAGTGCCTGCTATGGGCCAGTGGGTTCAGTGCAGCAGAAAATGGCTACTCACCTGCACTGCTTCTTCCTGGGTATAAGGGAAGACTCCATTTCTCCAATGTGCAACTCAGTTCTGGCCAATGGAATTTGGGTGGAAGTAAGGGGCAACACTTCTATTCTTCACCATAAAATATCCCTCATGACCCTTTTATGCTCTCAGAAGACATCTAAGACTACTTGAATTAGACTGAGAAACGTAATGAGATAGCAAGATGGGTAGGAAAGATGGCTAGATAGGGAGTGTGGAGTTTATAAGGGCACCACAGTAGTTAAAGGTAGAAATGTCTGCTCTTCTTTTAACACCTTTTCCTGACAAGCTAAGTAGTGGAAGGGAAAGGGGACAGGACTGAGAGGGACCGTTTCTGTGATGCCAAGACAGTGCCCTATCCAGGCTGTCTGCATCCAAGAGAAATAGATATAGTCAGGACTCTGGCAGCAACTCAAACTGGTTTTTAAAGGAAGGGAAGAATATATTGGCTCTTATATCTGAAGAGTCAAGGTGTAATGGAATGGCATCAGATATCACTGGAGCCAGGGGATTAGGACTCTTGTCTCTCACCACATTTGGCTTTGCTTTCCCCTAAACATATTTTATTCTTTAGCAGAATTCTACCAAAACATTCCCATAAGATAGAAAACTAGGTGCTGACATCCCTATATATTTTTATGACTAGGAGCCTGGTGCATGAATCCGTGCACCTTGAAAGGAACTGTGGGCCACAAGGCTGTGGTGGGCACAGGGGCGGGTCTCTGCCCATCCTCTGTGCCCCTGCCTGGCCCCTCCCACCATGGTCCCTGGCCCTCTGTCTGCTAGCAGCCCGCTCCTGCAGCTCCCACATGCTGATGGCGCCGGCTCCACTCGCACCCGCTGATGGCGTGGAGCAATTGGGGCTGGCACCATCAGCAGGTGCGAGCAGCGGCTGCTGCCCTGATCGCCCCTCAGGAGCAGGGGGAGGTGGAGAAGCCCTGAGGGGTGATAGGGGCTGGCAGCAGGCACCAGCAGCAGATGCAAGCTCAGGCTTTGGCGCCGGCTGTGGGTGCAAGCTGGGCTGGAGCCACAGCAGGTGCGATTGCCAGGCAGGACCACAGCATGTGGGAGCAAAGAATTTTCAGTAACCACCAGAGGCTCACTCCAATGACAGCGACCAGCGCCTGGCCTTGGTCTGGTGCCCCCGCTCCCGTGCTCCACCATCCCATTGCAGCCAATGCCTGCCATGTTCTTCGCACACCCCCTGGTGGTCAGCATATGCCATTTCGACTGGTTGTTTGATTGTTCCGCCATTCAGTCTATTTGCATATTAGGGTTTTATATATAGAGATATTCGAGATACCCCAGAAGCATGGGAGCTTGCTCCCTAATAGTTCCAGCAGAAGTCCCCTGATGAAACTCATTGCACCAACTTTTGCCACAGTCCCATCCATGAACTAATCACCATGGAGCTAAGAAGTAGGATATTTTATTAATTAAGCTGTTTCATGGGCCTGGTCACCAGGGTCTGACAATGGGCAAAGTATGATTCTCTGAAGGATCGAAGTCAAGATACTGCTACAAAAATAAACTGCACTGAAGGATGAGCAGGCAGAAGGGTGTCTCCTGCAGAGATTTGTTAAAAGCCTCCAGAAAGCTGAGCTGCACAGGACTGGGTCTGGAGAGGGGAAAACCAGGATGTTTGTCTCCTGTTTCTCGTGTGTTCTTCTCTCCTCTGTCACCCAACTTCCTCCACCTTCATTATACTCTTGCCATAGCCTGCATGTTCCCACCACCTTTTCAAGGACTGACTCAGTCTGTTGGAATCCCTTTCTCAGTTCCTAGGGGAGCAAAGCTCATTGGCCAATCTCAGAACGAGACCGCAAGCTATAGGTCTCTGGCCAGACTTATAGACATATTTGCCTGAAGTAGGAGACCTCACTGGGTACAGTCAACTCTAGCAAGTTAGGGCAGATCAAGCTGTTTGGGATGTTTCTTATTCTAGGGCTCTTGGTAAGGTAGGATCTCTAGAAAGGTATGTCAGAGAAAGCAATAATATGTGTCAAAAACACACAGAAACTTGGACAGGATTAGGCTGCAAGGCCATTACTGGAATGGAAGTCTTGGTGAAAAATCTGGAATCTCATTCCTTGAGAAAGGTGGATGGACAAGGACTGGCTATGAAGGAAGCAAGCGAAAGGCTATGTTAGTCACGAAGGATGCGGACAGAGAATCGAGGGTGGGACTTGGCTGCTCCAACACAGCCATGAGGGAAAATGCAGCCAGGGGATTTACCTGTGAGTCCTGGCATCTTTAAAATATATATATATATATATATTAGAGGCCTGATGCACGAAGATTCATAGAAGAACGGGTCTTCCTTTCCCTGGCTGCTAGCACTGCCTTTGCTCCAGCAGGAGCCGTATATATTAGAGGCCTGATGCACGAAGATTCATAAAAGAACGGGTCTTCCTTCCCCTGGCTGCTGGCACTGCCTTTGCTCCAGCAGGAGCCACCTTTCTGTCTTCCCACGATGCCCAGAGGCCCGGAGTTGCTGGGACAGTGTGGGTGTGGTATGGCTACGCCGTTGTCATGGCAATGAGGCAAGCTTCCCGCCCCTCAATGCAGGAGCTGTCCCCTGTGGTCAGTGCACTTCCACACAAGGAGTGCTACTCAGCCAGAAGCCGGGCTCACAGTTGGTAAGCACAGTGGCCATAGCAGGAGCCTCTCCCGCCTCCAAGGCAGTGCTAAGGAGCAGCCAGCCCGGCTTCTGGCTGAGTGGTGCTTCCTCAGGGGAGTGGGCCTAAACCAGCAATTGGATATCCCCTGAGTGGTCCTGGACTGCAAGAGGGTGCAGGCCGGGCTGAGGGACACACACACACCACTCCCACCACCACCACCACCATCACCACCACCACCCCAGTGCACGATGTCGTGCACCAGGCCGAGAGAGAGAGAGAGAGAATCACTAATGATGAGAGAGAATCATTGATCGGCTGTCTCCTGCACACCCCACACTGGGATCAAGCCCGCATCCTTGCATGTGCCCTGACTGGGAATTGAACCATGACCTCCTGGTTCATAGGTCGATGCTCAACCACTGAGCCAGACAGGCTGGGCGAATCCTGGCATCTTTTACCACCAGGCTTTCCCGGGGAAGCCCTCCCAAAGCTGCTTCCTCCTGGTTTGGCATAGTTGTCCTTGGGGCTCCACCCTCTGTGGGTGGGCCTGGTCACCAGTGATGGGCCATTTCTCCCAGCCTGGCCCCACGGGTCAAAACACCTCTCCCTGCCCTTGATAAATTCATGAGCAGCCCAAGGGATTAAGTAAATATTTTATTCGAAACAGATTAAACACGCACACAGCCCACACAGGAACAAAAGTACCATAAATGTATGCAAGTTGAGTGGCTTGGGTTTGGTTGGGTTGAAAGCAAAGGGGGATATTCTTGACTATGTGTTGAAATTAGCATATGTGCTGCCCACAGATAACCTTTCTCAGCTGCTGCTGATTTAAGTCGACAGAGCTTTCAGGCCCAGCCGGCTGGCAGGTCTCTCCCAGTCATTCATTCATTTGTTCATTAGTCTAACAAGCGTGTATGTGCTTATTGATAAACCAGACATTGTGTCCCAGCATCTTCTTCCTCTTTGGCCCCAGCTTGTGCTTTCCCTCCCTTCTGTGGGCACCCCAGCTTCCCGGCTCTCTCTCCTGGGGATCATTCACCATCTTTCCTGGCCACAGAGATTCCTCCGGTGAAACTCTGCACCTGGGTCCCCAATGTTCGTCCCCATATCCTTTAGATCGCTCTCCTCTCTGTCCATTTGGGCTGAGGGGATGCTAACACTACCTCCAAAGATGAAGGGAGTGCTCCTGTCCTGGCACCTAGACCTAGTCTCCCAGATCTGGGTGACATGCGTCCATGCTGTCTGAGCATCGGATTCTAGACACAGCCAAAGCCCTCCTTTGGCCTCACCTGCATGTTCCAGCCTTTTTGTTGAGAACAACCTCCAGCTCTAAGCTCATTTGCACAGTCAGATAAGCTCCCCGAACCTGGACCCAATGAAGGGTTCACCTGGCTGCGAAGGCCTTTCTCAGGCCTCGGGTAGTGTGCAGGGGGTGTAATAGGTAGTGCTTTCACCAGGGACATTCACCATAGTGTCTTTGAAACTAACCCCTATGCTTCCCTGTCTCCAGCCAGGTAAGAGGTGGGCCTTTCTGTGAAGGCTGCAGCTGCACTGTTAATATACTTTCATGTTGTTTGGTGAGTAAAAATGAAAAAAAAAAATTAAGGTTTTCCTGACTTCCTTTTAGTTTTCAAAACAAAGTGGTAGTGATTAGCCAGCCCTATCCACCTTTAAGGAAGTCAATTTAAAAGCTGGTAACCAGCCAGAAATCATAAAATATTTGAATGCAGTGTATTTATTAATTAATATATTTACTGGGGGAGGAGGGAGGATGGGCGAGGACTCTGGTGCCCGTTCTTATGGAGCCCTTTGGCAAAAAGACAGCAAGGGCTAACATGATTCTTTGGGGAATCTCTCTGAAGTAGTAAGTCATTCATGGCCAACCTTTTAATTGAAGGTAATAATAATTCCAATAATATTATTAAGAACCACCATTAGCACGGGAAGGACTGAACTCACTGACGTCATGTCAGAGCTATGCCCAGTGATGACTGCCTTGCAGAGCCCCTGCGGGGAGAACTTTCATAATCCATTGAGAAGTTATGAGCTCCTTGTGTTTGCACCAGGAAAGAAATCAGCATTAACCTTTTGGGAAGCCATGTAAAAATGAAGAAAAAGCTACTTGTACTTTTAACAACTTAATTAATAGCTGCAAATGGAGTTAATTCTCACAAAAACCCCATGGAGGAGGTTAGGATGTATGCTGACAATGGAAAATTATCCTGATTTTATAGGTGAAGGCAATTCTCAGACACTAGAAACAAACATGGTCGGGGAGAAAGGGAAAAGATGACTTTTTGTTGTGGAAGGAACAGGGCCCTGGGCCAAGGGGCTTACTGTCTGGGTTGGGACAAGGGCGATCATTGTGTGGGGGGAACTGAATGGAGCAAGAGGAATCTGGGTTAAGAGCCTGGGTTCAGTTATTGCTTCTGCCAATTGTTAGCTTTCTGACCTTGAGCTGGAAGGGTTAACCTTTCAGAACCTTAGTTTTATCATCAATAAATTGGGAAAAATAACTTGTGGCATTGGAGGGTTTGTTGAAATAATATGTCAAATTCTTAGTCCAGTGCCTGACCATGAGATCCCTCCCATGAAATTCTAATAGGAGCAACTACTATCTAATGTTCTCATTATTATTCTGTCTTAACTAATCCTGCAAATGTGTGATGAACAATGTGCCAGGAACTGTGCTGGCATGCAGATCAGTTTCTTTCCAACGTATAGTCTAGTAGTGCAGCGGTTCTCAACCTGTGGGTCGCGACCCCCTTGAAGTAGCAACGAAAATAATTTTATGGTTGGGTCACCACAACATGAGGAACTGTATTTAAAGGGTCAGAAGGTTGAGAACCACTGGTCTAGTGGGAGAAATGCCAAAAAGCAAGTGACGATATCACTAAGTAAAATGCTTACAAATCGGACTGACTTTGAAAGCCTGGCTCCAGTGAGACCTCAATGGGTTAGAGCTGCCACTGTACCCATGAGCAGAGAGTGTTTTTTCATAACTTGGGCTTTTGAGTCGGTCAGTCCTGTTTGGGTGCCAGTCCCTATGCCCAGCCTGTGCCTTTGGGTAATTCGTCCATGCTTTCGAGGACCTCGTTCTCCCTCTGTACCCAGGGGTAGGAGGGCAGGTGGTGGGAGACTCTCAGCAATGACTGGAACCCAGAAGGCACTCAGCACCTAGAAATGTTACCTTAACAAGGCTCTAGCCCTTCTTTTAGCATCTGGTCTCTGTGGCCCATCCTTTCCATTTCTTTGCCTGGGTGTGGACAAGAAAGTTCCCATCTCCAGCTCTGAGGATTTGGGACCAAAAAAAGGGTCATCATTAGTATGAGTAGAAAAAGAAGGGGTGCATTCCAGTAGGGCCTTGCCACAGGCCTGGTCCCAAGGAAGAATTGAGTGGAACAGGTTGGTGTACAGAATGGAGAGTTCCCAGATGTCTGGAAGGACCCCTGCAGACATACCTGTGGTAACTGAAGGGTTCTGGCCATGGGGAGGGAGAGTGTGACAGGACCAGCAAATGGTTGGAGTGAAGCTGGGAGGGACTGACTTCTCACTGCCTCCTGCTTCCCTTTGAGTGACTTGATCTAACACTGGGCTTGTAAGTCATGACTGAGCCTTTATTTTGAGAGTTAGTCTGGTTTGTCATTAGCAGTCTAGGCCTTCAGAACACGGGTCTGCAAACTGTGGCATGCAGGCCAAATCCAGTCCCCTGCCTGCCTCTGCAAATCAAGTTTCATTGGCACACAGCCACGCCCATTTGTTTATTGTCTGCGGCTGGTTTCATGCTACGTCCCAGAGTTGGGTAATGGTGACAGAGACCATATGGCCCCCAAAGCCTTAAAAATTTATTCTCTGGCCCTTTGCAGGAAAAGTTTGCCAACCCCTGATCTAGAACATTATAGTTTTGGTCGGAATAGATTCATCCATCGATCCATTCATTGAACAAATAAGTATTCATCTCAGGTGCTCTATACATCGTGCGAGGCCCACAAAATGTCGCAGATGCTGTGCCCAATCCCCGTAACAGCTGTGTGAGTCGATGATGTCATCCTCCCATTTGGGGGATGATGGGAAGTGAAGGCTGGGGGAGGCTGAGTGACTTTCCCAAGGTCATGCTGCCACAAGCGGCAGAACCAGGACCAGAATCACATTAGTTAGTATCCTCCCCCGTTAGTATGGATTGCTGTGAGAAGGGAAGAAAGATAAACATGCTGAAAACAATTTATTTTACAAATCGCTGATGGAAACTTGTTATTTAACGTGATGCGGAAACGGAGTCGCTACTGACTTGGCAGAGCCCCTGTTGAGATGGCTCTTCCTTGTGCGCTGTCCGGAATGCACACACTAATTGCTTTAAACGGTATCAAAAAATCATCCGAAAATATTTTCCCTTGTAATGACATGATTTCACCACTAATGTTGATAAACATGAAAATGACATAAAGCATTTCCTGTTCCAACCTGAAAGAGATCTTGGAGGATTTGTCTAAATATTAGCATACCTTTAAAATAATCAGCCGGTGATTATCTGGATAAGAGGTCAGAGAAAGGATGTTTAAAAAAAAAATTAAGAAAGAAAGAAAGAATAAAGTGAGGCAAGTTTTCCTTTTCAGAACTCTCCACACTGTGGTGGGAGAGAGAAGAGCTGCCATCCTGCAGGTTAATAATGAATCCTTATTAGAGAGCAAAAGTGACACTTGTTTTTGACATTCTAGTTGTGGCTTTTGCCAGCATCCCCATCCGGGAAATGCAACCCCGAGTTTCTAACTGGAAATAAGAGAAGAGCACCTTAGCTGAATGGACCACGCTTCCCACTCATGACAATTTATGGAGATGGTTTAATCGCACAGTCCAAGTAGAGTTTCTACTGACAAGTTCTCATGTGAACTGATTAGGCTTCCCCTGTAGACATTTTTATCTGACTGATTCATTCCTCTGGAAGAATGCTGGCTTTTACTTTTTTTTTTTTTCAGAAGAGATTCCAAATGGCTTGTCAAGATTACATCTTGCATGTGAAGCTCAGCCAGGATTAGGTTACAGCCAGGACTGACAATATTTAATAGGTAGAATTCAGACAGGATTGTAGAAATGGAGCAAGCTGGTCCCAATAAATAGAATGGATGTATGGTGTACATACATCCCAACTAGCTTCAAGGCAGTCTGTGGACTGGATACCCTGGGAGAAGGCATGGATACATAAAATGGAATATTTAAAGAAAATAAATTACCTCAACTTCTGACTGTTACTTATGGCAGGAGCAGATTCTTATAAACCGTCTGTGTGTCTGGAGTAGTCATGACCTGAATTCCTAGCCACCCGTTCAGATCCCCTGTAAAAACCACATACCTGGGAGAGGAGGGAGCAGGCCCTTTGTGCTCAGCTGGCCGAAATCTCTGTTGCATTTGATAAATGCTGACAAGCTCACCACACCTGAAGGGGTGCCTGGTCCGGGAACACAAATGAAGCCTCTAATGGGCCACGTGGGAGGCGGGCAGAGCACGTGACCTTTCCCATCTGAGACCTTTGACCCCAGGTGTATATTTCATGGTGAGGCCGTTAGTCACCAACAAAAGGGGACTCAAGAGATGTATATCTGAATTATCTTTATTTTTTAAATATATTTTTGACTTCAGAGAGAGAGGAATGAAGGAGAGGGAGAGAGAGAGAGAGAAACATCAATCATGAGAGAGAATCATTGATTGGCTGCCTCCTGCACGCCCCACACTGGGGTTCGAGCCCACAACTCAGGCATGTCCTTGACTGGAATCGAACCCGGGAACATACAGTCCGCAGGCCGGCACACTATCCACTGAGCCAAGCCAGCCAGGACTGAATTATCTTTATTTTAATTAAAAATGCTCAAGGAAAAAAATCATTTAAGGGTTAGGTTTGCTTCTGCATGAAGGGTCAAAGGAGAAATGAATGATTAATTCTTTGTGGAGTCAATAGAATGTAAGCTCCAAAAGGGGAGAAACCTCACCCATTTTTTCACTGCTGCAGTCCCAGGTTCTAGACCAGTGCTTGGCACACAATAGGCACTCAATAAATATTTGTTGAATGAGTGACAGGCCACTGAGTGCCCACGTGTGTATCTGCTCCATCAGCACATGTTAAGTTAAACACCTATCATATGCGAGGCATTGAAGGAAGGAGCAGCCCCGAAGGAGCTCACAGCCCAGCAGAGGGAGACACATATGCCAGCCCATGGTTTCTGCATTATCAGAACCTGTGGGCCAGGGAATGGAGCTATTTTATGAAATCTGAAATGTGCCCATCTGTCCACTGGAATGATAAATAATATAGTACAGTTGACTATTTTTCAAATATATGTAGATTTGGTATGGCTGATAAATGTTATTTTATATTTTACTTTAAAAAGTTAATGTGTTCCCGATCCTTTCTGTCACTGTGTATTTTCTAAAAATACTGTCACAAGAAAGTCATGGGACTGCACACTATATAAAGGGCAGGCAGACTTGTGTGGTGGAAGGAGTGACCTGGACTTGCTGCACTCCCAGCAGGACCAGCTGCTTAACCATGGGCAAGGCAGGCAAGGCCCACCCGGGAAGGTCTCATGATTCTCTTTACCATCAAGCCTGGGCACATGCTCTTCCCCTTGCCTGGGTCATTCCATGTAGAACCATCTGTGCCTCCGCCTCCTTGGCCCAGTTCATTCCAACCCGTGCCCCTCCTCGCCTTCCCCCAGGGAAACTTTCCCTGGGCCCAGCCTGGGCTGGTCCCCTTCCTCTGTGCTCGCCTGTCCTTCCTACTCCTCATATCCTGTGTCATGTAACCACAATTTGTGGAATTTAGTTAATTAACCTTCATGAAAGCAGGAAGTTGGTTTTGCTTGTCTGCATAGCCCCAGTGCCTGGCACAGTCCTGGCATGTCAGAGTGCTGGGCAGATGGATAGATAGAGAAGTAAAGGAAGCTCTCTGTATATATTTTTTAAATTTTATTTTTTTAGAGAGAGGAAGGGAGAGGGAGAGAGAGAGGAACATCAATGATGAGAGAGAATCATTGATTGGCTGCCTCCTGCACGCCCCCCACTAGGGACTGAGTCCTCAATCCAGGCATGTGCCCTGACCAGGAATTGAACTGTGACCTCCTGGTACATAGATCAACACTCAACCAGTGAGCCACACTGGCCGGGCTGTTTCAAAATGTGGACAGCAACACCTAACTCATGGGCTTGTCACAAGGCTAAGTGAGATAACGTGAAATGTCTGGCTTATGCGAAAATTTAAAGACTATTATTTTTATCATTCCTATAATTGTGATTATGACGATGAAGAATTAGTGTTTAAGAAAGAATTCAGAAGGTGACTGAGCCTTCCAAGGCGAGAAACGCCACCAGCATTACCTGGGCAGTGTGTGCTTCCCCTGGCACCACATCGAGGCTCAGACCAACCCAGTTGTAGGTGTATGGGAGACCACACTGGCACAGGCTGGTGGTGTGCCAGGCTGAGGTGGTGCACGTCCAGTCGCCGGGGGCCTGGTGTTGCCGAACCTGTTGCTCCTCTACCTCGCAGGCCTCACATGACCACATTGATGAACACACTCTTTTAAAAGCATAAGGAACTAATCTCTTGAAACTTACAGTCCGTGAGTTTCCAATCATGTGGGAATAGTGGTGAAAAGACCTTTTATGTTTTCAGGGGACAGGAAGTGAGACTCTTTCCACGGTTGTGGGGGGAGGGGCACATGGTGGCCAAGTGCATAGACTCTGGGACCAGGCTCCTTGCTCCCCTGGGAATCCCAACTTGGCCACTTTCTATCTATGTGACTTTGCCACGTCATTTATCATTTATCCTCTTTGCTCTTTGTTTTTCTTGTCTGTAAAATGAGAGATAATAGTACCTGACTCAGAGAGTTGTTCTGAAGATTGAGGGTGTTTATATTTCCAGAGTGTGAAGATAATGCCTGGTAAATAGGAAGTGCTGATAGAGAAATGAATGGATGAATGGATGGATAAAATAGTGAAGCTTTTAGTTAAGACTGATGGGAACTCCTGGTAGGAATTGCTTGTATTTCTTGAGCATTTTAATTTACCAAGTTCTACATTTCCCAGCAGCCTAACAAGGAAGGTAGAAAGATGCTATTATTTTGCCCTCTTAAAGAACAAAAGTCAGAGAGGACAAAATACTGATTTGTCCAAGAGAACGTGATGTATTAATAGCAGAGGATTCTAATGTAAGTCTTTCTGATTCCAGAGTCCTGAGATCTTTGCTCCTAAACTAACACAAGACCCTCTAGGAAAGGTCACGTGAAGGAGTAATTCTTCCACAAACCCTAATGCCTAGTGTTCTTAAAGCCCAGTGGTGCAGATTATGCTGGACTCCTATCTGTTCATTTACTTGTTGATTGATTAGTTGATCCACTCATTCATTCATCCCTTCATTCATTCACTCAACAAATATTATGGCATACCTTCTCTGCAGCAGGCGTTTATTGAGGGCGTCTCTAGGCCAGGCACTGTACGGGATCAGTTCCTTTTCTTAAAGACCATAAAAGAAGGAGTTGCTCATCGTTGCACTTTTCAATGCCTAGCAGAAAGTATTGGATGTGTAGATGGACATATGATCAATAGACTTTCAGGATGCTATAATAGAAAGGCCACAACTAGGAATTTGGATACTTCTGTTCTTGTCCTGGTTTTCCTGCTAATCTGGTGACCTTTCATAAGTCATTTAATTTCTTAGAAACTTAGCTAGCTAACCAACTTCCTTTCTTCTGTTCCTTTTTTCCACAGAATGATATTGAGGGTCTTGGCTGTAGGTGGTGGTAATTAGAAGTAAGAATATATTGTTCTAAATTATCCCCAAGAGACCTACCAGCTCTAAATTGCATAATGTAATGATAGTTTAGATGAGCTACATCTTCTGAGTAGACTTAAAGTTCTAGGTTGACTGCAATCACCTCAGGCTACCGAAGGTCCTATAGTACAGGGTGAGGGTGGGAGACCATTAACACAGCCAAATCAGTTGTCTTTGGGTCACCCCTTGGGCTTTCACTGAAACCAAACTTAAGAGGAAGGAGAGATGGGAATTTGGGACAATAATCCTTGCTTCCTTATCTCCATCTCACCCTGTCTCCCAGAGCCTGACAGCCTTCCAGCAGTGGATTAAGAGTGAACAGGACCAGATTCCAGGGGGGGAAAAAATGACTTCAGCCTCACATGTTTCTCTTCTCCAACTAGTTAATTCTCTGGTCCAATTTGACCAAGATGGGAAGCCATTGTTCTGGGGATCCATTGGTAGTTCTCACCACTTGCCAGCTCTGCAAGTTGGCATGAAAATGGGCACACAGCACACGTTTGCTCTCTGGCTTAGATGTCTAGTCTTCCTCTGCTGGTGTGCAGAGAGAGAGCCAGCTGTCTGGCAATCCCTCTAGCTCATCCACCCAGTGGGAGTTCACTCAGCGAGTAACTTAGCATAGTATCAGGCGTGAGCAAGAGCTAGTGCAGGCTCCAGGATCAAGCTTCCTTGGTTGCAATCCCAGTTTCTCCACTCACTAACTATGAGATCTTGGGCAAAGGACTTAACATCTCAAAGCTTTAGCTTCCACATGTGTTCCGTAGGGGATGATAAGAAGAACTGACCGCTCAACGTTGTTGCGCAAATTAAGTGAGATAATCTACATGGAACACCACACACAGGGCTGACGCACAGTAGACACACAGTAAACAGAAGCGCTTTTTAATGTTGTTTTTGTTGTTTTTTGTGGGATTCTCTCAGGAGCCAATTGTGTGCATTCAACTGTGATAAAAATCCCCACATGGCTGTCCAGCCGCCTGTCAGTTGATAGTTGGTGGCCCCAAGCCGCCCATTGGGTCAGAGTATTCTGGAAGGAGCATTCCAACCACTCTTCCTACCGCCCACATTTTCTCAAACCTTCTTTTTGCTGCCAAGAGCTCCTGACTCAAAAACAGGAAGAAACCAAGTGCGAGTGTAGTTGAGCATGCACTGTAAAGATGGTCCATTTAGTTGGCAGAGCGAGAGTTTGGGAGAGGGTGTTTGAAAGACTAGCTTGTAACTTTCGGTGCCAACCCAGAGGCGTGAGGCAATATTTTTCCTTTTCTCCTGGAAGATCCACAGCCTCTTTCTAGGGCAATCTCTTGGGTTTCATGGAATTGGCTGTTACATTTGGAAACCAACTTGTGCATCTGAGCATTTGGGGAAAAGCTGTTGACAACCCTTGCTCTCTTTCCGCCTGTCTCCCTTTTTCTAATATTTAGGAACCTTGACCAAAACAAAGAGCCCATTGTGTCCCCGGTACAAGCACCAGAACTAAATTAAACATTCATTGAGTCTTAATTAATTGTATTAAGGTTGGGCAATTCCTATTGCTTGAGAGAGAGAAAAAAAACACACCAAATACTTAATTTACTCGTGATGTGGTGTGTGTCCCTTAGTATTGAACTAAACCACCACAAGACAATCACTCACTTAACAGAAACTGGGGCCTCGGCCCAGGAACTAATTAGCCCCTCTTTCTCTATATATAGCTATCTTCACCACCAGGACCATCTGGAAGTTGTTACCTTCCAAATTCTTTCCATCTCTCTCTCTCTCTCTTTCTCTCTCTCTCTTTTTTTTTCCCAAACCCATCATTACTGCCACGATTCTTTCTTGCTTTCTTATTTTTATGTTACGTGACTTCCCACTGTTAGATTCTCCAGTTTTATCTAGATCACAGCCCAGCTGGCCTGGAGACTTACTCTTTGTTTAATTTTCAAGTGGCACACCTATTTTTATGTACTTTTCCCAGTGGCAGAGGGGAAAAAAATCCCTTGTGCAAAACCCAGAGGCGGAAGCAGGGATGATTGCCAACGGGCTCCAGGCCTCCCCGAGTTGACCGTGAGCCCACCGGGGAGACCCCTGAACTCTGTGAAGCCCCAATACTAGTGTCTTTGGTGATCAGAGACACATGGGAAGTTCTTGGAAGAACTTGGTTTCTTGCCCAACTAATTGAGTGAAAAGCACCAATGGTGATCTGCCCTTTCTTTGAGGAAAACTTGCCCGGATCAAGGTCTACTCTACTTGGAGTCACTACGGAAGAATAAAAACTGTCTTAGCTCACAGTACGTTAGGAGAGTGGCCTTGAGTATTTCATGAGCCCTGATTAACCCACAGCCCTTACTTTGACTCTTGAGAGACCCTCTCGTCTGGCCCCTGTAGCTCCCTCCTGTCGACATTCCCTGGTTCACTGCATTCCTGGAACTCTGGCTCTCTTTCTGTCCCCCAACATCCCAACTTTATTTTCACCCCAGGACCTCTGAGCCTGCTGTCTCCTAGGCCTGGAACCCATTCCCCTCTCCCTGTGTAAGAGGAACGCCTTCTCTTCATGTAGGTGTCAGCTAGGCTGTGACTGTTGGAAGCTCCCTATCTGACCACACCATCTGAAGTCCCCCCCTGCCCTCCAGGCCCTCCCTATCACATTCCTCGGTTTTGTCCTCTTGATAGCACTTGTCACCATGTGAATTATGTTATTTATTTGCGAACATGTCTGCCTGTCTTCAGCAGAATATCCATTCATGAGAAGTACCTTTATCTAAACGGGCTACCATTGTGAGCGCAGCCCCTGGCCTACTGCCTGGAACTGTAATTGGTTGTTTAATGAGATAAATTATTATGGAACAGCTAATACCTGAGTCTGTAGCTTTCTGGGTATAATTACATAACGTGAGTTTTTAGGATTCTTTGGCCACTTAGAGTACGATCCAAAGTAGCAAGAGGCAAGGAGTATTCTAAGAAGCCTTGAGTGACTGTACTAAAATCACCAGGAAAACTTCCAATGGTAGACTAACTTTACTTGAAGGACTCTCCGGGTCACCATAAGTTTCCGCGTGTTTCAGGTTCCTTCCCTTTATCTCTGGCATTTTACAGTCCCTTTGGAGTAAGCCTCTCCCATTCCTCCCAACCCCAGGCATCAAAGCAGCAACAGCCTAAGCCTTCCAGAGTTCACCGCTCAAGGGCTCTAGTCATCTCTGGGAGCTGCGGCCTCGCCGTCACCCCCTGCCCTGGCATCCCTTCTGATACCGAGCTTCACAATACATATTGCATGTTGGCTCAAGCTCTAGTGAGGCCTGGGGGACGGGAAGTGTAATGAATTCTTGCTTTATGGAGGGGGTTCTCATCTTCAGGCCTGAAGACCGACTCCCTCCAGGCAGAAGGAGATTTCTTTTTGTCCCTTTACAGTAGTTCATCTGCTTCTTTTTCCTGTTGCTTCTATCCCACGTCTTCGTCCCAAATGGCAGAAATCCCCAGAGAGCTAAGTTCCTGGTTCTCAACTCCATTTATATTAAAAATTCCCCAAATAAAAAGGCCCGTGGTGTCCAGATTTCAGCAGGGCTGGCAGGACCCTCTCTACAAAGGATCATGTGTCAGAGCCTTAAGTCCCAAGGAGGAATCCAGTTACATGGGAGCTCAGGTCCACAACCTGCTCGTCAAGCATTTTCATTTTCCTTTAGTGTCACATTGGATTCAGCTCATTCATTTTTCGGAAGAAGAAAATATTCTTAACAGCCAGGTTTCAGGCTTGGCTTTCATCTGGGAGGCCTTTAGCTTTTCATCTTCTCTCTTCAATCACCTTTTCATGGACCTTTCCTACCAAGCCTTTGGGACTCAACCCCAAGGAAGAAGGAATTCAGGCCTTGAAAGAACGCTGCCCAAGTCTGTTTCTTGACGAATGACTGGTCTTCGTAAAAACAGAGTAAACAAAGTGAAAGGAAGGACATTTTTTGTAAAAGTCAAAGGGATAAATAAATAACAAGACATGATCCACCAAAAAAGCTGAAAAAGAAGCTGATTTTTGAAAAGATCCAATGTGGTAACCACATGTAACTATTTAAATTTAAATGAATTCAAATTAAATTTTAAGTTGAGTTCCTCAGTCTTGTTGGTCATATGTGAAGGGTTCCCATTGAGCTGATTGCTAGTGGACAGGGCAGGTCCATCCATATTGTACAAAGCAGATGATGGGAGATTTCCATTGTGGCAGCAAGTTCCGTTGGGTGTGTCTTCCATAGTCTAACCTTCTTCTAAGTTTAATAAACCAGAGAAAGTAGAGAAGGTACAAAATGCTTTGTTATGAAGAAAACCAGGGACAACTACAGATATAACATGGACATTTTTATTATAAACGGGGTTATGAATAACTGTGCCAATACATTTTATTTTTTTAATATATTTTTATTGATTTTAGAGAGAGGAAGGGAGAGAGAAAGAGATAGAAACATCAATGAGAGAGAAACATCAATTGGCTACCTCCTTCATGCCCCTTACCGGGGATTGAGCCTGGAACCCAGGCATGTGCCCTGACCAGGAATCGAACCAGTGACCTCTTGATTCATGGGTCAATGCTCAACCATTGAGCCACACCAGCCAGGCGTGCCAATACATTTTAAAAAACAGATAAAATAAGCAGTTTTCTGACAAGATAAACATTTCCCAAACTGACACAAAACAAAATAGAAAGCAAGCTTGAATACAGTAGTAACCAAAGAACTGAATCATAGCAAAGTATGACCCCACCATCTTCCTCACCACCAAAAACAATGGCACCAAGTCCAGATGATTTTACAGTTAATTCCTACCAAACCTCCAAGGAACAGCTCATTTCTTAATGAAAAGTGGCAGTGGCCACAAAGTCTTAGATTGAGGATTTTAGTCCTTCCTCTGTCCCTTTCATGACCTGTGTCCCAAGGCAAGACACTTTCCCTCCTGGTGTCTTGACTGTGAGGCAGTTAAACTAAAATGTTTTCAAAGGCCTGGAAAGCTCCCTGGCCCCAGTTGTCTTCCCTCTACTCTTGTCTACACATTTGAAGTATTTAAAATATTGAAGTGATAATACTGGATCATCCTTATGGCCAGTCTGATTTCCTGGGCTGAAGATGATTGTTAAATAGAGCCAGAGAAAAGAGAAATATCTTAAGAAACAGTTGACCCATCATTATTATGGAGCTGAAGGCCAATTTTGATTTGTTCCTGCCTCATTCAGGGAGGATTTCTCCACGGAAAAGAATTTACTGCTGGGCCTGAGAAACAACACTGTCCAGTGGGTAAAGGTTGTGCTTTTCTGGATTTTACGTTAATAGCAATAGCTAATATTCCAGAATGATTCTCACATGTCAGGCGAAATCTAAATGCTACATGGGCATTAGTCTGGAGACCTGTATGATGTCCTGTGAGGTAGGTAAATATTGGCTCCATTTTAAAGACTAGGAACTGAAACTCAGAGATGTTACTTGCCCGAGGGCATGTGGGTCTTACACGATGAATAGTACCTCAGGTCCAAGAGACCCTACAACCTGTGCTCTTATGCACAGGCAACACGTTATGAGTATTTGTGGAACTTCCGTGGTAGCTAAAGGATTTCTCATTGGGTTTTATGCCTTTGGGGAGCAGTAGCAGTTCTTCTGTTCCGCTGCATCTGAGGGGTTCCTTTTCCAATGGCACCTTATCCAACGGACCTTGAGAAGCCATTTATTTCCTTCCGCAATCAAAGCAATCGCTGGCTTGGGCTATTCATTAAGGAAGCAGAGCTGGCTTGTAAAAGCTCATTTATGTCATAGTATTAGTTGCATGTATAAACGATGGAAAAAATAATTGCTCAGGCATGCCATAGTTCAGGAGAGTCTGTGGACTGGAGGGGCCCTTCCTTGGGGGAATATGCTTTAGTAGAAATAGGGACATTACTCTATCATTTCTCTCCTGCTGGTTCCTTGAAGGGTCACAAGTCCTTCCATTGGTGACCACCAGAGCTGATTATCAGCACTAATCAGCAGCAGGTCGTTTTGCCTGTTCTTCTTTGATTTTGTGGCTTTTCTCAAAACTTTGTTTTCAAATACCTCATCGCTTACCAGAGAAGCGAAGGCTGGCACACGCAGGGCCATCATGGACACTTCTGCGAGGGTCAAAAGGGCATGCTGATGGAGAATTTAATTTCCCCGTGTTACCCGCTTCCTTAGCGTCTCATTCCAGACTGATTAAGTCAAACACAGCCCAGCTCTACAATTTGCATTGTGCAAGGTGGACTTCGGGAAACCTAGGTGGATGAGAAACATTTTTAGGAGCTAAAACAAAAGGACATTCAGTTTAGATTCTTCAGAACACACCTACCTGAGATAATAGGGCGCTTCTTTAAACGTTTTCTGAACCCACCACGAACCTCCCGCAGAAATGCAGACAAGCCTTTCAGTCCCTGGAGTTAACACAGGGGCTTAGAGGGATAATGGGCCCTGGATTTAGCTTCGGTTTAAGTCTTTGTGTGGCTGACAGGGCTTAAAACGGGCAGGTAATCACTGGTACAATGTGTCATCCCTTTTCCTCCCTCTTCTTATGAAACAAAGTGCAAAGTACTTACCTTTTTTAATCTTAAGCTATTTCTTTTAAATGCAGCAAAGTTATCGCCATGTTCCTTTGGTCTGATATATTTCAGAAAGACGTGGTTTCCATGTCAAGATGGACGTGAGTGTGAGTTTGGTATGTGTTGAAGGAGCTGCAATAAACGAGTCTTCATTCATGCGGACACCTGTTTGTCTCTGAGGCATTAAATGGCTCATGTGAAACGTTAATGAGGTCTCCAGGAAGTGACCAGGCCTGAGTCTCAGGCAGTGGCTTAGAAGAACGTCTATTTTCTTCTTGTTTTTTCTTTCTTCTTTATACCAACACCAAAGAAATGGCTACCATGTTTTGACCACTTAGGGATGAGCCAGGAGTCATTCATGTGAAGTAAACACTTGCATGCATTGTGCAAAGGAGGAAGCTGAACTCACACTGAGTCGGTGCCCTGAGCTCAGGCCTGTGAGCAGGAGTGCTGGGCCTCAGGCCCCTCCCGTGGAACCCCAGATCCTGGGCATTTATACCTCAGGGCCAGATGTCTGGTCACTGGCCACGGCCAGCAGTTCTTCTCCCTGCCTCCACTTTCTGTCTGTCCTCTCAGCACTGGTCTGGTGCGGGCCACAGCGCCTCACCCCTCCCGTGGTCTCTCGGTGGTTTCCCTGGGTCAGAACTCCCCCAGCTCATCTAACCTGCATGCCTGGCCAGGTTCACCTGAAACACCACCTTCTCTGAGTCCCTCCAGCTCCTCCTATTTTCAACCCCATGAGGCTCAATACCTCTGCCCTGTCCTCTTATTCCACCCGAAGGTCCCCTGGGCAGTTTTTATGAATTTTCCACTATTCCCAGATAATGAGGTATTTTTTCCTCTTCTAAAAATATGTACTGTTTATTTCTTTTTCCATGTCTTCATGCCTATTGTTTGCCGTTATCTGAAATGCCCTATTTTCTGTCTAAACCACCTATTGGATCCAGCCTCTTCTAAATGTTGTAAATGTCATTATCTCTCTCTCCTGACCTCCGGGGGCTCTTAGAGTCCTAACTTAATTTACCCCAGAATTTCCTTTTCTTGATCACAATGGTTTCCTTTATGGTGGTTTTGTTTCCATCTAGAGACTATAAGTTCCTTACGACGAAGTAATGCTCTTTATTTCTTTTGTTCTCTCTGTACTTAACAGAGGTCTAGAAAAGAATCATTATAGCTAATATTTATTGAGCATTTAAAATACACCAAGTACTGTCTACATGTATGAACTCTTGTACTCTTCACAATAATCTTCTGAGGCGACAACTCCTATTAATTACATGTCCAGACGGAGAAACTGAGGAATTGAAAGATCGGGTGACTTTCCCAAATGCTGAAACTGAAATGCCAATCAACAGTAGAGCCAGTGCCGCCACACTGCACTGTGCTGCCTGGCACCGTCCTGTGGGTCAGATACAGGGAAATGCCCTTCCTGGCATAGAGAACAAATGAGTCAGCGTGAACTCTTTAGCTGAGATTTTGATGCAGCTAATGAAGCTCACGGTTCCCAGACTTCCTCTAGAAATGGGTTCTCGGCTCCTCCCCTGTCACTCAGCACCTGGAGAATTATGTGTTAAGTAAGAATATTCTATTTTAGAAAAGCGTTACAAATTTCATCAGCACTCTCCAAGTCCCACTTGGAACAAGTTGGATCTTTGCATGGGGGGAGCGGGGGGGTGACTCAAGCCCTCATTCCTCCCTTCTCCCGTAATAAGAGCCTCTTCTATTGGGTATTAGGCACTTTAATCCATTTTGGAACAAGGTAGATAATAAGCAGAAACAAGCAAAGTCAAGTATTTTAAATTTTCAACAGCAGCAAAAACTGCTACTCTTGAAAATGAGCTAAAGTTGGATCGCTTTGAGAAACTTGTGACTGCCTGGGTCCACACTGTTGCTTTCTGACCCCGGATCCCTGCAGTACATGTAAGCAGCTAACTTCAGGACACTGCTGGTAGCTTGCACTTTCCCAACCGCAGGCTTTCAAATGCTGTTGCCGGAGCATATCTGTCACATGGGTACCCTCCTGTTGCCCAGTAGATGTTGTGCTTTTTGGGTGTTTTTGGCCAAATCCAACCAAATTATCAGCATCAGGAAAAAATCCAATTAATAAAAGCCCTTTAAATCTTAAGACTCAAGGTGTGTCGCTGTGCACCTCAAATTCACACTGCGTGCTGAGGTCACTCCTCCTCCTCCTCCTTCTCCTCCTCCACCTTTCTGACTCATCTAAGGACAGAGCCTTGTCTGGAGTCAGTTAGTATATGTTTGCCGGGTAGAATGTGGGATATTTTACCCGGCTTCTGCAAATAGTCATCAAAAGCAAAGTGTCCTCTACCAAGGGAGGTGTGACTGGAGGTTCGAAGAGTGATGTTGGTCAAGTTAGACTGGAGGATTTTATGGTGCTGGCTGTTACTGGAGGGGTGGGGCAAACATATTTGGGTGGGTAAAAGAAAAAGTTCCTCCACAACTATATCAGTTGGTTTTGTGAAAAGGGTGCCATTATGCCAGGTCTCCTTTGAAGAGAAGGGTAATAGCTTATGGAGCATGAATGCAAAGCCCTACCAGGTCTAGCCCTGGCTCTCCTTTCCAGCCTCAGCTCACCACGCCCGTTGGGTATGCGAGGCCCCGGAACACCCGCCTGCTTGCATTCGCACCCATCCCGTGCCTTTCCCAGACCCATGCTTTGCTCTTGCTCTCTTTGCTGGCAATGCTCTTCTCCCCCAATGGACCCAGATGTCTCCTGCATT
>NW_006284347.1:2427177-2433424 GCF_000327345.1 Myotis davidii | reverse complement strand
ATCAGAAATATCAGGCAAATATGTTATTCCATGCAGTGGGCTTTCTTATTTTGTTGATGGTTACTTTTGCTGTGCAGAAGCTTTTTTAAAAATATTTTTTATTATTGATTTTAGAGAGGAAGGGAGAGGGAGAGAGAGATAGAAACATCAATGATGAGAGAGAATCATCGATTGGCTGCCTTCTATGCACCCCCTACTGGGGATGGAGCCCGCAACCTGGGCATGTGCCCTGACTGGGAATCGAATCATGACCTCCTGGTTCATATGTCGATGTTCATCCATTGAGCCACACCGGCTGGGCTCATGCATTTTCTAAGCTTCAGGCTAGGAATCCTTTTGCCCAAGGAACCTTCCCTGACCACCTCCCTCCCATGCAAACGTAGACATGCCACTTCTCAGTGCTTTCAGAATTGGCTGTAAAGAACTTTCTCTTGCCTGTGAACACTTGTGTTTTAGTTATTCAGGTGCCTCTGTGGCTACAGCTAGCCTGGAATTCCTGGATCTCTGCATCCCCACCTAGCACCGTGCCTGGGATGTAGTGGGGGGGTCCAGGGGCCTTGTTGAAAGAAGAAACAGCCTGAGGAAGATGGTGGTAAATAAGTGATATTCCTCCAGGGAAAAGAAGCTGCAGCCTGTCTATTTGAAATCCCCAAATGCATTCCTTTCTTTCTTTGCTGTCAACCTACTCTGCCTGTCACGAGGAAGTGGGCCGCCCCAGGTGAAAGTAAAGGCCACTTGTCCTTAGGGATGTAATATGTACGTGCGAAAGCCTGGCGCTTCCCGGCTGGGTGTGGCGAGCCCATCCCTGGGGAATTTTATCACAGAGTGTCTCAGGCAGTATCTCCCCTCCCAGGTGTCTGGGGGAGAAAAGGTGATCAAAGAAACCAACTGTAGGGGGAAATCTTAGAGTCCGACAGTGTTTTTTATGGATAAAGAAGGGCTCTGAGCTTCCAGGGATACCTAGCCTGGAAATGGGCATGGTTGACCGCAATATGGGACAAATGCTTCTAGCGCCTCGTGACCATTTCCGTGCAGCCATCTTTCATATCCCTAGGAGATAAAGTCACCCTGGGGTCATAAACCACCGTCAGGGTATTGGGCAAGACCCATAGGTAGTTGTTCGGAGCCAGTAAAAGCATCTTAATTGACCTAAATGACAACAGTTATGTTACAAATATTAGAATTTACGACCTGAGAAGGCATAATCACAGCTTCCATCAGTTAAGTTTGCATAGGAGAAGCTTGGGGATTTAGGATAGGGCTGCAAGTTGGGGGAAATCTGATTAGCCTTAACTTTATGACAAGCACAGAGCTAAGTGAATCCGAGTGCTTTCAAGTTCCTGATCCCTGGGAGTTAAAGGCAGTGGTGTTTCAGAGCCGGTAAAAGCCACCTCGTCCCCCAGCACAGCTGTCATTTTATTGGCCTTGTAAAGTCTCCTGTTCACCGTGACAAATCCAAGACCATATACCTGTGAGGAGGAGATGTTTTAGATTACGGGATGCGCAGGAAGCAGACGGTGGGGTTAGAGGGTGAAAGCTGAAGGCTGGGGTATTTGTTTATACCGAGCTCTTTCTGGAATGTGCAGAGTCATTGGGAAAAGCAAGTAAACGCTGCTCCAAAGAGCCAGCCAGGGTCTGATGAGATGCCTCGGCCTCTGGGCCTTTGAGGAGGGAGCTGATGCATCGAATAATTCCACGTACTTGAAAATTAAACTTGGGTTTTTAAAACGTGATATATCCCGTGAAGGTTTTTACTGAGGGAGGGCATTAGTGCCAAGCAGTACTACTACATCTAAAGCAACAATTATAACAAAGCCAACCCAAGAAAGGGTGGGCATTTTGAAAGAGACACATTAGAGCGATACATCTGATATCATTGATCAACCAGGTGATTGCCCAGGGCTCAGGAATCCATGGCGTGGAGTCATCTTCCGGGTAAAAGGCAAACAGCCAGCTTAATCCCAATTTGCAGAGCTTCAAAGGTGAACAGTCATTTTGCAGGGCAATGAAGAGCTCAGGTTATCTATTTAATGACAAAGTCTGTGAAGTCAGTGAAATTTCTTTAATGAATTTGAGAACAATCCTTCAAAGAAACCTCCAATTGAAGCCCATAGAGAGGCCAGTGTCTTTGAACTGGAGAGTTGAATTTACCCTGGATTAACCTGACCTTTCATACTCTGTTTATCAGGGACGGAGTTCTGAATTTTGAGAGAAGCACTATTGTGCTTTGGCAGTCGGACCTATCATGGATATATTACAGCACATAGCGAGGCTTTTAGCTTCCCATAGCTCCATTCATTGGTAAGGACTCCCCAAAAAAGAGTCTGTTATACACATGAAATTTTTACATATATGTCCATGTTCTAATATTTGCACATGAGTCCATGTTCTAACAGTTTTACACATGAAAGGCTTGCACATGTGTTCATGTTCTAATATGAATCCAGTGTTCTGACAGTTTCTAATGGGTCCCGAGATGTGCCTTCCATTTGTTATTTCTCAGTGGGCACAAAACAAAACTTCAGTTTGGGTTTTATTTTTATCATACTTTCCACGGCACTTCCATACCCTTAAACCTCGCATCTCCCCAATCCGGAGTCCCGTGCCTTACACTGTGAGAGAAATAGAAAATCTGGAACTGATTATGAAATTATGAAGCAGGGAGATGCAGAAATGCATGGGGATCAGTGTACAGACGCATAAGCCCCGATACACACTAAGCCTGTGCGAAGGACACTTTCTGCCTTCTGGGGTCATTTTGGGTTTGAACCCCTGCTTTTACATCTCAACATAATGCAATCTAGCATTTGCTTTGTGTAGTGCTTGGGGAGCTTTTGGTGTTAACTGAATTCCTTTCTAAAGAAATTCCTTTGGATTCCTTCAGAATTTGTCCAGTTTCCAGGTTCCAATAGGAAAAACATGGACGAGATTTTAATAGAAAAATAGTGCTTCAGATTTTTCATTTGGCAAGCACCCTACTCTAGGGCTGCTCTTGTTTTATTAAGTGGAACAGGCCGCCTTAATAGAGGAGCTCTCAGCATTTGTATCCTGATTTGAGGGAAGAGAGAAGCCTGGGCCACCTGGGAAATACACCCTTTGGAATTTTGAGCCCACTTATAGTTTTACCATTCATTCTCAACTCATCGGACAATACGCTTAAACAACAATTGTATGTGCCAATAAATCAAGATCAAATCTTTTAATGTTTTTTTGAGAAAGGAAAGCTGGGTCTTTCTTTCCATAAGTTATTTCAGTTGTGATTCTCTTCCAGTTGATCAAGAGAGTGGTGGTGGTGGTAGTGGTGGTGGTGGTGGTGGTGGTAATGGTGATAGTAGTGGTAGTGGTGGTGGTGATGATGAGATAGTTTATATTTTAGCTTTAGTGCTCTCATTGATTTTAAAGGAAATACATTTTTATTACTAAAAATTTCAAATACCACAATGTCTTTGCAGAATTCCATCATCTAGAAATACTGAGATTTGATGGGCTTATGTGTCTTCCTAGTCTTTTACCTATATCTAGGCTCTTTTAAAAAGTGATACCATATTACAAATGCCTTCAAAACTTGCTTTTTGAACTTAACATTGTATGTTGGACACTTTTCCACACTAATTGATATAGACCCACAGTATCATTTTTGTAACTACAGAGCATAGCAGTTTTGTGTTACTTAACCAGTCCTTAATGATGAGCATTTAGTTCTTTTAAAATGTTTCCTGTTCGAATGCTATGGCTGCTGGGGCGTTACCTTTATGCACTTATCCTATAATTTCTTTAGAATAAATTCCCACAAAGGAAGTTGCACATTTCTACTGATAAATATTCTGAAGTAGCCCCAGAGCGGTTATGCCCACTCATCCCATGTTTATGTCTTGAATGGCACCATCTTGCTGTACTACCCCCAAGTCTTTTGGTTTTGTTTTACTTTGCTTTTCCAGTTTAACTCCAATTGGCACAGAGTTCTCAGAACTGTTCTTCTGGGTGGTAGGGTGCAAAGCAACAAAAGCAACTAGAATGCTGACCCTGGAAGGCAGCTCAGGGAGGGAAAGATGGACAATGTCCCTCAGAAGTGAACTCGATGCTCATCACCATCAATGATCACATTCTGCTCCTCACCACAGAGACCCATATGCTTCTCTCTGCTTGGTACAGTCCCCTGACCTGAATTTTAGAGGTTTCTGGATGACTTGCTTTTCCCAGTTTCCTTGTGAGAACAGTGTTCTTTATTGTCGGTGAAGATTTGTAGGCCGTGGTCAATAAACAGGAAATGGCGGGTGCTAGAAACGGGCAAGCGGCCCCACTCTCCCCGCTCCAGACCTCACAAACACGTGGAACAGGGTTCGGTTATTGGGTTGGCTTTTGCTGGCCATACGTTTTGAATCTGGGGCTTTTGGGCCATTGAGGGGTCTGAGGTTCGGGGCCCTTTTATCCTTTTATTGGCGAATTCACTGAAGTGTAGGCAGACAGAAAATGTTCAAGTGGCAGGCAGATAAACTTGTTAAATCCCTGGGAGTCTTTCCTTCCTTGCTCTGGGAGTTTATCATCTTGGTGGAGTTAAAAGGCAATTAGGCCTGCAGGTCTTTGCCGGCTTGTTTATTGGCGTTTTACACATGGGTGTTGAAGACACAGGGCTGTATTAAACATTCCAATCCCGCTGGCTGGAGGGGAACGAGACCTCAGCCCAACCCTGAGTCTCCTTGAGAGGGAGTCCTGCCAAAAAGCTGGAGGAAAATCGTTTAAATATAGTACCTGTGCCCCACGATGCTCATTGTTGGTGGAAAATTGCAGTCGGCCAGCTCCATGCTGTGTTACATTTCCTGGGAAATGGTTTTATGGAAGGGCTTTTGATGAAAAAGTTCATTCCTTTTGTAATTGTTCGCTGCCCCCACGGTGTTAGTTAAGGTAGAGGCACACTGGAAATGTTTCTTGCCTCAAATCTCCAGGGCAATTCCATTCATGAGAAGGGCAGCCTGTCCGTTTGAAATTGGCTGGGGGACAGATTTCCACTAAGCCCTGGCCCTTCTGGTTGCTAGTGTCCCAGGCAGGTTAGTCCCGGGCAGAGCTGGGGAGGAGGTGGGTCTGGGGTTTCTGCAATAGGGTCTTGCTTTTCTCACCCCCCGACCCCCCATTCTTAGAGACAGAGGTCTTTCTCACTCGCGTGTTAGTGAGGTCATGTACCCCTCATCCCCAAGCCCCAGGAAATTTGTATTTCTTCTCGGAGACACCTTGGGACTGCTGAGAAGGCCGAGGGCTCAGTGTGCTGCAGTGGTTCCAAACACCAGTGGTTCCAAAGCCCAGCTCAGGGTTCAAACGATGGCTCAGTGGTTAACTCTGTGGTTAATTGAAGGGGTTTTCATCAGTAAAATAGGAACAATAGTCCTTGCCATGCTAGTTTGTTGAGAGCACCAATGAAATAGTGCATGGAAAGTGCTCAGCACAGTGCCTGTCACATAAGAACATCATAAATGGTAGCTGCTATTACTGTTATTGTGATTAAATATGCTTTTTTATCTAACACTCATATGTATTGCAATATAGAGATTAGTGTATATGTGTACACACACACACACACACTTAGTTGACAACTATATTTTTTGACTAAACTTGTCATACCTTAAGTTATTTTCATTTCACCCCCCTAGAGTGCTGCTGAAATATAAAAGCTTATCTGGGTCAAAGAGAAAATCCTTGCTCAAGTCCAGAATGCCCGGAGCAGGATCCTCTCCATTTCCACAGCTGCCTGTTGGGCTCCGCAGTCCATGCAGCCTTCCTAAGGGGCTGCTGCTTCCCGGGTCTTTGTTTCCCTGAGAGGGAGGCACCCGCCTTAATTGTCTCAACTAAAGAAAACACAATAGATAACTGCAGCTTTTATTCCCAATCTGACCTCCAGGTTCTGAAACTAATTTGCCATAGTGTCTGTGCGAGGACTTCCTCTAGCCCAGGAATGTGGTTCTGATTAAGGACATCCTATAAGACCCAGGAGGGTCGCCGGGGGAGGAAACCGGTCCCAGCCGCCAGTGAATTTGCATCCTCCAGTCAGATATATGATATTGAAGACCAGGAGGTATGGGGAGTTTATCATGAGGGAGACTGGGAAAGAGAATTAAAGCAAATGGCTGACAAATTGGCTGTCTTTTATGCAAAGTTGACAGGCTAGTGGGGCTCCTACCTGAAAGAGGATATGCAGAGCCCTCAGGCCAAATGGCTGGGCAGGCAGCAGGCTTTTTGGAGGCTGCCCCTGCACCTC
>NW_006284347.1:2422582-2427129 GCF_000327345.1 Myotis davidii | reverse complement strand
GCCTCCTCCCGAACAAGTGAAGACTTAATTTTTACCTAAATTATCTTCGTTTCCACAACTGTGATCATTCATTCCCCTCCATAGGGCATGCGACGTTAGGGTACGCTGCCTGTGTTATGGACAAACAGGGTGCCTGTGAGTTTTTCTCCCAGCACTCTTAGGGATTGAGTCATAAGTGCTAAACCTTCCTTTATTCCACGGAGGCTAGACCTGTCCCTGGAGCCCCTCAGGCACCGGCTCACCACTGAGGGAGCCAGGAGGGGGCTGAGGGCACTGGAGGACCTCATTTGCTCTCCTTGGATTCACTGGAGCTTTTTGGGGGGAGGAAACATGACCGTGGTGTGCAGTGGGCAATGGAGTTTGGAGAGTTTGGAGAGAACTTGGAGTTTCCTTACCAAATATCTAAGAATCTACTAATAGTTGTAACTCTAATATGATTTTCTTGTTAATCTCCGTCAAACCGTGAAATCTGATATGTTAGCCATGACTAAGCCATGAAATTTGTCAACTTTGTCTGTGACTTAACAAGCTCTGTTTAAAGAAGAAAAGTTTAGCACAGAGTACTGGGCATTACTTCGCAGCGTGCTTTTCCCAGCATGCTTTTCCCAGCGTGTCACTACTATCTTATGACAACAAATAATAACAGCCTGTACACATGTCTTGTGCTGTTTCAAGGACCAAGGGTGGATAAGATAAAAAGACCAAACTTAAATAATATTTTTTCCTTTGAGGTGATAAATATGCACCTGGTAGATCTGCTTAAAGTGGTAGATTATTTGTTTTTGAGAGAAAATAAATGAATAAAACCTTGTCTTTTTAAAGGCATGGTTGCATAAATAATCTCTTCAGCATAGTAGAGTGGCTGTGAGTGTAGACATTAGGACTTGAAATCCCTTTTTGTCGTTGGCTAGCTGGGTGAGTTGTATAAATCACTTAACTTTCCCCCCTCAGTTTTCTCTTCTGAAAAATGGGCATAATATTCCTGGGACCTACTTTGTAAGTGCTCCAAGGCACATAAAAGGTACGATTTCTAAAGCACAGAGCTGGGCATCCATGTCCTTTATCCATTTGGAGTACTATTGTAGTTGGTGCGTTATGATATAATGATATAAGAGATCATTGGGTATCTTTATTACCCAATAGGATATTAACTAAATTAAGTTCATGGCATTGGAGAAAAACTATTATTTTGCCAAAGGAAAACTGGGCAGTGTTTGAGTTTCCCACATGAAGGAAGGGAGAGCAGCACAAAGGAGGAAAGACACGATGCAGAACTGCAGAGAGGTAAGGGCCAGGCTGTCCTTCATGCTGTCCTTGCCAAATAAATGCCTTTCCCCTTGGGCTCCAAGAAAAAGAATCCCCAGCTGTCTCCTGACCTCTGTTCTGTGGAGTCAGATAATCTGATGACTTAGAACCCTGATGACTTTAGGGACCATATAGTCCAGTGGGTTTGAAACTGATTTTGATACAAAACCTCATGCAGTGCTCCAGGATCTGAAAGGGCCCTTCTCGGATCCCTGCCAGTTAGATCCGCGTGAGCGACATAACCTGTGAAAACAGACGTGGTTGATCTGTTCATTTTATGGATGACGAACCTCGAGCCATGGTGTTCCGTGAGTTGCTACAGTTCTCACCCCTGATGTCTGAGTGGCCTTGCCTTACCCAGTTCCTGTCCCATCTCCCCGACTCCTCCCTTCCCACTCAGATGGGAGGGAAGAAAAGCAAGGCATAAGATTCGGGATGGCTTTCATCAGCTTGCCCGGGCCCTTGTGGAGTTCTTAGACCCTTCCAATGTCACAGAATCTTTGACCCCCCCCCCCCCAAAAAAAAATAAATTCTATGCAAAATGTTGAGAATGTGTATACATGCATTTTACTATGGAGAAAATTCTTAACTTTTTATCCTATTTTCTCAAAGGGGTTTGTGAGCCCTCAAAGGGTTAAAAATGATTTCCTTATAATTTGTGCCCCTAAAGTTTTGATTGTGAGCTGCAAGGTTAACAAGTACATTCACTTTCTTAACCTTTCAAGGCAAATGCAGCACATAACCTAGTGAGGGCCAAGGCCCAGGCTTGCTGTACAACAGCAGTTGGGCCCAGAATTCTTCAGGTTGTTTCTGCAGCTTCAGTTCTCAACCTCAACTCTAACTGGAACTAGGTTCTAACCATCTTTGAATCCAGAAAGCTTAAAGTGGATACAATAACGAATGTCTACTTATAGTGCTCCAAAAAAGTGCATTTATTTTTAGATACAAATATTGATTTATTTGCTTAATTTTGCTTTGGTCTTTGATTAGGGTTGCCAGATTTCACCAATAATAATACAGCACGCCTCGTTGGACTTGCATTTCAGATCAAGAACCAGTGATTAGTACAGCTCTTGGGAAGGGGAAATGGATCAGCCCTTTCAACCGTGGGACTTTTATTGCAAAAGTTAAGGGATATTTATTCTAAACAAGCACAGGACCAGAGGTGATAGACCTGTTCTAAAATTGGTTTGTGGTGATGGTTGCACAATTCTATCAATTTACTCAAGATTGGACTGTACCCGGAAAAATGGATGAACTTAATTATGTGTTAATTATAGTTAAGAAAATTGTTTTTAAAAAATTAAGGGATAGCTTTATAACAACGATTGCTTACTTTCTTATTCTGAGTTGCAGACTAATTTGAGGATATGATAAACACCATAAATCCACTCCTTGGAATAAAGCATGAAAGTGCCTAGATCAAATTATGCATAAACTTTCTAGATCTCCTGAAGCTCATCTCTAGATGCCACCTCCTAAGGCACCTGGATTCCAGCACTGTGACAGTCCTCTGCTGGCCCTTGGGCGGAAGGCCTACCCCTGCTACAGCAAGGAGTTGCTGCTCTTGGTGATCTTGGTCAGTCACCAATTATGAGGGTGACCTGTGGTGACACCTGCTACCCTAACGAGACTGACTGCTTCTCTTACATTTCATGCTGAGAAGGACATGGGGAAGGCAGCACTCGTCTTAAGCTATATCTAGAGCCTTGGGTTATTTTGTTTGTTTGTTTTTTAGGAAATAATGGCACATGTCTGCTCAAGCAGACCCATGTTCCTGTCTTGACTAATGTCTTTGGTACAAACAAAATATTTGATCTAGGCACTTTCATGCTTTATTCTGAGGAGTGGATGTATGGTGTTTATCATATTCTCAAATTAGTCTGCAACTCAGAATAAAAAAGTAAGTGGGTAGTGAGTAGACTCAGTCGGGAGGCACTTCCATCAAAACACACTGAACCCATCCTGTGGCTTTAGTGCTAGCTGGACTGGAAGGGGTCTACTCTTCTCTTTTATCGTGAGGTGAATAACCAGTAGAGTGGGGTGGGCTGTGGATGCTTAGCCATAGGAAGATGCCCTGAGAAACTCATTCTCTATGTATCAAGAGTTGAGGACTAGCTCCTCCAAGGTTACTTACTAAATTCTACAAAGAACAGCTCATTATTCAGCTTGTAAGAGTCCCTGTTGAGTTCTACAGAGCTTCCAGACGAATACTTCCATTTTTCTGTTATTGTTTGTTTTAAACATTACCTCTTCACCAAAACAAAAATTAATAAGCCTGAAATAACAATGGGAAGAGGGCCAAGTCTCCTCAGAGGCTCCTTTGTTCTTATTCTTTCTTCATTTCAGACATAGTCACACCCTAGCAGCCAGATTGTACTGCTTGCAGGAGAGAAGTGAGAGTGGTTGGAGAATGCAGGGCCAGAAGATGGGGCAGCCAGAACAGGGTGCCGGCTGGCTGGAGGGGGAGCTGCCTGGGAACTGAGGAAGCTGTGCTGGCCTAACTCTGATCATTTTAACGTCCCTAATTCACATCTCCAACCCCAGGGTGTTGGAACTTCTGGTGAGGGAAATTGCTAGAACCCAAACATTTTCCAGTGAAGCTCCAGCAAAGACCAGTCTTCACACACAAACCTACCTGGTTCTTCGGACAGACTTGATCAGAAATCAGTACTGGAGGCTGTGCAGAAGTCTGTGCCTTAAAGCAGAGCCTCATCAGAGTCCCCTGGGGAGATTCTGGGTGCTGCTTGGGAGAGGATATAACTAATTAGCTCATTGGAGAGGACAAACCAATTCAAAGGCCTTCCTGAAGGCTAGCCAATGCATATGCTAATTAAGTGAATTCGATCTTAACTTCTTAAAGGAAGGAATCCCTGTAAAGAAAGTAAATGCCTTTCCTTGAAGAAATTGTCTAGAAATCCTTCCATTTTGCTTATTTTAAGTGTCTGTACCACATTTGTCCAAATAAGTGAGGCTTTACCATTTGGGGCTTTTTCTCTGCAGAGTGAGTTTTAGGTCTTTGCTGGAGGGATCGTTCTGTTTGACTCCAGCCCCTTCCACTTTTTTGGCTGAACCTGAATCCAGCAACAGTCTTAAGGTTTCATTGTCTTTCCTGTGGAAATGAGAATTCAAATGCCCACTTCGGAACTCTCTCCCTATCGATGCCTGTTCTTCATTTCTAACTTTCTCCTCCACCTCCTTTTCCACTGCCTGGTCTTTAGGTAAAAGTATTTCTGTTGGTA
>NW_006284347.1:2421243-2422529 GCF_000327345.1 Myotis davidii | reverse complement strand
AAGTGGTCACTATGCCTTACGTGGCTTCAGAGACCCCATGGAAGGCAGTGCTGCCATAGTGGAAGCTTCTGTTCCTTCAGCGCTCCTCCGTGGGTACCCCACATGCTCCTGTAAAGTTCTAGTGAGGGTGTGGTTCCCTCGCTCCTCACACTGTAAGTAGAAGGCCCCACAGAACTACACGGGCTTATATTTTCAAATCCAATACAGGCCTCAAACGTTCTATTAAAGCAGTGCGTCTCAACCAGGGGTGATCTGGGCCAGACTCCTAGACATTTGACCAATGTGAGAGACATTTCTGGCTGTCCCAACTCGGGAGGGGTGCTACTGGCCTCTGGTGTGTAGGGGCCAGAGGACTCTACTGCACATCCTATAAGGCAGTTCCAAGGACCAACTTCAGTAGAGCCAAGGTTGCAAATCCTGCGTTAGAGGAATTGTTTTCTTCTTTGTCCTCAAGGCCTGGGAATAAAGAAAGAAAGTGCTCCATCTTGATGAGTACACACGCCCTGGTGTCTTACATCCCATATGGACCCAGGAATTGGAGAGGAGAACAGTACCGTGGAGCAGGGCAAAGTGCAAGGTCGAGGCAGGCCTTCGCCGCACCAACAGCTGTCTCAGCTCCAAGGAGAGACAACTTTGACCAAAGAGAGGACCCAAACATTACAAGGATGTTTAGTTTGTGATAAAAATCATTTTGCAGATTAAAGTGCTTCCTCTTGCCCATAAAATGGTATGTCCTTTAAATAACTCAGGAATAAGAGGCATGTGACTATGTGGTGAGCAGGAGGCAGGACCCAGAGCCTGGTCAATTAATTCCATCCCTGTAATGGAGCTATGGGTGGTGGTGCTCTCTATGCCTAAATGCTGCTTGCTGCTGTCCATGCAAAGGGATTCAGGTAGTTTCCCGGAACCAGTTTCTCCCTGCGTCTCTTGGCTCCATTCTCCCTCACTCTCTGGCTGCTCAACCAGCCGACCTTACCTCCTCTCACACCCAAGCCCCCTGAGGAGGAGGGAGGCTATTTCCCAGGATTCTCAGCAAAGTCCCAGTGTCTCTCATTGGCATTGATTGGGTCAGTTGCTCATCCCTGACCAATGGCCAAGGGGATGCTAGGAGCTGACTGGCTGAGGCTGAGGTGACACCCCTGAGTCTCTTGTGACCCATGTGTGCTGGAAGTGGGGCAGATGTGTTGCCTTAAAGAAAAATTGGGGCCCTAGCGGGTTTGGTTCAGTGGATAGAGTGTCAGCCTGCAGGCTTAGAGGTCCAGGGTTTGATTCCAGACAAAGGCACA
>NW_006284347.1:2418730-2421113 GCF_000327345.1 Myotis davidii | reverse complement strand
CCCCCGCCCCACACACACTCTTTGCTGTTAAGAAGTTTTGGATTCTGCAGTGGAAGACTCAAGCCCCTCCCCCGACTTTGTCCTTAGTGCCTGGCTTTGCTGCTAACTGGTTGCATAGTTTGAGATAACCCCACAGCTCTCTCCCTGCCTGCTTTTTATAACTTGCATCATGGAAGTCGTAATGCTATTAGGGTGGTTCTGAAAATCAAGTGCACACGAGTAGTTGTTTTAGATGCCAATGAATTCAGTTCAGCTTCTAGAAACCAGAAGAATCTAGACCAGCTACAACCCACCCAGCTGGTCCATGGCTGTCACTTCGGAAGCCGGTGTCTAAATTTATCCCAATCCTCATTGTTGCAGGTCAGTGAGGGAAATCTTCTAAGGTCAATGAGTGAGGTAATTGGCTTGCTGTGGATCTTGAAAAAATCTCTGTTAAATGACATAATTGGTTTTAATTATATAATTATGGCACTTAAAGTGTGGGGGTGAAAGGTTACTATTATATTTAGAAGTGGGATCCCCAAATGAAGCCAGGGTGTTTGAGCCAGTCTTTCTTCGAGTTTCTCTTTTTATTTTTTCAGAGGGAAGTCAGAGTAGGCTGGCCTTGGCCCTGGCCATTTTGTGATGATTATCCGACATGAGGTAGTGCTGGGACTGCTCACAGCATCACAGGGACCTTTGTAAAGAGACGGGAAAGGGCTTCCGTAAAGACCCCATTGTGATCTGAAGTTAATGAGCAGTGGGAACTCAACTGTCAGCAATTGAATCTGATTGGGCAGGGTAATTATATGATTGCCTCTGGTGTTTGCACATGCACGGGGATATTTTTATTGGAAAAAACCTAATTGCTTACTTACTTAGTGGAGGGAAAACCTAAACAAATTTGTGTTGTCATCGGTTAAAAAAGACATCCTTTCTTTGTCTGAAAAATAGCTGCGTGCTCCGCTTTTTAGAAGTGAGGGTTTTGTTTCTCTCTGTGTTTGTAGGACTTGAATGATATGATAATATGAAAATGTAAAGGGACGCTACTTTGGACTGCATTTTGGTAAAATGATCGCGTACTTATCGCCATGTCTTAAACCATCCCCTTCCATGGTCGCTTTCATGCAAAGGCAGCTAGAACCCCGGGCAACACTCAAGCTACTGGGACTTGCACAGGTTTTTGTTTATTTTGCTGCGTCCTCCTGCATGGAGGCCCCTGGCAAGATTGGCTTCATCAGCTTTTTGGGTTTCCTTCTTGCTCCCCCTGCGATTTCCTTGGAGGAAAGGGAAGGGCAAAGTGAGAGCCGAAGGGAAGAAGCCGAAGTGCAGTCCAGGGTCTTGTTCTGACTGCCCAGAATGAGTACGGCAGGTCACTCACCCGCCATGCCGGTGTGCAGAAAGCAGATGGCTGGGTCCATTGTGTAGTGCTCAACTCGGCGTTGTGGTTGCTCTTCTATCTTCTTATAGAACAAACTATTTTCCAAGTTCTTTCCTTTCCTGAGATCCCAACCTGAAGAGGTCGAAACACGACTGGATTGTGGGGATTGAAGGAGCAGCCTGTGATGAGAGCTGCAGACCCCAGACCTGGTGCTCTGGGTGGGTGGAGCGTTACAGGCTGGAGAACGGCCGAGAACAAAGGGCTTTCAGCCCCTCACACGAGCCATGCTTTCTCATCTCAGATTCTTGCACATTCTCAGACTCTTGGACACACCCCAGACTTGTCTGGCTAACTAAATGGGTCCTCTGGGTTCCCTGTCAAATGTCACTTCTTCCAGGAAGCCTCCCATGATCACTGACCAGCAGTCTGGGTTGGCTGCCCTTGCTTTATGCTCCCTCTAAGTTCCTTTGTCCTTTAATTGCTTGTCTCCTTGTTCAAAATGGCCCATGAGCTCTATGAGGACCGGACTTGTGTTTATATCTGTCACTCCTCTATCCCCGGAGCCTGGCACAGTGCTTGACGAGTGTGTCTGGAATGACTGAATTAGGAGAGGCATGGTCGCTGGGTGTCGAAGGGCATCGTGGTGTGTGCTGCATGGGCTTCCCTACCCTTGCTGTTAATACCGCTCTCTTGTTGCTTATAATTTTCATTGCCCCAGATGATCCAGCTCTGTTGGAGGCACGGAGGCACAGTCAAATCTCATGCTGTACATTGATCACCTGTCCAACCTTTGCCTAGAGTGGGAGCCCCCAGTTCCTTCAAGAGATCCACCTTTACCTGTCTTAAAGAAGAAGAGGAGGGAGCCAGCGGGAGGAGCCGTGGCAGTGTAACGCCAGAGCAGGTCCAGTGTTTACTTGTACCCTTTTGGAGGTGGGTAACTGCAAATGCCGTGGGGAGCGGGCTTTCCGAGAGAATCTGCCTCTGACCTTGCATTCGGGGGCTCGCACGCTTTTGTTTTTCCTG
>NW_006284347.1:2411751-2418715 GCF_000327345.1 Myotis davidii | reverse complement strand
GGGATTGCTATTTTTGTATTTAATTCATAGACTGTTCCATGATTCCCACCAGCCTAGAATAAGAACCCAGGTTCCTCAGCCACATGAGGCAAATTGTCACCTGGGCCTTGTGCTGTTGTGTCTTGCTTTGTGGACAGAGTACGGTCCACTCATTGGTTCCTGCTTCATGACTATTCTAGTTGTTATTTGCTCCTTAACATCTATGGTTTTCAATGGTCTTTCTTGCTTTGGTTCGCTGGCTTTTGATGTTTTGAATCCCCCCATCCCGGGTCAACTTCCTAGACCATGAGATCCTGAATAACTCCTGAATAGATGAGATTTCATTTAGGACCATGCCTTGAAGTTTAATTATAGCCCTCCACAGTCTCGGGTATGTCTGACCAGCTTTTTCCCTAAGCAGAATATGAACCTATGACCATGTAGGCCTCAGGCAAGAGGGGTTCCTTAAGATGGGGAGAGTGGTGAGGTGAGGGCAGCAAGTCCATCCCTAAGTTTGGACTGCCCGTTGTCGGTGGGGCCGCAGTCCAGTCGTCATTTCTGGGTGGATGGGCATTTGCATGTGGCAACCACAGCCTCACTGTGGTGGGCAGGGGGAGCTCTCAGAGTCCGGCTGCTTCTCACAGCATGGTCTCTCCTCAGTCTGAATATTATTTGGTTTCAGGTGTACCGAAGAGTGGTTAGACAATCATAGTCTTTACAGTGCTCCCCTGATATGCCCAGTACCCACCTGTACCACCCGCAGTTGTCGCAATGTTACAGGACACCTCTTCTTAGAGCGGGTGTGCTCACCAATGCTGTGCACTTTGACCCCGGCAGGATGGGCCATGGTGGGCTTGGCCATGAATTCCAGGCAAAGCGCATTTTGTTTTCAGTTTGGAGCAGCACCAGGGATGCCTCCCCACCTCACATCCTTTCTGGACTGAGGCAGACGATTAAGCGACTTTCGTGTCCCTTCATGGACTGATTTACTTATTCAGCAAACAGATTTGCCTGTGTGGTTTTTTTTTAACTTATGGAGTTTTCTTTCTTTCTTTTTAAATTTATCTTTATTGTTGAAAGTATTACAGTGTCCCCTTTGCTTTTGCTTTTTTTCTTTCCCATTGACCACCCCCCCCTCCCTGCACCCGCCTCTTCCAGGCCTTGCCACACTTTTGTCTGTATCCATTGGCTATGCATATATGCTTACAAGTTCCCCGGTTAATATCTCCCTCCCCCACTTTGCCCTCCCCAACCCACCCTGCTCCCACCTTCTCTCTGAAATTCATCAGTCTGTTCACGGTTCTGTGTCTCTGGATAAGTGCCCTGCCTGGACCAGGAAAGGATTCTGAGCATCACCTGGGACCTTGTTAGAAATGCAGATTCTTGGGCCCCACCCAGACCTTCTGAATCAGAAACTCTGCAGGTGGGGGGTCCAGCAGCTGGGTTTGAAAGAGCTTCCTGGGGATGCTGCTGCTGCCCACAGCAGTGTGAGAACTGGTGGCGTGAAACCTGTGTGGGTGTGTGAGGTGAGGGCAGCAAGGAGTGCACTCTCCCCATCGTCGAGGGGCTTGTGGTCCAGTCAGGGCACACGGCATCATCCATCAGTGAGGCAGAGTGACCTTCACGAAATGTGAATTGCTTCATACACTCACTTCCTAAGTCCCTCCAGACAGTTCCCTTTGTAAGGGAATAAATGTAAATGTGTGGTTTAGGCTTACAAGGCCTGGCATGCTCCATCCCCTGCCTACCTGCCCAGCCTCAGCTGGTGCATTCCCTCCCTGCCCTGGCGCTCTGCCACTCGCACTGGCCTTCTTTCTGCTCCCCAAATACCCTCACTGACTGTGGGGTGAGCAGGAATCTGTGTGGAGGAAGATGAAAAACAAGAGAGAGAATTGCAAAGGTTAAGTAGCAGGCTTGGTCACCGATGTATTTTTTCCTATGGCACACTATTTCTAAACCAATGTCCCAATTGGCTAATATATTACTAGATTGATGCTTTTATATATTGTGATCATATGTTAATGTGATAATGAATATTAGTGGCCGCATCTTATAGTGTAGCCATCTGAGAGGACTTACGGGTCATGAAGGAACTATTAAATGTAGTTTAGCTGAGTCTTAGCATAATGTCGTTGTATTGATTTCTCTCTTTGAGAGTCGGTCCCGCAGGCACAGTGCTCAGCCACACACTGTAGCCGAGTCAAGTGGCTGGAGGCACGAGGTGCTGAGGGTGAACTGCCCTGTGTGGCACCAGCACATCCCTGGAGTGGATGTGTGGTTCCTGGGATCTTCACTTACTTTTAGGGGAGACAGTGACCGTGTCCACTGGCATTGGCTCTGTAGAAACTTCCTGATGCGTGGCAGTTTTGATCTTTGGGATAGTAAACGTGCCATGTGATTTGGGAACAAAGCAGCTGTTTGGATCTGTATTAAGTGTGAAAAAAATGGTCCCTCGGGATTCTCTTTACAATACGGAGGGGACACACATTTTAAATAAGATCTGTTAAAGAAAAATCAATTTGAAATAGAGGCAAAGGGTGTCTTAAGGATTTAGGACAAGTAGAGCCAAGAACAGGGACGATGGTTTGGGTTTGGGTTTGGGTCTGGTTTTGGTTTTGACTGCCCGCAGCTCTTTCACAGTCCCCGGCAGTATTTTCTGATGACTCATATGCAATTTGGGGTTTTACTGGCTGTTTAGGGGGCCTCTCACTTGAGGTGGTCAGCGGAGGAGGGAAGGCCGGTGTGGAGGAGCCATCCAGGAGCGGGGCCGGTGGGAAGTGCTGGCCCCCGACAGCCTCAGCTTCCCCTGCCTCGTCCAGTTCCTCCAGGAAACCAGGGAGGTCTCCTCAGCATGGGACCCCCCTTACTTGCAGGAAGCCCTCAGCTAGACTGCCCTGGGTGGCTGTGAACAAGACAGGCATGCCCTGTCCCTGCCCCCCAGGAGCCCACAGCCCGCAGGCCAGGACTTCAGCAAACAACTCCAAAGTGCTTTTCACACTTGGAAGGGTAAGGGAGCTGGGACAGAAGAGAGGAGGGCAGACTCTCTCTGTGGACTCAGGTTGAGAACCGGAGGATGTGTCTAGGTTGGTGGCATGGGGTGGGGGGCAAGGGAGAGTGTCCCCAGGGAGCTGGCACCACCTCCCTTACTAGCTGGACTCTGTCCCTAGAAGCTGCCACAGCAGAAAGTCTGCAGTGAAAACACCCAGTCTCCCTGCAGGATAAGCTGCAGGTGCTGCAATTTCCTCATGTCCACTAACAGCATGTGCACCGTGCCCGAGTGTGACATCAGCACGTTCACCGTGCCCGAGTGTGACATCAGCGTGTTCACCGTGCCCGAGTGTGACATCAGTGTGTGCACCGTGCCTGAGTGTGACATCAGCGTGTTCACTGTGCCCGAGTGTGACATCAGTGTGTGCACCGTGCCTGAGTGTGACATCAGCGTGTTCACTGTGCCCGAGTGTGACATCAGTGTGTGCACCGTGCCTGAGTGTGACATCAGCGTGTTCACTGTGCCCGAGTGTGACATCAGTGTGTGCACCGTGCCTGAGTGTGACATCAGCGTGTTCACTGTGCCCGAGTGTGACATCAGTGTGTGCACCGTGCCTGAGTGTGACATCAGCGTGTTCACTGTGCCCGAGTGTGACATCAGTGTGTGCACCGTGCCTGAGTGTGACATCAGCGTGTTCACCGTGCCTGAGTGTGACATCCGCACGTGCACTGTGCCTGAGTGTGACATCAGTGTGTTCACCGTGCCCGAGTGTGACATCAGCGTGCACCGTGCCCTGTGACATCAGTGTGTTCACTGTGCCCGAGTGTGACATCAGTGTGTTCACCGTGCCTGAGTGTGACATCAGTGTGTTCACTGTGCCCGAGTGTGACATCAGTGTGTTCACCGTGCCTGAGTGTGACATCAGTGTGTTCACTGTGCCCGAGTGTGACATCAGTGTGTTCACCGTGCCTGAGTGTGACATCAGCGTGTTCACTGTGCCCGAGTGTGACATCAGTGTGTTCACCGTGCCTGAGTGTGACATTAGTGTGTTCACCGTGCCCGAGTGTGACATCAGTGTGTTCACCGTGCCCGAGTGTGACATCACCCCGTTCACGGTGCCTTAGTGTGACATCAGTGTGTTCACCGTGTTGAGTGTGACATCCACATGTGCACTGTGCCCGAGTGTGACATCAGCACCTGGGCATGTATTTCTCTTCCTTTTGTCAGTCCCCCTCTGAGATCCCTCCTTTTGGGGGAGCCTCTGCTGTTCTCCTTCCTGAGAACATAGCTTATTGGGGGAGGGGGGGACATGTATTACTCCCTGGAAGACTCTTACGTGCTTTTTGGCAAGGCATTTGAGCATCTTCAGAGAATCTTGCTGAGTGTGGCCAGCAGCTCTTAGAAGGAAGGAACTGCCTCTGCCCATTGCCTTCTTGAACGGGAGTCGTCACTACACATGTCACATCTGTCCCAGCCAGAGCGCAGTTTGAGGGCAGGCTCTGTCTGTTCTTGGTGCCCAGCACGCTGACTTGGCACAAACCTGGCTCTCAGCAATAGTTGACAAATGAGAGAAGGGATTCTGCAAATCCAAATGCCCTTGTAGTGCAGAGGCTTTTTTTTCAGAAATGTGAAATAGAACCAATGCCTGATTCATCTATTTATCATCCGCCCGTGTAGAGGCAGCTCTGGAGGACCCACTGCTTAACCGTGAACCGAAACACCATGCCTGGTGCATGGTAAGTTCACAGTCCATCGTGGTTAGCAGAGAGAAGGCGCAAAACCGGCTCTGGCGTCTGGGTCCCTTCATGTTCTAGTCCCACCGAACATGTAGGAGCCCCAGCGTTCCACCTCTCCTGTCATTCAGAAGCGACAGTCCAGGGTACCAGGCTCTGAGTGTGTCTGCTTCTCTTCAGACACATAGGGGGAAACTGGGGGCATGTGCTCTGCCATGTGGAGTGCCCAAGGACGGCTCACTGGCCATCTGCACAGAGGCTGGGTGAACAGAACTGACAGGGAGCAATTCAATTTCAGGGTGTTCTGACTGGATTTTTAAAAACTTAACAAATTAAGGATGAAAGTAATTTGAAGCATCTAGGTTTCTATCTGCTGTTTCTGAGAAGACAGAGGGTTTCTTTGGTGAAAGCGAATGGAGCATTTCTGCAGACCTGAAAAATCTGAGCCTGTGATGCAAAACAGAACCTACAAGTCAATTGTGGCCCGGGTGCCAGTATGGCTGGCCCACACAGGGTCCTCGAAGCCTGCAAATAGCACATTAATCTAGTTTCTGGATTGGGGGAGGAGGAAGGGATTTGGTGACCTAACTACACAAGGCCATATTCCCAGAGAGTCCACGCAATCCCCTTCGTAAACTGCTCACTAATGTCTGCATTGCTCACACCCTTCATGCCCCTCATTCCTGTACCTCCCTGGCCACTGTCAGCACAGTGAGCAGCCCTGACCGGGACCTGCAGAGGAGGCCAGGTGGTGGGCTGGCTGTGGTCAGCTGCAGCGTGAGGATGTCTCGGTTTGCCTCTCTAGTCGCCTGTCCAGATGCCACACGCCAGGGCCTGTAGGGTCAATGTCAGTGGGTCCCCACCCAACCCGAGCTTCTCATGAGAACCAAGTGGGCACCCACCCAGGCCCCACCTCAGGGATTCTGATGCAGTTGCTCTGGGCTGTGCACTTTGGAAAGCCTTCACTGTGGTCTGTGCCCAGCTCCCCTGCACTCTGGACAAGTGTTCTGCTCCCATCGGCACTCTTCTTGGCCCAGATCCTCTTCCTGGATTGGTCTTGAACATCACAAACTACGGCCATAAACCACGGATTCAGAGAACACACATGTCAAAGTGGCTTTTAAAAATAAAAGGGGTAAAGTGCACAAACCAAAAGTATTTTGGTTTGAAATACCAACTATACCAACAAAAAATGGGACTTGGGTGGGGAAGATGGCAGACACAGATGCTTGCCTTGTCTCGGACACGGGCATGAGAGGCGCTGCTACGTCTGCTGGTTCCCGGGGCAGTCCGGGTGGTGCTTCCTACAGGCAGCCTGCTATTTTCTCGCTAGATGCTTGTGAACTGTGTTTTTCTTTATGTAGACAAGTCAATACTTGTGCCAGACTAGAGCTAGCATTTGCCTCCTTTACATGTTCCTGGTGTTCACTAAGCCCTTTTAACCTGCTACATATGTTTTCCATCTACATGAATTTATTGCTTCTTTTCATAGTTTCAGCCTCTTCTTCTGGTGCATCTGTTATCCTCAGGTTCTTCACTATCTAATGCCCATATCCATCATCCTGCCCTTCATACATTACATCTCTATATTCCGGGATAGCGCGCAAGTGGGTGCGTTATTTCACGATGTATTTTTTATGTCGGTGACTGAGCTCTTAGCTGCTGCTGCTGCCCATCTTGAGGCCATTATTACCTGTTTAGCGGTTGGTGGGTGGTAGACGTCCCCTTCCATTGTCCATCCTCTGCCTCAGGGCCCCCTGTGAGCTTTCAGACTGATAGGGAAACTGAGGCTGCGGGGAGTAACTTGCCAAAGGTCACATGATGGGCTCCTGGTGAGGGTGGGAATCCAACACTGGTCTACAATCCAGGGCCCTTTTTATCCTCAAAGCTCCACTTACAAGATCAACTCTGAGGTACAAAGTAATTGCATAGACAAAAATCATTACTATCATCACCTAATAAAAATATCACACCTATTGAGTGAGAATATTCCAACGGAGCACTGTTTGCCCCATATTCACCACCCCTCCCCCTTCCCCAGCACAGCTGGCCAAACAGCTTCCCTTAGAGCAAGGTAGCATGTGGGGAGAGTGAAACAGTGATTTTAAGTTGGGGGCAGTTCTGCCCATCCCTCAGGTCGGGTGTGAGGAGGGTGCTACTGAGATCTAAAAGGCAGAGGCACCCTAACTGGTTTGGCTCAGTGGATAGAACAGCCGTGGGCAAACTACAGCCCGCGGGCCGGATCCGGCCCATTTGAAATGAA
>NW_006284347.1:2381279-2411693 GCF_000327345.1 Myotis davidii | reverse complement strand
ACTCAAGGGTCCCAGGTTCGATTCCGGTCAAGGGCATGTACCTTGGTTGTGGGCACATCCCCAGTAGGGGGTGTGCAGGAGGCAGCTGATTGGTGTTTCTCATCGATGTTTCTAACTCTCTATCCCTCTCCCTTCCTCTCTGTAAAAAATCAATAAAATATATTTTAAAAAAATAAAAAATAAAAGGCAGAGGCCACGGCCCATGCTAAACAGTTCAATGCCCCACCCCCACCCACACAATGCCGCATAAATATACGTGAGACAATTTCTGATTATGTGTATATAGTATTGAGATTTCTAAATTAATAATTCATTTTAAAACATTACTGAATTCCTAGTAGCTTTTCATCATCAGGTGTTTTTCTGATTCAAATGACAAGAGCAATACTATTACTTGGGGGGAGGGGTGTGCAAAATTGTTTGATCTTGAAAAGGAGTCCCCATCGAAAATGTGCTGCTCCTGTCGCTCACGATACATGTGAAGTTTGGTTGTGCCTTTGTCAAATAGCTCCCAATCCAAAGAAAAAAACCCCCGAATGCCTGATGGCGCTCACCAGTGGCTACAGTGTCAGGGCAGATCTGGCGAGCAGATGTTTGTGGTGGAAACTTTCCACTCTAGAATAGTTCCTTCTGAGGCAGGAGGGGGGTTAGGTCAGAGAAGAATGTGCCAGACAATATGCCCCTTTTGCTAATCAGTGCTGTCATCTTGGCTGCCCCTCCAGCAGCCTCGTCTTCCTGAGATCTTCAGTAAAAAGGCCATTCAACAAATACATCTGGCATTGGCCAGGATTGTTCTAGCTCAGCTCTAACAAGGAATGGATTTAATCAGATTCAAAGGAACTTTAAGACTCATTCCATAACAGTGTTACATCTCCGGAAGAGCTCCGGAAGGCAGATGATCGAAAACCAGTTTCTTGAGCAAAACTTGCAAACGACGAATGCAAAGTAATTGAGTTGGCTGTGCACAAGTCTGAAATCTTAGAGACATTTATCAGGCGCATGGGGACACATACTATATCCAGTGCTTCACTGGATTAATCTAATTAGTCTTCATAGCAAGCTATGAAGCCAGTCCTGGCCTTATGACTATTTCATAGAGATAGCATCTAAGCGGCTTAGGCTCACTAGACAACTTGTCCGAAGTCACAGTTATTCCTTCTGCTTTAACCATTTGGCTGATAATACAGTCACACTGCTGGTTTTGAGTCAACAAGCTACTATTTTAAGCTCTATCCCTTGTTCCTTTCATTGGAAAGTGCATTTCTTATAGACATGCAGTTATCATAAGAAATGCTTATTTGAGTCCATTTAAATAAATTTGGCAAAGGCTAGTACATATATAACAGTAACAGAAACACTGAGTTTGATGAGAAATGTATTTCCAAGTTGTCTTCTCTCCTCATTTGCAGCCTCCACGCATGATAGGATGTGACACAGCGGTCACTTGCGGGGAATCAGAGTGATCCTCCAGGCAAGACTCGGCACTTTCATTAACAAGATGTGGTTTTTAGCTGATCACGTGGCTTCTCGGGGTTTCAGACTTCTGGCACACAGCAGGTCATAGTTTATGTAACAACCATTTCTTTGGCATCTGTTAGATGTGCAGATATAATAATAATCCTCAAGTAATGTGATCTGTTGTAGGAGAGACATCTGTACCTCTATGAGGGGCTCTGAGCACTGCAGGCTGCCTAGTCAGGGAGATACCAGCAAATGCTTATTGAGTGCCTACTATGTGTCAGCAGGCTCTATTCCAGAAGGGAGAGATTGCAGCTGAGGGGGCGGAGGGGCGGGGCGGGGGCTGGAGTGATAGTAAAACAGTAAACAAACAAATAAGGTGATTTCAGAGACCAGCTAATTGCATGAAGAAAATGTAATAGAGCAGTATAATAATGAATAGGGATAGGGGGAGCTATTCTACCTAAGATAATCAGAGAAGGCTTCTCTGAGGAGGTGACACACACACACATACACACACAAAAGCCCTGGGAAATGAGGACAATTTTCTAGGCAAGGGAAATAATTTTATCTGTTAATATTGCTATAGCAACACCTTTTGGGTTAATATGTGTGATTATGCTTTTTTCCATCCTTCTATTTTTCAGCATTTTTCTTCCATTTCATAACATAAAGCTTTTGTAAAATCTTGTGACTCTGCCTCTTGATGAGTGAATTTAAGCTGTTTATGTTTATTGTAATTAATCCATCTGGACTTAACTTTGTCTTTTTATTTTGTGTGTTCTATTGTGATTTTCCTTTTCTTTTTCTTTTCTCTGCTGCCCTGTTTGAATTGACTGTGCTTTCTCTATTTCTTTTTATTTTCTATTCTACTGATTTGGAAGTTACATATTCTATTTGTCTTCTCTTCATAGCGTGGATATTACCTGGTGCAGATTTTGGAAAACACTCACAGGCCCTTAATGCACCTTCTTCAGTTGGTTTAATGGCTTTCTCTAGCGTCCTGACTCCCGGTGGTTTTCTCTTTAATGGGGAAGGGTGTAAATGCAAGTGTAGAATATGGTCAGTGTGAAGATTATATCTTGCAGTATGGATTTCCAACTTGCCTTTGCCAAGACTTGTGCCCTGTTACTTGAGGGTTCTGGTCATTGACAAACTGTAAAATCCTCATGGATTATGGGTAACAGTGTGGCTTCTAAGCAAGCAGTCTCTTGGTTTCTTCTGTTGCCCTTCTCCTTGTCTGCATTTCAGCTCTTGTAAGTGATGGTAAACGTTAAATGGCTCCTGTAAAACTGTTGAATTGGCAGTTTTTAAACTGCATAAAACTCTGACATTTTCATTAGATCCTGGCCCCAAGGAGTGTCCGGCTTTCATCATAATGGATTTGTTTACTTCTGCAGAGAGTCTTAATGTGCTGCCTATGAGAGAGATCTTACTGTCACCTGCTCTTAAATGAGAAAGTTTTTGTTTAGCCAAAGATTTTTGGAAAAGGATTTGAAGAGTTTTTTTTTTTTTTTGCTGCCCCTCCCCACCCCTACCCATAGCTCCCCCTGCCATATCCCAAAAGGGTAAGGGATGAGAAGAGAGTCTTTGAAGAAATTCGGGATTGGACAGGAAGAATTTCAATGTAAAGATATCCTGCAGAGTCCATTAAGAGACAATGTTAGAAATTGCTATTAAACCACTATTTAGTTTCAGTGTATCCTGTTAAAGATAAGCAAGTTATATCTATGTCTTTGTGACCTCAATCATTTGGTCTACATTTAAACAGATATCTTGATTTCGGATTAATACACTCTCTTGCGTATATTAGCAGAGAAAATGTTTTAAATGGCTGGGTTCTTCTAAGAAAAAATAAGAAAAGAGAAGACTTTTATCTTCTGATCATTGCACTATATTTTCAACATTTTTTTCAGAAGATGCCAAATTCTTCATGAACAAATGTAGAGTCTTCTCCATTTGACAAGCTGGAAACTGTGTGTGCTGAAAGGGCCGGGAATGTTAACTTTCCTGGAATCAACAAGTTTGCAATTTATGGCAAGATTTCTTGCTTATTTTTAAAGGAACTTCCTTTTCCATATTAGCTCCTTGAATATGTCATTGGCAGGTTTGTCTACTTTTGCATTTCAAGAGAGGCAGCCTAGCATGGGAGGCAAAGTCCCTGAGTCAGGCAGATCAGCATTTGAATTCTCCTTCCAGGACATACTAGCTGTGTAATAGTGGATGAGTTAATGAACCTTTCTGAGCTCTGTTTTTCTTTTCCTTAAAATTAAAATAATAAATCAACTTTTCAGAGTTGATATGAACATCAAATAAAATAATATATGCGAAGTGTTTAACACAAAACCTGGTACATAGTAGGGGACCATTTAATGACATTTGGTGATGAAGATGATAAAGATGATGATGCAAGTGGTGATGGTACAGACAATGGTAATAGAGATGATGATGGTGATGGCGATGAGGATGTTGATGATGGTAGTGATAATGGTAATGAAGATGGTGGTGGTGGTAATCAAATAACTGGATGTTAGGAGTCCTTTGAAAAAGGCTAAGAGAAGTTTATTAAATAACTTGAGAAAAGACAGAATTATCTGTTATTACCTGACCTATAGTTCCCCAACTGTTACTTGGATACTTTCAGTCAATTAGGAGATCCTTTTTGAATAAAAATCCATTATAGACAGAAAACCACAAAAGCCTACTTCACTCATACAGCTTTCTTTTCAGGCCTGTACCTGTTTCTGAAAAGGCTAAGAAGTGTTACTTTGAATCATTTGATCCTTCTGACATCCATTTCCTTCCTAAAGCTTGCTGATTCCTTGGCATGTATGACATTAGATGTCCTGGGGTTCTTCTGTTTCTTTGAACAGTTCTCTGCCATCTTTGCCAACTTCTCTTCCTTTAGTCATTTGGACACATGAGTGTGGAACTTAGAGAAGGCAGTGCAGAGAGGGCCAACAGGGAGGTTGGGGCAGAAGCTGACTGTAGTGTCACATAAGCAAAGACGGGCAACGTTCCAGGTAGAGCGGGAAGGTCAGTAATTTTGAATATCAGAGAAACGGTTAGGGTAAGGAAGGTTGAGCAAGACCAATACTTTTGTCTATGAAGGTTCAGTTTGGGCATTGGGACACAAAATCATTGGGATGGTGAAAGGAGAAGGATGGGAGAGTACCTGGGAGGTGAGGGCATGGAGGCCACAGACATGGAAGAGAGAGAGGAGGTCGCAGGGTGGAAATGCCTTTTTTTCTTTCTTCCTTTTTTTTTTTTTTTTTTTTTAGATAAGAGAGAATAAAGTGTATGTTTAGACCAAGAGAAAGGAGCCAAGGGAAGCTGAGTATGAAAATACAAGAGCAAGTAGATATTAGTCCTGGAAGGAATGGGAAAAGAGGAGGAGAAGTTGATTGACCCATAAAAGCAGCCACCGCATCCCCAGTGAACAGAAGGGTGAGGAACTGTGTAATCTGTGAGGCTCATGTTGAATGACCTTGATCTTCTGTTAAAAGAAGGTGAGCCTTGGCCTGTATAGCTCCCCTACACTTAAAGGTCAAGGATTTTATCCCTATTATCTTCTGTGTACCATAAGTACCCTATAATCCCACAGATGGCCCTATACTGCTCCCACTTCACCCAGGGGCCCCTCCCTTTCCTTCTCCTCATACCCAGCCCAGCTTTCAGATGGTTATCACATAGAAATAAATCACTGGATGATTTGCACCAAAGTGAGGAAGATTGCAAAGGTGTAATGTCTCATCCCACCCAGGCATTAGTGTGACAGGTAGTTGAGTAGAAGAGGCACAGGATCAAGAGTCAAGGGCATGGAGTGTAGTTCCAGGCCTATCTAGTTGGTTACCCTATTATTATGCCCTTTATAACACAGGGTGTCATGTCTTTCTTCCTTGCCATTCCATCATTAGCCTGTTATCTACTACATGGTATATAGTAGGTACTGATGGAATTTATTTGAATGGGTTAATAGAGAGAGATAAAGATCTTCAAATATCCCACTATTCTATGCAAGTATGAGGGACTGTTACTCTGATGTGCATTTTAGCAGGCACAATATCATTCCAAGGAATGACTTTCTAATATTAGAATGCCAGCTACCACTGGTGGGCCAGTGAAAGGTGATACTTTTAGCAGGGCTTTACAGAATTGCTTAGATTTAGCCATCTAATGTCTACATCTATTGGTTTGGCTTACAGATAAATCAGCTCCTACTTCTTCAGTAATCTGATCCAAGGTGATTTAGTCATTTCTTATTCTTAATGTTAAAAATATATAGTGATCTGTCATTATAGACAGAGCTATGGTCCGGGCAAGGCAAAAAGAGATGAAACGGGTTCTAACTAGGGAAGCAGAGTTTCCTTCTCATCCACTCTTTCTACATTCTCCACCCTCCCTGCTAAATAAGATCTTTCTCTACCTCTCCCCAGGACCCCACCAGCATGAAGAAATCGATTGTCAGCCAAATCCCCAAAGAATAAAAGAAAAATATGTCTTCAGAAGGAGAGGGCAGAGGGGAGAGATGGAAGCATCAATAAAGGCTAAAGGGATTGGCCTAGAGTGTGCAGGATCCTAGAGGGTGTTTATTTTCAAAACAAAAGCTTACCGTTCAGGTACTTTTCAACAGATGAGAAAAAGGGAAGGAGCAAAGCTTGTGCCTGGGCTTGGGGACATGCCCACAGTGGCCCGAGCTACTGAGTCAGCAGGAGTGGCTTTTGTTCTCCTGGGTCTGGCGGCAGCTTCTAAGGACACAGGATTCACTAGTGAGCCAGTCATATGCTCTAGGAAAGCTGCGTCTGGCCCGGCCACCCTTCCAGTTTTGCTGGGTCACTTAGAATCCCAACTTCCTGCCCTGCCCACACTCTGGAACCGCCCAGGGAAGCCTCACCAGACATTAGCAGTCAGCCTGGCATGATTGAGGAGATGTTCCTCAAAAGGCCCGCTTTTGGCTGGCATCTTTTTGGGCACTGCTCTTTCCCACAAATATTTCTTACAAAAAGCCTTTGAGACAGGAAAGCCATCTTTTCTTTAGAATCTATGTGTCAGAGTAGTAGACAGACATAACTCGATTTAAAATCCTCTTAGGCCACTTCTGTGCTGTGTGACCTTAAGCAACTGGGTTACCTTTTCTGAGCCTCAGTTTCCTTCTTGGTAGAATGGAACATTGGGCCTGTGCCATTGGTGTGGTAAGGATGAAGATAATGAAGATGAGGTGTTTGACAGATGGTCTGGCAAAGAGGTCAGTGTTGTCAGTGAACCTGGCTGGAGAGACACCCAGAACACAGCCAAGACGTGAGCTTTTTTTCCTTGCTGGGGATGTTTGGTTTGGGCCTCAGTCAGCTGCTTCTTCGATCAGCACCACACACACGCTGATGTTTTGAGTGATGATTCTCTTTGTAAATAGCTCCTAGTCTGCCTGAGTAACCACACCACGCAGGCCCTGCCTGGGCCCTGGGTCTCTGTGTCTGGGTTGGAAAACAAAGGGTGTGAACTCAATGTTGATTCATTTTAACCACCTCTGGATGCCACTCCAGCCCTGTTGTCTGGAGACTCTCTGCTAGGCCTTCTATATCTGAGACCTCCCTCCTGATCACAGTGCGAGGTCCCTCAGAGGTGGATACAAGGGGTCATGTGCGGTAGAACACAATCCTGAGGAAGAGAAGAGACAAAACACAAGAGTGAAATGAAAATACTGCTCTATAAAGAGCATGTGTTTTTAAAAAATTGTTTGCAAAATGCTAAAAACACACGTGAAAATCAACCACAATTCTACCCCCTCTAGTTATGCATAGAGATAGAAAACAGGAAGCCGGTTTTCTGCACCCCCTCCTTTTGGCATTTTGGTGTCTGTCCTTCTCACTCTCCCCCTCAGTTTGAAACACATTTCCCTATTTACATGTATACAGACCTGGATACATACTTTTTACAGGACAGGGGTCCGTGATTTGTATTTTGGGGTCATTGCCGTTCACTGATACTACATCGAGTTGGTCCTTTCAGGTCAGTATATGTAAATCTCCCTCCTGTGTTTAACCAGCATCCTGTTTCATAGTGTGGGAAAGCCATATTTATTCAGTCACACCCTTTTGATAGGCAATAGGTTGTTTCCAATCTTTTTGTTGGTACCAAGGAGGCTGCAGCAAATGGACATTTATGTTTTGCTGTGTATTATGGTTGTTTTACTTCTGTGGAATCAACTCCTAGAAGTATGGCTTCTGAGTCAGAGGGTATATTCTCTTTAAATTCCAATTGAGACTTTCACATTGGTTTCTACAACGTTTGAAATTACCTTAGGCACCCACCAATTTCCCCATAACATTGGGCATCCCCATAGCTTTGGGCATCATCAGTCTTAATTTTTTCCCAGTCTATTGAATGGAAAGTTGTCTCACTGTTTCTATTTTATTTATCTTACTTAGATTTAACTTCTTTTCATGTGTTCATTGGCCATTTTTGTCCTAAAAATTGCCCATTTGTATCCTTTTGAGTGAAATTGTCATATATATATAATCTTTATAATTGATTAAAAAATGAATAAAGTGGTTTTTTGATAAATGCGTTGAAAATGCAAGACCTCCCATGGCTGCTGGGAGGAGAGGGTTTCGTAGAGTGGAAGTGGGTGAGTGAAAGGCAGTAATGACTCCTTCACTGTGCTGTGTAGTTCACAGGCATTTTTTCTCACATGTATTATTGCCCCCATATGCTCCTCAGTGCAGTCCTGGGAGGTAGGCTGAGCTCCGGATGACCTCTTAGCTGTCAGACCTTCACCTTGCCCCTGACTGATGAGGCTTGCCTCTTGGGCCTGACCTGAGAATTCCGAATCCTCTGCTTGCCTGTCTCCTGCTGGGACTATTGCCTGACAACCTTTCATTGCCCTGCGCACATCACCCCTCCCAAATCCCACATGAGCTCTGCACACTTCTTAGCGTCCTGGGAACCCTTTACAACCTCCTTTAGGAATTTGGTGCCATCTGAAAGACTCCTCATGAGGCCTGTGGGTGACGGTAGTTTTTATTCTGGTGAATAAAAATTAGTTACTGTTTATTGTGCACTTACCACGTGCAAGGCCAATGCTATGGTTGGTCAAGTCCATTGCACAACTCCAGGGGGTACCACTCACTGCATAGTCCTGGGAGATTTGCAGAATTATTTCCGCCTGGTGGCTGAAAAATGTCTTGAAGAAGGGTGCGTTTTAAAAAAATTATAAAGAATCTCCAGAATAGTGGGCAGCAAGGTTAACGATGTGCCAAGCACCATGCTATGTGCTCTAAACACATTCATTTTTTAGTCATTCCAATAGCCTGCTGAAGTTGATGACATTACACCCTCTGCCACCTCTAAGACTGAAGAAACGGCCTCAGAGAGGTTAAGTTACTTACTCAAGACACACAGCTAATAAGTGAACTCAGGTCCAATTGTTCCCAAAGTCTGTGCTCAACTCTTGGCCTGCCCTTCCTCTGTATTAGGATCCTGTTACCTCCAAAGAGTCCTCTGCAATACCCCAAGCCATGGTTATGGTACCAGCACTGGGTTCAGTCCGCCACTCTCTTCCTACAACACTCTAGAAGGGCGGTGTGGCCAGTGGGTGAATTTGAAACTATCCAAGGGACCCTGATGACCCAATGGTACCTTTCGGTGAATAACCCTGAAGCATGAGGGCCCAGCTGCTGCCCCTCGGCAATCTCATCCGGAGGTCAGCACCTCTGAATCTCACCTGGGAAGGAGGAGCCACCTTTTTTGATGTGCACTCTTCCTCAGTCAGGTTTTCCTGCTCTCTGTCACAAGACCCATTTTCTCTGACCACACTCAGAGTATGGGTAACAGTAACACAGAGGTGCTAAGAGTAAGAGCCAACATTTCCCATCTTCTGACGATGGTGCTGATGGATGGGGACTGGACCTGGTGAAAGGGCTTTTCTGGAATTGATTCATCAGGAGGAGGGATTTCCCTCTCGCTCTCTGCTTTCACTTCTGAAGTTCATGTGTCTTTTTAACATCCCGCCGGCTTACTGGGGCCTAAGTGGAAAGTCGTCTTTAGGATCCATTTGTTCTGACTCAATTGCCAAGGCTTTATGATGTTGTTCCCGCTCTTGGAAAAGTGCTCCAAATGGTTTGCATGACTGATGCGCTCCAAGGCGCCCTGATTAATGGTGGGGAGGCCCTGGCTGGAGGACCATTCCTGGAAGGAGGGGCTGGGGTCTGTGAATGCCATCACAGTCGGGCTCCAGAAACGAGGATGTCTCCCCTTAACGCCGTTCAGCGTGGAGCTTCGTGCTGGTTCCTTAAGGAAAACCATTGAGGAAACAACCTCGGTGCTTGTGCCAGGCTCACGTGGGGAGTAAGGAGCCAGAGCTCTGGGTTCGGCTAGGAATGCAGACCACGTTTTTAGTCCTGTGGGTAATTTATTCTCTCTGTGGCTTCCAATCATGTGTCTGGTCAGTGAAAAGGGGCGTTTTTGCAGTTCTGAAGGCAACAGTATTTACTTTTTAACAGTTCTGAAGCCAGACAGCTGGTTGCTATTACCAACCAGCACTCCTTGTCATGCTGACCCTGTGTGAGTGGCTCCCTGCGATTCCTGGCTGTGGAATGGGGTTGATAAGACCTGTTTTATAAGGTCATTGCTAGGATTACATGGGATAATCCATGGGATAACATGTGTGAAGAACTTAGCCCAGGGCCTGGCATACATGGAAACCGCTGAGCAGTATTCTCACCAACGCAGCAGACCAGGCACTGTGACCGCAGGGGACGCGGATGACCCGGCTCTGCTTTTGGATTTGACAGCCACTTTGGAGCACGACTGGGCAAAATCTAGTCATGCGGAAGGTAGACATTTGCTATGACATAGCAATTCTGCTTTTAGGCAGATACCCTAGGGAACTGTTTGAATCTGTGTACAGGGGGACAAGTGCTATTAGTGTCACTGAGGCTTTAGCAAGCATTTGGATGGTATTCAGAATGTTCATCCAAATGCTCATCAGCGGGAGGTCTGGTATATCTACGCAGTGGGAGACGTCACAGCATGAAAGTACACTGGGACCAATTGCATTCACACGGATAAATAGCAAAAACATCATGTTGAACGAATAAAGCAAGTTTAAGAGTGATAAATATAGTATGATAACATTTCTTTAAAATTTCAAAACTTGAAGAATTATTCTACATATATTAATGAATGGAAACATAGAGAACAGCAGAATTAAGTGTATAGCATTCAATAAGATGTATAACGAATACAGGAATAATACTCTCAACTTTCCTTAGTGTTTACTTTGGGATTAGGGGAGGTAGGAAACGGAAGTCAAAGATGTGGGGGGCTTAAATTATATTTGTATTTTTTGTTCCTGGAAAAATGATTTAAAGGGAATATGGCAAAATGCTAAGATTTATTTACCCCACTAGATGGTGGGGATATACTTTATTTTCAGTTTTATTCTTCATGTTTAAAATATTTCACGGTACACAGTGTAGTAAACAAAATCAAGTTGTCTGTGGCAGAGAAGAAATGATGCAGTGACAACACTCCTCTCCAGGAGTTTGTCTCTCCTTTTCCTGCAGCAAAAGGTGGGGCGTGGGGAGCGCTAAGGAACTTCATTTTGTGTCACAAGCATGTGAAGCATTAGGATATTTAAAAATAGTTAACAACCATGTCGGTGTTTCTGTCTGTAAACGCAGAATGGGGGGATATATTTGGTAATAGTTGCATTTCCAATGCAGTAATATACAGTTACACTTCAATTATAAAATCTTCCCCAGAGTAGCGTGGGATCTATGAATAGCATTTCTCTGAGCATCGTGGCTGGGATCCTCCTTCCTGCTGGCCTGGGATGGCTGGGAATTAGCACTGAAAAGGCAGGGAGGGATGCACAGTCCAAGAGGCACTCCACACATCTTCCCAGGACTTCTCTGGGGCATGTAACACCAGGTCCTCTGCTTGCATCTGCGGAGAGCTTGTGGGCACCTGCCTTTCCCTCCTACCATCACACGGATCTCCCTTTGGAAATATGGTCCCCTCAGCCAATTCTCTCCCTTTGGGGAAATATCAACCCCTCCCCCCCGGTTTCCTCTTTGTTCTTCCTCTACCCCCCATAATCACTGCTTCTTCTCCGGCTCAGGGTCACCTCAGGTGCACCCGTGCCAGAATGTCAGGCCCGCAGCGGGGGGCCTGTGCCTGGCCAGGGACACAGCCCAGGGGCTCCCCGCTTCCCCTCGGGGAAGCCTTGCTCTCAAAGCTGCTCCCCCAGAGCTTCCTTTGCGCCTTGCCTCCCACCACTACAGGCTGAGGGGAAAGGATTTTCTTGTCTTGTTTTCAGTCTGGGTTTTTGATTTTCGTTCTGCGGTTCTGCTCTGCCTCGCTTTGTTTATCGGCATCAAAGCCCGAGCCAGCTGTGTTTGTTTGCGGATCTTTCATTTCCATGAAACCTGGGGATTTTTCTAGGTCACTCTGTGTTCTGAATAATCAAGAAGGTGGTTCACATGGCCACAGAGGAAGGACTGGGGTCAGAGAAACCTCAAACCCACAGAGGCCCCTCGGTAGCCCTGCCCTGGTCCTGGATGACTGGGAAGAACAATTAAACATACTGACACGACTTGGGGTTTTGTTGTCTTCCAGGGTGAAGTCCCCCAAAGAGCTCTCTAACAAGGGCATTTGCGTAGAAATCTTGCTGGTTATTTTCAGCAACACCATATGACAAAGATCGCATTATAAAGTCTAGAACCCCAGCAGTTTCAGGGGTAAGGGAGAGGGGCATGCTGGGAGTTTTCTTCATATCTTAATAACTGGACCCTTAGTTTGATTATTAAGGGCCTGTGGAGCTGCTTGCTGGAGGAGCACTGGGCTGAATGGAGCCCCAGGGGCTGAGCCATGGACTAGGCCACTGGATGCCCCAGGACAGCTACTGGTGCAAAACACTGAGCCCTGACAGAGGAGAAACAGAAAACCGAATAGAGGCCCCTTTTAGAAATTTTCTAAGGCTGTTCCCCACCTGCTAAGTGCTGCCCAGCAGACAGCACAGAACACTGTGAGACCATACTGGGTGCCACTTATCTCAGAACAAGCCAGGGAGTCTGAGCTGAACAAACACACCACTTGAATTTTACAGTAAACCGGGGAGCTCCACCAGATTGCGGGGACCACAGCAGCGCAGGCAGCTGGAAAGCGCCCAGAGTCTGCCTGCTCCTCCTCGCCACCCCCCACCACCACCAAGTGGACTGACATAAGTCAGGCTCCCGACACAGCAAAGAAGGCCGTATTTGGATTTGTAACTCCCCGGGCATTCGCAGGCAAGTCTGGTTCTCCTACCTAGTCCATTGACTTGGCGATAAAATCAAAGGTCTGCTCAGCTTGAAATAAGCCATTTGTTTGGACACCTCCCTCTTCGGATGGGAATGCCTGAGTGCCCTGTGGATGATTCCAGTTTGCAGGTGGCGTCCCGTCATTCTCTCCAGTTCAATGAGGGATTGCTGCTCTCTGTCTGATGTTGTCCTCGAACATGTCCTCCTAGCCCCCACTCTGGCGGCTCTTGAAAAAGGCAGCCTTGGCCGTGAGATGTGGACTGTGGCTGCTTCTTGGCAGTCAAGAGCAAGGTCGTAGCTGGCTCATTTAGTGACCTGTGGGCGAGAGAGCGGAGGGTCTCCCATGGAGTGGAGTGAATGGGAAGGTAGGAGAGGTGTGGTTTCCAAACCTCCTCTCAAGGCCAGCAGTTGCCTTTCCTCTGAGTCTCAGCTACACAGGGGCAGAGCCAGGAACGGAGCCCAGAACACCTGGCATGAGTAGCTGACAGCAGCAGCAGCTGTCCTTAGTGCACATTGATGTAACGCAGGCATGGCTTGAGGGCTTCGTGCCTGTTAAAACTCATTGAGTCCTCATCAAAGCTCCAGGAAGTGGATGCTGCTATTGATCCCATTTTGCAGATGGCCAAGCTGAGTCTGCAAGAAGTTAAACACCTTGTCCCAGGGGCGCACAACTAGGAAGATGCAGGCCCAGGCTTCAAACCCGGGTCATCTGGCTCCAGCCTGAGCTACACTGTGGGGTCTCTCAGGCTCCCATGATTGCCAACAATAATAATACTGGCTGTCCACTGAGCATTTTCCCAGAGCCAGGCGCGAGTAAAGAAACACTACACTTTCCCCGCGTTATCTCCTTTAATCCTCGCAGTCCTCTCCGACGTGGATACAGTGCTTATTACTCTTTTACACATAAAAAAACGAAGGCTTGGGGAAGCGGAGTGACTTACTCAGAATTGCTTAACTAATATGTGGAAGAGCCAAGATTCTGGCCCAGGCAGTCTTGGGAACTTGGATTCCCAACCCCTGGGCCTGTGTTGGGATAGGAGGCTAGAGAGAAGGGGTGTAGTGGACCTGCTGCCAAAGACTACTACTAGGCCCTCTGCTGCCCTTTGAGGGCCACAAGGGAGAGGCAGCTCAATGAGTCCTTGCATAGGTAGAAGAGTCAGGACTTTCCCATCATACACCTGGCCAGTTCTGTCACCTGTGCTAAGCAGGTTCCCCAGCTCCCACCACCGCGTATTGTCTGATACCAGTCTAGGACCGGGCATAGTAGAAGACAGAATTGCACTCACTGAATTGTTAGGGAAGCTGATATCACGTGGTGCATCCTTGCCTTTTTTCCAGAGCGAATGAATGAATGAACAAAGGACATATGGATGCTTCTGCATTGGAAACTAGCCAATAACTATGAGATACTTAATTTCACATATGAATTCTCTAGATTCATATGCACTAATGCAACAAGACTAAAGGTCAGCATTTGGTGGGTAAGAATATGGCATTTTGCTTTGACTCTAAAGGCTCTGGGTAATTCTGAGTAAAAGAACATCTGTCTCATTATGTTCTGGTCTATATAACATAACAGCAACACAATAGCTAGTTGGTACTTACTATGTTCTGTCTCTGGGCTGGGCAGTTAATAGTTTTGCAATTAGCCTTTATTAGTCCTATTTATCAGATGAGAAAACTGGAGCCCACAAAAGTGAAGGCTCCTGTGTAATGCCACAGCTAACAAGTGTTAGTCCTCGTTCAAACTCAGCTTTGCCTCTGAAGCCTCATACACTTCTTAACCACCACGCACTACACTGAGTTGGTCGAGTGCAAGGAAACTGAGGCTCAGAGATGCTAGATAGCTTGCCAAGTCCCCTCAGCTGGTTTGTCATAAAATCTAACCTTGAACTCAGACTACCTATGCTATCCTGTCTGTTTTAGCAAACACTCTCAAGGTCAGGCCCAGCATTTACTCCTTCAGGCTTGGGAAGGCTCAATGTGCAGCCCTTCAGGACTATCATGTGGAGTTATGAAAACTGATATGATACAAAGACAGTCAGTAGTTGGGGCTTGCTCAAGAGCTCACTTGAAATGAGAATCAGCCGGCTGCCTGTTCTCTCTGCCTAGAATTCTCTTCCACCTGATAACCACTCATCCCATTCAAGCCTTTGTTCAAATACCACCTACTCAGGGAGGCCTCATCTAACTACTCTCTTTAGAAATATATCCCACCCCCTCTCCTGGTTTATGTGACACATCATCATCTAACATACTCTTGTATTTCACTATTGATTTTATTTGGAAGTCCCATGCAGGCTAGGCTAGAACAATACATAGCACATATTAGGGGTATCGATCTGCATTTAATGAATGAATGAACCAGTAATGTTCCTGGGTGTGTTTGAGGAAGACAAACATCACAGGGATCAGAGTACAGTGGGGCCTTGACTTACGAGTTTAATTCATTCCGTGATGGAGCTCGTAACTCAAATTACTCGTATGTCTAATCAAAAAGTGAACGAGTGAGACACGTGATGCTGGGCTGATGTTGTGGCGTTCACTGTGATGTTCGCTGCGCCAGCTAGCGGTGGGGTATCTGAAGGTGGCTCGTAACCCGCATTTTAGCTCGCAACTCAAAGCAAAAAATTGGCCGAGAGACAGCTAGTATCTCGAAATGCTCATTAGCCGGGACACTTGTGAGTCAAGGCCCCACTGTATGTAGGTAGTCGATCTAGAGCAGGGGTTCTCAAACTTTTTAAACAGGGGGCCAGTTCACTGTCCCTCAGACCGTTGGAGGGCCGGACCATAGTTTAAAAAAAAACTATGAACAAATTCCTATGCACACTGCACATATCTTATTTTGAAGTAAAAAAAAAAAACAACAAAAAAACCGGAAACAAATACAATATTTGTATTTGCATGTGGCCCGTGGGCCGTAGTTTAAGGACCCCTGATCTAGAGGCTCACCTTCCAACACTGCTCAGGCCCAGGGAAATGAGGACGGCACACTTGCCATGCTCTCGGTTCTGCTCCAGCCAGCGCCCTTATGAAAGCCACTGGCACCTTGGATTTGGAAAAAATGAGTCCAAGGCTCTCCTGGGAATAGGTAACAATCTGAGGGCCCCGGGTCCAGGCAGTGACTTCCAAAGGAAACGAACTTGGCCTCTTTAGAGTCTCCTTCCTCTGTCTTCTCTTCCAGATTTCCTGACATTGGAAAGCCTTTGCTCCTTTTCTTGTGGCTGAAATAGTTTCTTGCCCTCAGGTTTTCAGTTTAGTGACATCTTTATTCTTTAGCCTCTGGCGGACCCGCCTGTCAGAAGTGGAACCCGGTACAATTCCAGCTTCCCTCGGGAAAAGATGACCCTGGGGTTGCTCTGAAGTGCCCCTTACATTCACTTTTGACAGTTGTGGCAAAAACCCTTCTTGCTTTTCGGTCTTTTTGCCTCCTCTCATGTACAATCATCCCAAACTATTGTATCACCTTTTGAGTTCTCTTCCTGGGTCCCTCAAGCTGTGGGCTCTATTGTTTAAAACGTGAGCTCTGCGGTGGAGATATTAAATTAAGCATTGCAGCTTAGCGTGGAATGTGTAGGTACTTGAAGCAGGACTTAAAGGAAGTTCTGGTTTCCTAGAAATGTAACAGTATATTGCCTGGGAAGAGAGAGCAATTCAGGAAGGAGCCTCCTTTTCCAGCATGAGTCTGCTGAGTCCGCCGCTCTTCGACGCAGAGGAGGTTAAATCATGAGCCGAGAGCAGAGCCTGTGAAAGGCTGAGGATGTGTTCTGTTTGGGAGACCCTATAAACGGACTTGTTGTGCTGGGTGGAGGAATGAATCATCTCAGCCGCGCACACCAGCTGTAGCCTGTGGAAGTAAACCGAGGGCTTTCCCACAGCATGCGCTGTATATTTCATTGTTAGAGCTTTGCATTTTGACAGGTAGTTCTTATCCTTCTGGAAAGAGAGGTCTGAAGCCAGCAGCTGGAGGAAGACCTGGCAGGCCCTGCTGTCTAAATTGAGAGCAAGCATGTGCAGCGAAACCTCATTATAACATGACCTGTTATTACGTGGATTTTGATATCCCATGGGGCAAATACGTCTCCCAGCGTAGCACAGCCCCATACAGCAGATGCCTGTTGTAACTTGTCTCACCCGGAACACAACCTTGTCCCAGAATCCAGTGTTGTAAAGGGGTTTGTGCCATTTTTTAAGAAATTGACAAACACACCAAACACAGATCATGAGTTATGTATACTGTGAAAGGGAGTGGTTAAAGCTGTGTGTGGTGCATGGCAAGTGCTCACTGAGGTCTTCCCTCTTGTGGGACTTACATTGGAGAAGGAGAATGTGGTAGATTGACTGTGAAAATGTCCCCATTTCTTCCGGATCCATATATCCACACCCTCTACAACGTGCTTTGCAGCTTCTCTGGTAAAAAGGTGGAATTCTGTTTTGCCTCCTCTTTAATCTGGACGAGCCTTCAGAGTTTCTTTGGCCATCAAAATGCAGTGGAAATGCGAGTATGCCAGTTCTGAGCTCAAGCCTTGTGAACTCCTGTGCATCCCGCCCCCTTTCTCTCTCTCTCAACTCTAGCCACATGGAAACAAGCCCACACTAGCCTACTGGTAGAACAGAGGCTATGTACAGCAGAGCTGAGCTGTCTCAGCCAAGACACCTAGACCAGGTCACAGCCAGCCAACCTCCAACCCTGTGAGAGTGCCCAGCCAAGATCAGCAGAGCCAACTGACTAACCCCTACAGACACATGAGGAACCCACTAAAAACCAGATGAATCATCCAGTTGACCTGTAGACTCATGAAAATAATACATTGTTTGGATTTTAAGCCACTGACTTTCGGGGGGGTGGTGGTGGTGGTGGTATTTTGTTACTCAGCAATAGCTAACTAATACAGGGAGACTGGCATATATCAGTTAACAAATTCTGGGAGAATAAGTAGTTCAGATAGGAACAACTGCCTTGAAGGAATTAAAACAGGGTCACGTGATAAAGAGAGACTTGCACAGATTATTGCATAGAAGAAGCTGAGTGAAGGCCTTTCTGAGAAGGAAACAGGAAAGTCAAGACCTGAGCAATTAGAGGATGCCGACTCTGGGAACAATTGAGGCAGGGGCTTTCCTGGAACAAAGAAGGCCCTGGGCAGGGTTTGGGGAATAATGATCTAGGAAGGGAATGATAGGAGAAGAGGTCTGGGAGAGGGGCAGGGGCAGACCTGTGGAGCCTGCAGACTGTAGTGAGGACTTTGATACAGGGGAGTGACTCTGTATTATTTTTCTCACTCTCTGGCTGTTGTGTGGTGGCAAGAGGGGCTGCAGAAACCAGTTGTTAACCACAGCAGAAGTCAGATGAGAGGTGCTGGCGACTAGGAGGATGACCTACTTGGGCAGAGCCCCTGCTTTCCTGCCACAGCGCTCAGCTCACACTCCCTTGTTAGAGCCTGCTGGTTGCCCACCTGTGCTCTCATCAGGTGATGGCGAGCTCCCTGAGGGAAGACCATAGCTCCTTTGTCTCCCCATCTCCCTTGCCTCACACCCAGCAAGACCTTCGTAAATGCCTGCCTTGGGAAAGCGCTTCTCAGAATTTTCTATCCCTAACTCCCGCTATGATGTCCTATCCAATCTCTCCCCTTTCCTTTCACCCAGTGGCTTAGGAGGGATGCTCTTCCTCTTACACGGGACTGTGGAGGCCCCACAAAGCTCCCGGACATGGTCTTTGTTATTACAGAGCATCTTTTAAAGGCTGGTGGCCACCACCCAGTGGGTTCCTCTCCAAGGCCAGGAGTGCCGTGTGAGCCTGGCCTCTGCTGGAGGTTCAGCCTGACTCGTCAGGGGATGATGAGGAAGTCTTGAGGGATTTGGCGCCTCTTTCTCCTGCTATAAAATCCCTACAACTTACGCTTCCCACCAACCCACCTTGAAGCCCCTCGACCATGGGACCTGGTGTCTATGGAGCACCCTGAGCGATGGAGGCAACCCCTGGGAGCAGATGCTGGCGTTGGGGCCCTGCCCTGATGGGCTAGCGTCCTCCAATGCCTTGGAGATCATAAACGAAGGGACTTTATGAAGAGATAACTTCATTATTTTTACCCTGTCTCTCCCTGCTCTTTTATTAGTAGAATTATTTGGGGGTGGCTTTCTCCTTTCAACTGACATACATCATTTCATTTTCTTTAAATCAGCTTGACTTTTTTTTTTTCTTTTTTTCCTGGGGAGGGTGGGTGGAATTTAGAATTAAAAAGTAGCAATGCAGCGGGAAGGCAGACTTGTCTTAAATTTCACAGCAGTTCATGAACTTCAGGAAATCTGAACACACAGCATGCAATTAAGAGCAGGAGGGGATTTTTTTAAATCATTTGTGAAAGAGAAGGTGGCCGGTGGAGAGGGGCTGCTCTGGGCCTCTGGGGCCTGGAGGGCGGCTCTGGGGAGGGCAGACAGCGCCGGTTGGCAAGCCAGAAGCCTGAGCTCGCCTTTTGATCTTTTATCACCCACCTGTCTAGGACCAAGTGTGGCAAGTCCCTCCTCTGAAGAGAGACCGGAGCCTTGGTCCTAGAATCCAAACTGGGCTCTTGAGAGGCTAGGACAGCCGTGGGCAAACTATGGCCCGCAGGCCGGATCCAGCCCGTTTGAAATGAATAAAACTAAAAAAAAAAAAAGACTGTACCCTTTTATGTAATGATGTTTACTTTGAATTTATATTAGTTCACACAAACACTCCATCCATGCTTTTGTTCCGGTCCTCCGGTCCAGTTTAAGAACCCATTGTGGCCCTCGAGTCAAAAAGTTTGCCCACCCCTGGGCTAGGGGGCCCTGAGGGGGTGGCATCTCCCCGCCCCTGCCCCTGCCCCCACCAGGAGAGTCTGGCCTGAGCCTCTCATGATGCTGTGTTGCTAACACGTGTCGCCATGTGGGAACTGCAATTTTCTGACGAGGTTCATAGGACAGGAGCTGAGGGATAAGAGCCGGGAAGAGGCCAGCAGCAGAGAGCGTAGGCTGTAGAGAGACTGGCAGGGTGCTCAGCCAGTGGGAGGACCTCAAGGTGATAGGCTTTCTTCAAAGCCAGTTCTCTACCTCCCACCTTGGCTCAGAGTTGGAAAGGCAAGCCCGGCTCCTGCTCCTACTTCTGCACTGGACACTGAGAGAAGCCCCAGGGTGGCGACACACAGCATCCTCAGGGTCTCCGCTTGGAGCCCAGAACACCTGGGTTCTGTATATATATATATATCTCCCTGGAAGGGTTTTAAGCCTACAAATTCTGACAGACAAATGAGTATATTCCCTCCATTTTAAAATGCCCCATTCCATTTATTAACAGCAATTTGACGATGAGGGAAAATGCTGCAGCAAGGGCACTCATTCAGGACATTAAATATGGTAATAGGTATAAATAGCCAGTAGTTCCTGGTTCATGGCAGGGACTCCATAAATGTCTGTATTTTAGAGTAGGGCTCTATATAGGTGAAGGGTATGGGCCTTGAGACTCCCTGAGACCTGGGCTTGAATTCTGCCTGTTATCAACTAGCTGTGTGACCTTAAGCAGAACACTCAGGAGCCTTTCTGAGTCTCTGCTTGCTCTTCTGTCAAATGGACACGGTATAAGTACCGGGGTGCACGTTTAAAGTCAGGACTAAATGCAATCTGATATGTCGAATTCACAGCCCAGGGCTGAGCTCAGTTCCAGCACTACTTGGCTGCTCTTGCTATTCTGATTGTCCTCTAAAGCTTGGCTTGGTCAATGAAGGGCCTTGGGGGTAGAATTTAGTCTGGAAATGTTCTGATGGTGCCCATGTTCCTTCTCCTTGCCTTGCCCTCGGCCCCTAGTGGGACTAGGGAAGCTCTTGAGCCAACACATGGTGGGGGGTGAGGTGGGTGAAGGCCTCTGGGGCCGGGACCCAGGTGTGGCATCCTGGTTGGTGAGCATCAGAATAATGGTGATGTCGTGTGTACTTAGTGCATGTACATCCTCTCCAAAGAATTCCTATAGCAGCCCTGCTGGGTGGTTTTCTTTCCATCATCCCCTTTTGCAGACGTGGTAACGGTGAGGTGGCATGATCTCCAACGGTCACATAGGCTAGTCAGAGTGAGGCAGTGGAGATTTGGACCCAGCACAGGACCCCAGTTAGTCCACTGTGCTTTGTCCACCAGAACACTGGGCTGCCCAGACCACGAAAGGGATAGGGAAATAGACCCCCTGTGAGCCAGTCGTTCACAAGAGGGACCCCACAGTTGCTACTCCTTTCATGTGTGGTGTCTCTATGATGGACAGTGGGTGATTGTGTGGCAGTGGGGATCAGTGAAGGTCTTAAAACTGGCCCCAGGGAAACAGAGGTCCCATTGTGACCTGTGTCTGGGAGGGACTGGCAATAGTTAATCTGAGCTCTGACTCTCTGAGGAGAAGTTATGGGACTTTGAAGCTTCAAGGGACAGCCATGGCAATCAACTCAAATCTCCACAGTTGTGGCACCAGAGCCACCACCATTTGAGTCCCCTGAAAACATCTTGAATCCCCCAATGGCTCTTATGAGACTCTAGTTCTCATGGCGCACTTGCCGAATACAGAGCCAGTGGAAGCTCAGAGAGGCCCAGTGATTCACCCCAGGCCACAGGAATCTTACTTGGTACCCACCGGGGGCATCTTTCTCCTCTCAGACATTATCTAGTGGTGGAGGGCTCATCACCAAAGGACTGTTCTATTCTCTGCATCCTTTTATTTAGATTCATGCATTGGCCAGATTACTTGGGAGATAAATGTTTATTTTATTGCAATGTTCCCTCAAGGGACTTTGGCAAAGGAAGATCCTATCAAAAATTTGATGAGGGATTTGAGAGACAAACAGTAACTACCAAATGGTGTAGATGAAACAGGAGAAATGTGGGATCCAAGTGCGTCTAAGTTCAAACTCAAGCCCTTTGGCCATATAGGTATGAAGCCTGGGATAAGTCACTTCACCTCAGTTTCCTCATTGGTAAGATGGGAATAACCAAACCTACACTTCAGAGCTTGATTTATAGGGATTAAAAATATCACATGTAAAGTGCTAGGCCCTTGTAAGAACTCAACACAAAGTAGCTGCTAAGAATGGTAATGATGATGATCATTACTACTACCAACCCTAGCAGGACAATATTTAATCACTTCACAAAATACAGTGACAAACAAATATATCCCCTCAATTCTAAATGCCCTCCCATTTACTAACAGCTCTTTGGTAATAAGAAGAAACCCTACATCGAGTGCACTCATCAAATGTAAACTAGTCTCATTTCAGAAAAGTTTAAAGCTAGGATAACAATGCACTTTAGGACTATGGAAATGCCGGGCTCCAGTTCACTCCAAAAGAGTTTGTAGACAGAATGGATTTTACTTGGGCTGATGGCCTCCGGCAGGCTTCGCCAGTGCCTGAGGTGTGTGCCTACAGGGTGATGATAAGGCAGGGACACGTGGGCTCGGGAAGGGCCAGGCAGCTGACTCTGGCAAGCAGATGACCAAGGGACAAACAGATGGGACAGACAGACATTGGCTGAGCAAATGGAGGAAGAAATAATAGCAATTGTGAGGGACTGCAATGGGGGATACCCAGTGGGTCACCCAGCGTGGCTGCCAGTCTTCCCTTTTACAGCCTGCCTCCAACTAGCCGTGACATTAGCTCTTGGCGCTGCCTTCCAGCTCACTGCCAGATGGCTGCTGTGGACCCCCCGATGCTGACTGCTCTCGCATTTATTGCTCTTCACATCCTCATTCTTGATGTAGGAGGCCTGCAGAGAATAGAGTCCGCATGAAGTGCAGTCATAAAGATCATATTGATGGTTAACATTTATGAAGTGCTTACTGTGTGTTGCCCAGCTCCATGCAAAATGCCTCAGGCAATGCTCAGCCTGGCTGGCGTGGCTCAGTGGTTGAACATCGACCTATCAACCAGGAGGTCACGGTTTGATTCCTGGTCAGGGCACATGGCCGGGGTTGTGGGCTCGATCCCCAGTGTAGGGTGTGCAGGAGGCAGCCGATCAATGGTTCTCTCTCATCATTGATGTTTCTATCTCTCTCCCTTTCCCTTCCTCTCTGAAATCAATAAAAATATATTTTAAAAAATTCTCAGATGACTCTATGGAACAATGACTATTGTCAGTGCCCATTTTCTGTAACTGAAGCATAGAAAAAGCTAAATATTCCCTGCTAAGTACTGGATGTAAGATTCAATCTGTCCAACATCACAGCCCATTTCTTACCTATACCTCTATGTGCCATAGCCTGTAATTCCATAACATTCCAGAAATACTTTGAGATAGGAATACTGGTGAGGAAGGAGGTGGTATCAGTGGCAAATACTTAGAAAGGGATTGGGGTTCTGGGGTCACATCTTCTTGAGGACTATACTGTTCCAGTTTATGTGTCTCAGGAAAGTTATGCAACTTGCTCAAAGTCACACAGACTACACAGGGCTTCAGACACCTCTCAGCTAGGAAAATCTGCAGTGCATGGACATGCCACTTGTTGAGTCAAAATAATAGAGCATAAAAAGCCCCTTAGTGGGGAACAGTAGAGAGAGGGAAAATGAGGCCGTGAGAAGTCACCCACTTTTAACATTTAACAGAATTTGGCTGTTTGAAGGGAGTCTCATGGGGTACTGGACAGACTTTAAAGCTAGATGTCTCCAGCTTAAGCCTGGCCCCCTCACTGTGTGACCTTGGGCAAGCCCCTTGACCCCAGTTAAACTCCACCTTCCCATCTGGAAATGGGAGTAGTGAGACCCCTTTGCAGGGTTATTGTGAGGTTTGGTTGTCACCCATACAAAGTACTCAGACTGGTGCCTGGCATGCAGCCACTGCTCCATTAACATTACCTATTATTTTGAAGAAGATTCCAAATACCCACAGGGGCCCAAAATGGTCTCTGGTGTTACTGCAGCATGGAATTGCTTCAGTCCTTTCTCCCTGATGCCACACAGCATTCATGGGAGAGGATTAGCAAGGAAAGGTAATTGCTGAGAATGGTGTCCGCTCAACAACCACATTCTCACTTCAGATCCCCATGCCTCTTGTTGTAGGGAGTGGTTTTCTAGCTGGAGGCTGGTGGCCCAGGTACACAGAAGTGGGTGACAACGCCTGCCTGGCCCCAGGCTGCCTTCTGGCTGTTCCTGAAGTGCTGCCAGGATGGAACCGTAAAAGGCAAGGCTCCCTGGCTGAGGTCCTGGCTCTCCTTGCAGGCTGGAACCTCTCACAGTGACGGGCAGCCAGAGACAGCCCTTCAAGGTCCCCACAGCGGCTCTCTTCAGCAACACCCTCAGGCTTGCCTCCTTGGGCCACACAAGCCCTGCAGATGGCCGGAAGAACAGTACTCCCTGCGTTGGGAGGGCCCGGCTGAATTTTGGCCGAGTTGGGTGGCCTGGTGTTGACATTATCTTGTGAGGAAGTCCGAGGAAACAATAGACAGGAATTTTTGTGGACTTTAAAGTTTGGAGGAAGGATCAGAAGAGTCATCTACTTATTTATTTAGTCAGTCCCCCTAAAAGTATTTAATTGAGCACTTACTATGGGTCAGGCACTATGCTAGTGTTTTAAAATGCAAGCTTTATTATTATTGAGCTCTGGTGAGGCCAATAGATCAGGAGGCAGCTGTCATTAAGAAAATAATTGGCAACTCACAGTTCCCAAGAAGAGGAGGCATGCCATGTCCTGCAGGCCACAGAGGGAAGCCCCCGGGTCAGTCAGGAGGCCAAAGGAGTGGTGGTAGTAGTGGGGGAGGGAGAGCAAGAGGTTTTATTGTGGTTTCTACAGGAAAGGAAAGGAAGGGTAAACTGGCTTAGGAATGGCTAGTTTGAATAATTCAGGCAGGCTCTGGGAGGGTAGAGGCTGTCTAGAGTTGTCTGGTGTCTGGCCCTGAGGCGATTAGGCTTAGAATATAAGAGCCCTATGAATGCTCCATAAAGGGAGTCTTTGGAGGTATGGGCTTTGGTTAGCTGGTTGCATGTGAAAGGAGCACAAGTCAGTTTCTATCTCTAGGTATTGGCTAACCCTGGGGTGGGCAGTCTCCCTAGGGTCAAAAGGCACCAGTGTCAAAACATCAGAATAAAAGGACATGGTTAATGCAGCTGGGGGGAAGAGGAGCTACATGGTGCAAAAACAGACCTGATCCCTGTCCTCATGGAATCTTCCATCCACCGAGGAACAAGACATCAGGTTACTGATCATGATAAAATGCACTGAGCGATGAGAGAGGGTAAGAGCAGGCTTCCGTGGGGTTTTCCACAAGCAATTCTCATGATGGTCTGCAAGCGCCTCTGCCCAGACAGTGGGTGTGCAAACGGGAGCATCGCTTCTCTTTAGTGGTGTTGGTCGAGCTGACTAACCTGATTGAGAACGGGGCGTGTCAGGAGAAGGAAAGAATGACTTGTGCGAGCAGAAAGGCCGGAAGTGAGGGGAGGGCAGAGAAGAAAAGGGATGCTCCAGGACTTCAGAGTTCTCCTTGAACTTCCTTATCGCATCCCAGTCCTGATGGCTTATCAGACCAGAGGCCATCTGTTCTTCCCCGGGTGGGTAGCGATGCGTTCGAGGATATGGTCAGAGCTCTTTGAACTCCTGGGAGAGATGTCCTGCGGAGTCAGCCGCCTCTTCCAGTTCCTGCTTCATGTGGCTGCTGCGGCCCCACCTAGCCCTCTGTCCACACGCCCCTTCCAATCCCAGGCCCTTTGGAGTCAGCCTGGGAATCATTATCTTGTCAAGTTACATGGTCACATCAGCAACCGGGAAATGATAACCCCAGAGAGAAGACCTGGAACTTGCTTTTCCTCTGGCTGAGGGTCATCTCCTCCCTCCCCATGTCCAGCACAGCATTCTCCTTCTCCTGCGATGGGGTCAGGACCAGACGCACCAGATAGGAGCCATTTTGGAGCAGGAAATGGAAAGGGGGGTGACTCGGGGCACCATTGACCTTTGGGAGGAGAGGAGAGTCAAGGAATGCAAGAGGCAGTGCCATCTTGGAAGGCCCCAAAGAGAAACGTATCGGTTGTGTTTCTTTCTATCCCGAAACTTCAGGCGCCTCATAATGATAATCACGCCCAATTAATTACTTGTCATGTCATTTTAAAAATAAGATGAATGGTGAAATGTTTTTTAGATTTTTTACCTAATTGAAATCAGTGTTTACACGACTTGCCAAAGTTCTGAAAATGTGGGTGACAGGCTGAACATGTCAACGTTAAGAAGAGTTTCAGGCCCATCAGATGCAAAAACATTGAAAACCATTCGTCTAATTTAATTGTCAAGTTGTGCCAAAAAACGCTAACGTGATATCTTTGAAGAGTAATTGGTACAAAGAATATCCTCAAAGAGAAATATTTCCACACGTCTGGCTCTTATCTCGCCCTCGTTAAAATTTTTTCCCTCCCCGTTGGCAGCGCGAGCGTGTGCTGCCTCCCTGCCCCTTCCACACCAGTACCCGGCTTGTTCCGCAGATCTTTCAGCCACTGAACTTTAACAGGTTATTGGAATGAGTGCAGATTCCTTCTTCAGATTTGGCCCCGTAATCATGGAGGGAGTTTGAATCTTTTGTTGCAGCCAAATGTGGTCTTCTTGTATGTTTGTTTAATCAGATAGGTTGGAAAGTTGCTGCCTGCTTGGTTCCTTGGAGACAAGGGTACCTGCTCACTGAAGTGAGATGAATTCTGGGGTTTCAGAGGCATTTCCTTGAAGTGGGTCCAGAGGCAACTTTTAGCCCCTCTCCCTCAATCACATTACCCAGAAGTTCCTGGAATGGTCCCAAGGAGAGATGAATGAAAGGTGAGGAAAATGGAGAACCCAGGCCTTTTTCATCACTCTGCAGAGAAGGGGATAAGAAACAGAAGTGGTCCCTGGGGGAGGGGGTGATGAGAGCCACCCACAGAGTCCCTGGGACACTGGCTTTCCGTCCTGTTTGCTTGGGCCACAGGTGACCTGGCAGTGTCCCGTTATCTTCCTGCACACCCACTGTATGTGCCACGGCCCGGGACAACACATCCACCTCCCATTGTATGCCAGCCCTTCCTCGGCTTCACCTCTACTTTTGCCACATCACTTACCATCTACTCACTTGTTCACTGTCACCTCTGAAAGCATTTCATCTCCTAAGGCAAGGATCCTTGTCTTCTTCACTATGCAACGCACACATAGTTGATACTCAGTAGAAATTTGTGAAATGGCCAATGGATATTTAAGCATTCACAACGTTATTGACATAATAACATCTCTATGTAAAGGAAAAATAGGGGAAATGGGCGTTTCTGCTGGTCAAATAGTCTGGTTAGCCATCACAGGTTCCATGCATTTAAAAAATAATTGTAATAGGTAGATATATATTTTAAGGCACAGGATGCCAAAAGGTTGGATCTTCCTTGATCCCTTTAAGATCCTGGTGTCAGCCAAGTGGAAATCAGCCAGCACTATGCTCTGGCTCGTGGGCAGCGTGCCATGTGCCCGAGCTACTGGACAAAGCTTAATAACGTGAGCTTTTCCAGACCCGCCCTTCAGTCAGCATCCTGAAAGGGTCTGGCTTTGCCAGCTGAGTCCCAGGCTCACCTTCTGGGGAGGCCGGCCCTACTGATTCCAGCCCGTGGCTTCTGTGATGCGAAATCTGGGGAATGATATGTGTGTGTGTCCAGGGGAAGAGTTGGGGCTAGAGAGGGGTATCCTTGGAGAAAAAAGGAGAGTTGTGTGTTGGAGGAGCTTTGGGGGATGAGGCAGGAGGAACTGGGAAGTCTGTAGGGAGTGGGGGAAGTAAATGCAGAGGGAGGGGATTTTACTGTGCCCTTCTGGACTGGGGTGGTCATTCGAATCCTTCCCCAATTCACTCTGGGCACAAGGCAGGATTCAACCTCCCTTCCTCCTAAAGTCAGGCTTGAGCTTGTGTCTTGCTCTGAGTAATGAAATGTGTGTCACTTCTGGGCAGAAGCTTTTAGGGCCTCTCGTGATTCATCTTGCCCCTTTCCTTCTGCCTTCCTGACTGTGGGAGCACGTGCCAGAATGGGGCCCAAGTCAGCACCCCAGGCAGGACCCCATGAGGGTCCACAGTGGTCACATAGCATGAAGGAAGAATAAACTCTGCTGCGTAAAGCCACTGACGTTTCAATTTGTTCGTTACCGCAGCACAGCGTGGTGTGTCCTGGCTTATACGTGACCAGTGCCCTTCCTAGTAGCAAAGACAATCCAATAAAAAAAATTAATTTTTAAAGAGAGTCTTTCAGTTAATTCATTTATTCAACAAATGTTGTTTTGAGCACCTACTGTATGCCAGGCACCGGAGGTACAGCAACCAACAAAACAAAAATCCGTGAGCTTATATCCCAGTTCAGGATCCAGGCCATTTGAAGAAGATAAGTATGTGAGATGTCTGTTGATGATAAGTGCTTCTGCTTCTTATCATTGGGAAGTAGAATGGAGCCACAAAAGCAGGAGCTATGAAACGTGCAGGACAGTTGCAATTGTAGGTAGGAATTCTTAGGAAGGCCTCAGTGAGAATGTCAGATTGGAGTGAAGACCTTAAGGAGGTGAGGGAGTGAGCCTGGCTGCTGGGGACAGTACATGCAAAGGCCCTGAGGTCGGTATGTGTCTGCCATGTGCTCATGACTCTCAGTATGAGTACGGGGAGCATTGGGTGAGCAGCAGGAGGGTGAGTCAGAGAGGGAAGAAATCCAGGCTGGGTAAGACCTCATAGGCCACAGCAAGGACTCCTGCTTTTGCTGTGAGTGAGAAGGCAAGTCATTGGAAGGTTTGGGGCAGAGTTTGTCATGATCTGACTTCATGTTGATGGAAATCTGGCTGACTTTAGAAGAGGCAGGATGGAGGCAGGGGCAGGAAGGTTAGTTAAAAAAATTCACAAAAGAAATGTTGAGGATTTGGACCAAGGTGGTGACAGTGGAGGCAAAGGGGAGTGGTTGGATTGTCGATGTGCTTTGAATAGAGAAATGACAGTATCTGCTGAAAGATGTGATGTGGAGTGAGAAAGTCATGTCAGTGAGGGCTCCAAAGTTTTGTCCTGAGCCGCTAGAAAAATGGAGTTGCCACCACCGATTACAGGGAAGATTACAGGAAGGGAAGGTTGATGATGATCAGGAGCTAGGTGTGGGACATGTGCATTTTGACATGCCGCCTAACCATTGGTTGCTGGGTGAGTCTTCTCTCAACTTCTTGACACTCTGAGCTTAGACCACATGGGTTCCAGCTTTATAAACTTTGCTTAGTTGAACCAGAACAATAGCTTGAGTAGAACTGGCCCAAACTGTGGGCCTCTTGTGTCCACATGAGAGTCATCACAATTTAGAAGGCAGCCTTCTGGGAGATACCAAGAGAACATGAGATTTCCCTCTCAAGAAGAGCTCACCGTTATGAAATGTACTTGGCTAGTGGGGCCCATAGACTTGTAATGAGCTGAATATAGATTGGACTGGGCTATAAAATAAAATAATAACTATTTTAATATACAGCATCTCCCTGCCAAGGCAGCTGAAGAGAAGGCTATGAGCAATAAAATTAGTCCAGAGAAAGAAATGAAAAGCCACTGAAAACAGCCACCTTCTAAAAGGAAACAGATTAGAAGGGCCCGAAGAGGGAAGCCATCACCAGGAGTGAAACTCACCAGATAGCGATAAAACAGTTGTGAGAGAAAAGGCCGGAAGGAAATTTTCCAGGCTGCTGTCTGTCGATCCACTAATCATCAGAGTGACCTCATCTGTCCCCCTGGCTTCATCTTCCATCCATGGGTGATGACTCGAAAGCCCAGAGCAGGCCTCCAGACCCCCCTGGGAAATCTCCATCTCAGGGTCTTCTCACCCTCGTTTCCAGATCTAGTCCTCCTGAAAAACCTTGGAATCATTATTATCTCTTCCTTCTCTTTCACCTCCTGCATCCAGTAGGCCAGGCCTCCCACTGTCCATTTCGTACCATCTCACCATTTACCACCAGTCCATGGTCTCCCAGCTGGACCACAGCAGCCTCCCAGCTGGTCATCCTCTTTCTACCCTCTCTCTACATTTCATAAAGATCAGATTTTTAAGATAAAATCAGATTAAAATCCTTCAATGGATCTTGCTTCCTATGGATAAAATCCAAACACTTTTCAGGGCTTCCCAGTCCTACATAATGGGGGACTTGCCCACTTCTTCAACTGCACCAATGACAACCTTTCCCTTTGCTTAACTAGTCTTTTGTTTGTTCATCACATGCATTAAACTCTTTCTGGACTCAGGGCCTTTGCACAGGCCCAGCCCACTGCCTAGAGTGCCCCCTGCCCACACTGTCATTGATTATTCTCCATCATATAACCACAGCCAGGTGTCTTCATGACAGTTACAACCATAGGAAAAGATCTTATTTATGTGTGTGTGTGTGTATAGTATTATATATTACATATTATATGTCATATATCATTGATTTTTAAAGAGAAAGGAAGGGAGAGAGGGAGAAACACAACATGAGAACAAAACATTGATTGGCTGCCTCCTGCATGCCCCCTACCCGAGCCCACAACCCGGACATGTGCCCTGACCAGGAACTGAACCAGCAACCTTTCAATGCACAGGATAATGCCCAACCAGCTGAGCCACATGGGCTAGGCTATGTGCTTATATATTCTCCGATTTCCGCACTCACATGCAAGTACTATGAAAAGAAGGACTTCTTTCATTTCTTT